>NC_138973.1:131965000-132565000 GCF_055761805.1 Camellia sinensis
AGATGATTTATAAAAAAAAACTCCCTCAAATAAATAGATAACACAAAAAGTAGAGGGGGCCCACTCCACTATGCTGTCCGCCACGGTAATATGGTATTCCTTTGGGTTGCTTTTTAAAAGTTTAACTTGTCTCATATTGAGATTAAAATTGTATTTGTTTAATTTAGTGTATGGGCCTATTTTTTGGTCTTGTTTTGATAATTCGAGCCGTTCAACATGTAAAACTCATCGAGAACTATATCTTTGTAAAAATTCATAGTGATCGAATATTGATAGTTATTTGATCGGATCAGATTTCTGTCAACTATTTATTTTTTTACTGATCATTTTTTAATACAAATCTGACCCAATCAAATGGCTATCAATATTCGATCAGTATGATTTTTTACAAAAATATAATACTCGACGAGTTTTACACATTAACAGTTCAAATTATCTAAATGGGGTTCAAAAATAACTCCATAGACCAAACTGAACGAATCCAACCTTAATCTCAACATAAGATAAGTTAAATCCTTTTAAAAAATGAATATTATAATATTTTGAGCTCAACAATGACTTAGTTATATGATTGGCCACAACTAACGCAAATGTTAACCGTTCACATAGGGCTGAGCAAGGAATCCGTGAAATCCGTAATCCGATCCAGTCCAGTCCAATCCGATAGGTTTGGATTGGTTTTTTGAATCCGTGGTTCGGTTCCGGATTGAAAAATTAAAAATCCGTAGTACACGGATTGGTTCCGGATTGAATTCCACGGTTCCGGATTGGAACCGATCCGTACCGTATACAAATAGTATATATTTTTATTATACATCCTCCCCCATAGTATCTTCTCTTATTCTATATAAAATCTAAACTCAAACTTAAAACCGTATAATATCTCCTTTTATTACTTTTGTTTGTTAGTTTTTAGTTTTAATTTGTAATGGTCTAAATACTTATGGTGAAACCAATTTTCTTATGGTTGTTTAAATTCTAGCACAGTATGTCACTATTATAGAAATAGATGTTGCTATTGTGGAACTAATATAGCGCTATGTTTATATTTTTATGAAATTAAAGTGTTATTTATATTTTTTTGTTATTTAATTATGTGAATCCGTGGTCTTAAACCGATCCAATCCGTATTTAAATGGATTGGTTCGGATTGGTTCCATGATTTAAACGGATTGGATTGGTTCCACTTTTTCAGGAACCGTAGATAATGGATTGGTCCTGGTTTTACCCCAATCCGGTCCAATCCGAACCATGCTCACCCCTACGTTCACACGTCCAAAAAAAAAAAAAAAAAAAAAAAAAAAAAAGAAGAAGAAGAAGAAGAAGAAGGAAAAAGAAGACCATTCACACATCAATGCTAGTAGTGCTATTAAGCCTTCGTTTGGCATGTCATATATATATATATTTGATTATTTTAGTTAAAAAAATAAAAAAGATTTTTTAGTTTAATAAGAAAAAATATCATATTCAATTCATAATTATTTTTTTTTCTTTCACAAAAATCAAAAAAATTTATCTCAAACGTAATTTTTTAATCTCAGACTAAAATAACCAAAAATTAAAAAATCAACACATATCCCAAACCGACCTTAAATAGGATAACAAGCATCACAAAGCTCACCAATTGATAAAATCTGACACTAATACAATAATAATATCAATTATATATAATATCAAAAAAGATTGGGACCCCAGCACCCCCAGTGGGTGCTGATTGGCTTTTTTTTTTTTTTTCTTTTTTTTTTTCTTCACCAATGACCAACCCCCGTGTTTGTGTGGGGGGTTGTAGGGGTGGGGGTGAAATGAGAGTCTCAATCAGATCTGATATAATATATGCGCATCATAAGAAATGTATGATTTTTTTTATGATAAAAGATAAAATTATTTGTTATGTGCAATGTTATTCTGTGATAAAAATTATGGGTTTTTACTTTAAGATCTATTATATTAAAATTTTATAAGATAAAAGACATGCAAGATTTTCATAATAGTTGGAGTTCTTCAACATTTTCATAGAGAAATTTCAGTATAGAGAAATTTGTCTTCACAAAGAAATTTCAACTCTTCACAGAAAACAAATTTCTCTGTGATGGATTGAAAATTTTCTAATAACATTATTGAGGGATTTTAACTAATAAGAAAAAATATATTAGACATCTCCTACTATCAAAAGTTGGAAAGAGATGTTTTACTAATTTTTTTTTTAAAAAAAAATTATCAATATTAAATTTATGATATGAACATCAAAGTGAAAGTGAAAGTAATAATTATGAACCATTATAATCATATTATGAATGATGTAGTGTAAATGTTACACACTTGCGAATTGTTGTGATTACATTATATATATTGTGATAACGTGTATACACCATGACAACATTTATCTTTTTAAATATGCACACCATAACAACTTTCTAAAATATTATGTATTGAAATATTTTTGAAAATTCAAAAATTATTTTTGATAATTCAATAATCGTATAGAGTGATTAAGATTCTCTTTATACATTTCAGACTCGAAAAGGATTGGAAGTGATTGGGAGTATATGGATTGCAACAACGCTACATATATAGAAATTTTTTACACCGAAGTTCTTACATATAAAAGTGGGACCTACATTATGTGACAAGTTTTGTATATAAAATTGTTGTGTATAAATTAAAAGTTTGATAATTAAAAAAATAAAAGTTAAAACCAAACTTCCCTCATCTTTTAAATAATTATTTTTTTGAAAATTTATATAAATAATTTTTATCTAATAAATTACAAATAAAAACTATACCAAATAATTTGATACAAATTATAAAATAAAAATAAGGGTGTATTACACTTTCTACTCCTAAACTATCACTAAATTATTTACTTAATTTCTGAACTATCGATTGAGTCTTTTCCCTAAAGCATATAAATTAAAATCTATTTAGTCTCTAAACTATCAATTAAATTTATTAAGATCATAAAATATTTAATTCAAATTTATTTAGTCTCTGAAAATATTATAAAAATAAAATATAAATTCATAAGTATTATAAATTAGTAAAAGGCCCTATCTGCTTAAAATATAAGCTTTTTATCTACCAGATTTCGTTTATAAATTCTTATTGATTGCTTTTAAATTTTTTGTTAAATTCTTTTTATAATTTAATTAATGTATTATTTTGTCCTATTATAATTTGTAGCAATGTGTTATTATTCAAATTATCTAATTCTATTTCTTCAGTATATTATTAATACTCGTAAAATTTTATTGACAAGACAAATCAAATTGTGATACTAATTTAAACACACACACACGCACACACACAAAAAAAAAAACACGCACACACAAAAAAAAAAAAAAAAACTTTTATAGATAGAAAATACTTTGTTTTTTTGATAGATAAGAACAATATAGTTTTATACCTATGGGAGAGGATATCAACGTTGACACCCCTACCACTTGATAGAAATCACAAAATTTCTAAAAAGAGGTGAGAGATTAGCTGCTAGAATTTGAGGACTTCGGATTCATGAGTTTCCTAAAGATTATGCTCTTTTAAATAGTTTGAGGTACACGGTTGCAATCACACAAGTTGCTAGCACAACCCACCAGGCTATCACGTGATTTCAATAATTACATTGAAGTTTTAATTTAGAGGGAGTGTTCTAATAATTTTGCATTTGTTTTGTGTTTGGAAATGAATAACTGCTAAATTTGATTAGTGCATTCTTCTTGTAAATCTTTAATATATTGATTAAAAAAATAAAGGATATATAATGACAGCTTAGAAAATCATGCTCTGTCTATTAATTATTTAGTGATAAATTAAATCTCTTTCACTTAATTCTTAAAATTTTTAAATGCTATATTTAGATTAAAAATTTTAAAAGAGATTTTGTGGAGGGAAAAAAGGTCACTGAAAAGTAAATGAAATTAAAGTTATTAGTCACCCAAAAAAAATAAAAGTTATTATTATTATTTTCACTTTTTCATTGCCCTTTTTTCTTTTCATACACAAATTTTCTCTCAAATTATTAATCTAAACGCAATCTAATTTTGGTATTATGGTTTGGGGTCAAATTAGTTAAAAAAGACAAAATAAACTACAATAATTAGTCAAAAAAGACAAAATAGACTAAAAACTTAATAAGACAAACTATTACATTCAAACCATAATCATTTTACTTTTAATCTCATAAAAGTCAAAAAATTCAAAAAAAAAAAAAAAAAAAACCAATCCAAATGAATTTTTTAACCCGAGTTAAACTAGCTAAAAAATCAACTAAAAAAGCTAATAACCAAACGGCATTTTGTCTAGGCTATTAACATATCAATCATGATAGAATCTAGATTATCGATTTTTTTGGTTAATGTGTAAACTCTGTAAATCTGTCCTTCGCCGACTTCAAAATCAACTACCTAATGTCGGTTGTGAGACCATGAAATATCCTCTCACATGGATGGTAGAGATCCAATGAAGAAATGAACTTTGTCCCTATATATTTGCAAACATGATCAGCGCTACCCAACCGAGGTTGCCGGCCGAAGACACTCCGATGGTAAAATTAGTCATTTGATTGAAAGAATGAATGTATAGAAAATGAAGAGTGTTGGTGTGTAGTGTAGAGAGATATCACCTGCCTCCTCTCGAGATACCCCCCCTTTAAATAGATGGGGGGTGTGATATTTATTTGGGCTGGACCCATTGTAGGCCTTGTTTGAGTTAGCCTCAATAAGCTAATATATATATTTTTCTGGCTCCTACAATTTCCCTAAAACTTTCACTATCTTCAGTAGAAGAAGGGAGAGTTTTTATTGCCGAGGTATGATGTTCAAATAGATGTTAGGACCTTTGACAAAGAATACATTTGATAAATGAATAACATAAATGAATGAATGATTGGATGAATTCATGTATGTACAAATATATGTATATAAGAGAGAGTGGTGAGCTAAAACCTAGTGAATAATACTATCTCTATAATGGTAGGCCACAATATTATAAACCCCCAGGCAAGGGTGTATGTTGCGGTATTATAACCCCTGGGCGAAAGTGTAGGCCGCGGTATTATAAGCCTCGGGCAAGGGTATAAGCCGCGGTATTATAACCCCGGCTAAGGGTGTAGCCCGCGGTATTATAACCCCGGCCAAGGGTGTAGTATATTGCCGAGTTCAAAGATTGCTTCCAAATATGGACTTTCGTGCCAAGCTAGAGATATTTCTATATGCCGAGCACGAAAATGATTACCTGAACCAAATAAGACAGATTAAATAATGTAGATATATTAGCTAAAAAAGTGGGAAGCTGTAAAAACTATAAGAATGACGGCACGAGCGAAAAATATGTGCAGAACTGCCAAGTGTCATGTATTGCCCCAAAACTGGCGATTGCTTGGAGTTGTGTGAAAAGAAGCAAGAGTTTGTAACTCAAGTAAATGTCGTTGTAATGTTTGGACCAAGTTGGCCGAGTATGCATGCATAGCAGAGGTGCCGAGATGATGATTGACTAATATGCCCCAATTGGAAAACGAAAAATTGACTAAGATGTCCCAATGGGCAATAAATGGCCAAGGTAACACAATGAATGATCGGGGAAGGCGGAGGATTATTTCCTTGCCCCAAGATCCTGTTGCTAAAATTGCATGCCGATCGGATAGGATTTGACCATTGATTTTGCATTTAATGTTCCCGATTGGCCGATGTATTGATCTAAATATGCGACTCAGAATTTGCAAACTTAGACCGTACGTATGTGTTCAGAAGGCTCCAAATAGTTGGAAACGACCATTGGACCATTGTGATCAGACTTTTGATGGCATAGTTGTAGCCAAAATAGAGCTGATGGCTTAAATCGATTGAGAATGGTGCTCCGCGAAGCATTGGATAATTGCTCGGAAAAAATAAATGGAAGTTGCTGGTGAGAATTGAACGCTTGCTCTCATGATGAAATAATAACACTAAACTTTGCCATAACATATCCTTGTGTATATATTTTGCACATCACATATTTGAACTTGATTCTTTGGCTATGACATGATGTAACTTAGCCGCAATGCACACAATAATTTATTTTATTTGCCAACTTGTGATCGTCTTCTTCGACAAAATAGGCAAATTTCGCCAAGCTCGTACGGTTTCATTTTAGCTCCGATTTTGACGTAGTTTGTTGTGTTGGAGTCGGCTTAATGAGTACTTCACACTGTTATGGCCAAAACTTGATTTTGATGATGTCATGGCCCCAACCCGCCCCTATGGGTTAAGGACGTAACCGGCCAGTAATCTTAAGATTACCTACGGCCTCAGACCAAAACAAGATGACTTGTCAGAGTAAAGGGGCCAAACGGAAGCAATAAATAAAAATTTTGTCCATAGAGCCGTGCTTATATGCACATCAACAGACCATATTCAGTTACATTAATAACCCACATCAAAAGTACAGTTTCACAAAATTCATTACAGACAGGATCATCCAAAACGAGTCAACCTATGACAGACTATTTACAGGTATACATAAAGTCCTTGCCGGCAAGACAAAATGTAATTACATAGCAAAAAGGCAAGGGTAGGTCTCAAGAGTGAGACGCAAGGTTGACTTCCTCAAAAACTCGGATTTTCCTAGCCGACTTCACTGGGGCTGGGTTTGGACTTCCCTTGGCTCACCTACAAACACATGAATGAGCGTGAGCGATAGCCCAGTGAATGATATCAAATATGACAGTTACATAACAATATGTAGAACAACATGCTCCAAACGGCCTTGGGCCCAATTCATACTTCTATTTAACAAATATATATAACTATGCGAAATTCAAATCAAGTAGCTGTAGTTCCAAACATTCTGGCCTTTGGCCCATTTGGGTTTCCATTCATGACAAAACGGCCTTCGACCCACTCACTGATGTCGAAACGGCCTTCGGCCCATTCATTTATATCAAAATGGCCTTCGACCCATTCATTTCTATCAAAATGGCCTTCGGCCCATTCATTTATGTCAAAATGGCCTTCGGCCCATTCATTTATGTAGAAACGGCCTTTGGCCCACTCGTTCATGTCAAAACGGCCTCCGACCCACTCATTCATGTCAAAACGACCTTCGGTCCATTTACGTATGTCGAAACGACCTTTGATCCATTCATTTCTATCAAAATGACCTTCGGTCCATTCATTATGTCCGAACGACCTTTGGTCCATTCATTTCTGTCAAAATGACCTTTGGTCCATTCGCCATCGTCAAAACGACCTTTGGTCCAAATATACATTCATGTCAGACTTTTGTCCACAATCCCAATTAGCAACTCATAAAGCTTGTAAGAGAATACACAATTGGACATTAATAAGATTTCAAATATTGATATTACTCACAGTGATCAGCTTGTGGATTTGCCCTGGAGCTTGACCCTACACATTTCATGAATACAAAAGGGTCACTAACAATTCAATCCGTTCTTTAATTCACATATTCCTCTTTAGGCTTTATTATTACCTCATTAACTCATTTATAATGCTTAACATATGCCTAAGAGTGCTTGCAAGTGAAAGAGAACGGAAGACAGAACCCAAATGCAAAAACAGGAATTCGGAAAATAGGGTCCCCGCTCGAGCGTGGACTTCCCCGCTCGAGCGGACCCTTAGGTCTGCGAAAGTACTGGTTGCCTTCAATTCCAGCTCGAGCGTGAACTCGGCCGTTCGAGCGAACTGCCTGTCTACATAGCTCCCCGCTCGAGCGTCAACTTCCCTGCTCGAGCGGGAACCATGTCTGCAGAAAATGCTGGGAGCTCGATTTCTCCGCTCGAGCGGCACTTCCCCCCGCTCGAACGGAAGGCAAAATTCTGGAAATTCCAGATCATGTTCTTGAGCTTCAATTCAGTTTCCCAGCTACCATTCTTGCATGCAAAGGTTCAAATCTCAAATATAATCATACTAACATGGTACAAACACCAAACACATTATTATGGAGCTCAATTTCAAGGATTACACACTTGCATGTCTCAAATTGACACCAAATCCAATTCTATCACACATATTCATGCATTTCAAGCTCCCATCTTCAATTATTCAAACATGCATGCCCATCTTGACTTCATTTCTAATTCAAAAGATGCAAGTGGTGCCTATTCCCATAAAGCTCAACAAAACCAAGCTTGCATGCATGATCAAACTCCAAATCTTGCTTAATTGACATGATACATGCTAGATTTTGCAACTTATGGCAATTCAAAAGTAATCTTACGTATGCATGGTCATATCTCAACAAAACCAATTTAAATCATGCTCTTGACTACAAAAATACTTTGAGCTCACAAGATTACAAGTTCAATTCATGATTTCAAGAGTCAATGGCTTACCTAGAAGTCCAATTCTTCAATCTATGGTCCAATTTGAGTTGGACTTCAAAATTCCAAGCCCTCAAGATCAAACACAGATTTTTTCTCTCTTCTCTCTCTCTAATGGCCGGCCCTCTCCTCTCCTTAGAGTGTATATCAGCCAAGTGAGAATTAGAGAGGGAGTTTGATTGAGTAGTGCCCATATACAACAAGCCCCACCAAGTCATAATATAATAATAGAGAGTAATTGGGCACCCATTTTACCAACTTAATCAACTTAATCTGGTCCAAATCAATTTTTCAATTAAATTTCACCGTAGGCTCTAAAAATTATGCCAATCACAATGGCATATTCGATTTCGGGTTCTATGGCCGATAAAGCCCTCAATTTAATTTCCAAAGCTGATTATTGAAACAGATATTCCTACGGTGAACATATAAAACTTCAAAATCACATATATTCACATAATGGCACATAAAATCATGGTAAACACATAATCATACTCAATTTAAGGACCAATTAGCATACTACGGAACAGGGGTATTACAGATGATTTTGCAAATTTTAGTTTTCTAAAAATTTGGTCCGTTTCATAACTACCGACGAACTTTAGTTAGTTCTTGGCTTCTTGGGTTGGTGGGTTTGGACTCCTTAAGTTGACACGAATCCGCTAGTATTTTCAGATGTGAATTTCGGCAAGCCGAGATGCTAGTATTATACCGAAATAGTAGTGTCGAGCAAGATTGTGTAGTTTGTAGTTGATATAATATATGCATGCCGAATAACGTTGCCAAAGCTGAATAATATTTCCGAAGCTGAGTTGATAATATGCGGAATGAAAAGCCGAATTGCAGAGTTGAGCAATGTTGCAGTATAATGTGTTGCCAAATAAATTGTCGAAGCTGAATAATGTTGATGAAGAATGTTGATGATTTAATAATGGTAAACGCACTTGAGCTTTGTGCTCGCCAAAAATGTAGTCAGTGGAAGAATGTGTTGGATGGGGAAATGTATTCAGCAAAAGAGCTTGGTGCACGTTGTTGGCTATGCATTCGGCAGTGAGAAATCAAAGCCATTATCGTGGCCAAAAAATAGAGCTCGGGGTTATAGAGCTATCGAGTAGCCTTGTAGCTTTGCCAATCAGTGTGTTATGAGTCATGGCAGTGCCGAAATGCAGATTCATGGTCTCACTGTAACGCTGTCATGTGGCCTCGTTGAATTGCTGAACAACTCCATTGTTTGTAAACTTATGATCAACAAGTCTGTAATGGCATTTGTGCGAATTCAACATGTTGGTAGCTATTCAGCATGACCGTGGCATTGTCGAATAACCAATGTGCTGCCGAGGGCAATGAATGAGAGTCAATGAACTGGCAAGCCGATGGGCCAATGGTGACGCCGAGTAAGGGATTTTGCCGAGTAATGTTGCTTGGTAATGATGTTGCCGAATGGTGGAGTCATCCTTTGGCTTGATGGATGTAATTTGGTTCTTTGGTGTTGTCATGCTGGACCGTATATAATGAACGGGCAACTCTTGGATATCTTGCCTTGCCGAAGCCTCTTAGTTGGACTATCTTCTTTTACTTGCTGAAACCTCTCGGGTGACAAGTTGGCAACTTCTTTTGCTTGTTGAAATGTGTCTCCCGCGATTCTATTCGATAGCATTACTTTGGCGGAGCCTCACTTTGGCAAAGTTAGCGAGGCTCATGTTGGTTCCCATTATTTTCTCGGGAAAAATTGTGTACACTCATCGGTAGTTCGTGAGTCTTTTCATCTTAAGATGCGTTGTTGAAGTATCTTGTAGAAAGAAAGCATTGAAACCCATTTGTTGTTCTCATTTGAACTCTGCTCCTCAAGATATGCAACTATCACAAGTTTCTAGCAAGTCCTAAAAAATGTTGATTTCGAAGTTTTACTACTGCAACCCCATTTTTGAGAGAAAATAATTAATTATGGAGCAATATTTCTTTAAAAGAAAGCCCAAATATTATGTTAATTACCCGCCGAGAAGTCTTGTTGAGTAAGCAATGCTGGCTGAATAATGATACTGAGCCGATTCGATGTAGGGAATGGAGAAATTTGATGGTAAGAGGCAAATTTGATGCTTCCATGCATAGGTGTGCAACAATTTGGTGTCCTCACGGCTACCGTATTGTATTTTATTTATTTATTTTTATGTTGATTTATATTCATTGTTTTTTAATAAATGTAAGCAACAATATATATATGCACATATATCTATAAACTTGGTCAAGTCATTCAATAAAGGTTGGATACCACCTGTGAGTCTAAATGTATATAGATAGAATAAATGAATTGAGTTTGGCCGAACAACCTTGTTGAATTGCCGAAAAGAGGCTCTTTTTAAGAAAAGTGAAACCCATTTGTAGAGAGAGAAAATGGAGATGCAAAAGTAGACCATGAATTCTATGTTGTTTTAAAAATTTTTACTGAGATTCATAGTGAACAAAAGCTCTATTTTGTAAGCACAACATATGTATCTCCAATCCAAGAACCAATCTTAAACTAATTTGCAGAGAGCAAGATCAACAGTGTCGTTAAATTTTTACTTACAAGAACATGTTTGCTCTTCTCTTGGTTGAACTCTTGCAGATGTTTCCCACAGACGATGCCAATTGTGAGACCATGAAATATCCTCTCACATAGATGATAGAGATCCAATGAAGAGATGAACTTTGTCCCTGTATATCTGGAAAGATGAACATGATTAGCGCCACTTGTAGCCCAACTTTCCGCCCTCTTTTTGGAAGACGAATAGTCCTACAGTTCGGACTCCACTTGTGGTTTTGAATCTGATTTCACAAGTGCAATGTGAAATAGTGAAAACCGAAAAGAGTCCAAATCCAACAATTCTTTTTAGAAAATTGATGTTTGAATCAAATGCCAAAAATGGACTGCTTTGCCAGATTTCAGAGTCGCCACCTAAATATTTTTGGAAAATTTAGGAAACCCGAGACTCGTGCTAAAGGCCATTAGTCTGCCATCACCAAAGTGTCTCGGCTTGGGAACTTAGGTACGAGAGGGGAAGGTCATGCATTGAGCACCCCACTCGCCCGATCAAAGATCGGCCTCTACTAATCATGATGTGTTTCTTATTTACATTATATACTCTTGTTTCGATTTATTAGCTATATTTTTTTACTATGTGACGCAAACACAAATATAGACTAATTTGCAAGAATTGGAACATTTGATCGCATGTTTTATTTTGAAATTGTTTAGTGAATTTGCCACTTGAAAAAGTGGGCTTAAAATGGACATTAATCAAACTATCCCAATTCAAGCATCTAGCCTTCATCCATAGACATTCAAACAATTATATCATTTAAGCAATTGGCCTCATGGGAGTATGCTTTAGCATGATAACATCCACACTCATGCAATATGCTAAGATATAAAATTGCTCACCTAGTACACCGAGCCAAAACAAAGCAAATAATTAGAGAAATATGCATGTTCCTAATTAAATGCAATATGACTAATGCAATGCACACATTATGTATTTTTATAAGCTTTGCTATGAGCATGGCATATGATTTCATTTGGGACATGTGAGAGAGCACGTATTCAAGAAATGAATTTGGACATTGATATCGGGTTAGCGTGATGAGCTGAACCTTATATGCATGCAAGACAAATGGATGCAAAACATGAGAATTCTAATGAAACGTGATGCTCTATACTAACCATCGTAAGTGAATAAATAAAAGGGAGAAAGACGTAGGGTTGGAAGACATACACATCATTACAACATTTGATCCCTCACGCAGGAGGGTGTGAATCAATGTCTGAAAGTCCAAATTAAACTAATTATTACAAAATCGAACCGAATCAATAGAATAGGCTAAGCTTATTAACTAGGTAATTAGGCTATCTATGCTATTACAACGGATAACCAAGATTATTACAACAAGGATAACCGAGATAAATAAACTAACACTCTAAGTTAAGTAACTACAACAATTATAAAAGGGACAATAGTAATTACAACACGTTAATGATGAGATTAATTACAATAAACAATATTAAATTAATTAATTACAATAATCATAATATAAGCGATGATGCACAAGAATCGCATGCATGCACATGCATGGTGCTCAAAAACAACTCTATCTGCTCTGTTTCACCTCAGCCACTTTGCTCTATTTTCTGCAAAAATATACTATTGACCAAACTTTGAGGGCCGACTAGCCCTCAATGAACCCCGGCCGGGCATAGAGAAGGCCGGGCGTGCTTCAGTTTTGTGCAAAACTCTATTTTGTGTTCTGAAGTGAAAATTGTGTAGATAGAGTTGTTCAAGCTTTGTTTGTCCCTTTCTTCCTTCTCTATTGTGGGAAAGCCTCGAGAGAAGGCTAGGATTGCTTCCAAAGCCATCAATGAGCAAATTGATTACTTGATGATTTCGGATGCAATTTTGGACAAAAATCAATGAAATGTAATGGATATGACCACCCCTCCCTCTTATCATGGAATAAACTCAAAGAGGATGGTAGAGATGCTTCAAGAATCATCAAAATGCCATGAATTAGCGCATGATCGCTCTTTACTCGATAAACTTGGCATAACGTCCGGCCAAGTCTAGGCAATTTAAGCCTTTTTTTTATGTGCGTTGATCCAATTTTAAACCAATTTGTTTAGTCATTGTCATTCATTAGTCCATTTGTCCATGGTGATGTTAAAGTCCACTAAACAAGAAGTAACGTCAAATGAGAGGTTCTTCTAAAACATGAGAGATAGACTATACCGTTGACAATGAATCTTCGAAAAGATTAAGCCATTAAGTAGAAGTCGCTCTTACATGTTTTGAGCAACCTCAATCGGTTGAAATCATTCTCAAGAATGAAAGAGATAGATGGTTAGATGATTTGTTAGAGTGAGACTCTTAACATGAAAAGTTAGTAAAGGAAAGTTTGGAACAACATGCAACAAGTTATGTATGCCAATTCATGAGATAACAAAGGAACTAACCACCGCTCGAACCAATTTAATAGACTAGGACAACTCTAAAACAGCCCCTAATAAATGAAAAACAGAGGCTTAAAGCTCACAAAAAAAAAAAAGAAAAAAAAAGAAGGGTTTAAAGCCCACAAAATGAGCCTAAGAGAAGCTAATCAACAAAAAAAGAAACAAGGCTAGTAAAAAAGAACACAGAGGGGTGGCTAACCCCTTCATTTTTGAAACCCCAAAAACATGATTTTAGCCCTTTTTTTAACTCTAAAAATCAGTGTAGAGAATAAAGGAAAAGAGTGGAAAAGTAAGGGTTTGAGCTGTAGGTAAAGATGTAGAAAGAGCAAACTCTCTCCACTCTTTTGATAGCTCTCCAAACCCAAACTTAAACACTTAAAATAGGATCAAAGCAACACAAAATGATAAGAACTAGATAGCAAATGAAGTAGTTGAAAGCAAGAGGGAAGAACAAGCTTATACCTCTCCAAAAAGTTAGCTCTTGCTTGTGATCCAAACTAAGTATCAACACACCCTCAAGCTTGAATTAGGCTTCTCAAAGATCAACTATGGCTCTAAGATAGTGAGACAAGGTTGTGTATGGTGTATGGAGATGGCACAAGGGAGGTACGTTAACTCAAAGGTTGCTTGCCATGGAAGAAGGAGGAAGGAGAAACTCTCAAGGTGTATATTAGCTTTCTAGAATTTTTTTCAACCTCTAAAACAGAGGCTGGACCTCGTTTTTATAGAATTTGAGCTCAAAAGGTGATATATATCTTCAAAAATGGATAGTTGGCGGGCTCCCGCCCAATACAGTGTTTCTCGCCACCAAGGCTCGGCCGGCCATTAATAGCCACGGTCGGCCTTCATTGAGGCATGGTTGGGCATGCATGCCCTTCCCTGTTTTTTTGGTTCAAACTCAGCTCAAGGTGGCAAAAGGTCAAAAAATGAGACTTAGAGATTCAAACAAGGTAAATGTTGACGATTTGAAGTTATCTCGAGAGCCTAACTGAATCCGAATCGCTGTGAATTCAAAGCATTTCATCATCGAGTGTGTCGAACCAAGCGCCTAAGTCTTGCGGGCGGTCAAAATGGGGTGTCTACAGTTGCCCCTCTTTGACAGAGCTCGAGCATTCATGAAATGATGTAAGTGAATGTCAAATCCTAGAGACGACTCATTTTGACAAGGCCGTAAGACTTGGGCAAGAAAGCAAGACATAAATTAGATTGGTTGTGCTCGCAAGCTGCCCACATATCCATTTGTAAGGAATCAAACCAGCGTAGTTCAGGGGCAAAATGCAAACATAAGATGCAAGAACATAACTTATGATCATGCAATGAGGCCATACAATGAAACACTTGAATGCAAATGCAATGCAAAGAAAATGCCACATTTAAACAAACTGAAACAAGGTACAACAATTCCAACCATGAAAAGAAGTAAGTAAATAAATACGCCTCAGGTGGAAAACACGAGCCAAACTACATTTCATGTAGAAAGGATGTAAGAAAATTATGTAAGCCCAATTACGCGTTGCACAGGAAAGGCGAAGGGCGATGTAACCATTGAGCACACCCGAGGTCTCAACCGAGATCCTAACGTGTTGCACGCGAGAGGAGAAAAGATGATGTGAACATCGAACGCACTCAATGTTTTTAACCGAAGGTACAAGCCTAACATGTCACACGTGAGAGAAGGAAAGGTGGTGTGAACATTAAGCGCACCCGATGTTTTTAATCGATTTGCAATCCTAATGCGTCATACTCGAGAGGAGGAAAGGTAGTGTGAACATCGGGCGCACCTGATGTTTTTAATCGAATGTACAATCCTAACGCGTCACACGCGAGAGGAGGAAAGGTGGTGTGAACATCGGGCGAACTCGATGTTTTTAACTAATGGTATAATCCTAACATGTCACACGCGAGAGGAGGAAAGGTGGTGTGAACATCAGGTGCACTCGATGTTTTTAACAAATTTGCAATCCTAACGTGTCACATGCGAGAGGAGGAAAGGTGGTGTGAACATCGGGCACACCCGATGTTTTTAACCGAAGGTACAATCCTAACGCGTCACACGCAAGAGGAGGAAAGAGCAACAAAAGAACAAGCAAGACTTAGAACTCAATACAAAGAGAAATCCAATTACAAAGTATAAACACGAGTTAACGTAAATCAAAATGATGCACAAAAAGTGATATCCAAATAGTGATTTTGAAAATCAAGTTGTTTGATTTGATTTTTTTCTTTTTTTTTTTGGTTTTTTTTTTGAAAATTGATTTTATCCAAAAAGCAACATGCTACAACTTTACAAAACAAATTACAATTTACCGAAACAACAAATGAAATATATAAACTAACGACATGATTCACACAACACAAGTTGTGAGTTTAACCGAAACAGATGAGTTATGAGTTTAACCAAAACGATCCAAACAAATCACATTAATTAACAAAACAAACCAAAACAAACCAAACCTTTTGTTGTTTTTTTTTTTTTTGTTTGTTTGTTGTTGTTTTTTAGATCAAGGCCCTAGAATACTAAACAGAAAACAGAGTAAAAACAAAAAACAAAAAACAAAACCGAGTTACACCAAGAGCCGGCTGAGCCTTGGTGAAGCACGGCCAGGCATCAACACAACTGGTCGAGCTTCGACAGTAGGGTAGGGGCAGATCGGGAAAAACACACACCACGACTTATAAAACACAAACTCACCCCTATTCTGCACACACCCACACCCGAAAATCCTCACTCTCTTTCTCTCTAGGACTTCTCTCTCTCTCTAGTTTTCTTCTTTCCTCACAAAAACCCAACAAACCTCACAAAATTTTCCTAAAAAAACTTTGTTCTTGTAGACGTCCCCGAACGTCCCGGGAGGGAATCCCATTTTGTTCATTGGGGCTTACTACAGTTCGGACTCAATGTCACGGTCCTATATCTAATCTCGTGGAGTGCAATGCAAGACCGATGAATCATCAAAGAGTCCAAATCCGACAAATCGTTTTGAAAAACTAATTTTTAGGAAGAAGTGCCAAACATGAACTGCTTTGCCAGATACAGAGTCGCTACCTAAATATTTTATTTTGGGGGAATTTGGGAAACCCTGACTCGTGCCTAAGGCCACGTGTCCATCATCACCAAAGTTGCCTCGGCTCGGGAACTTGGGTACGATTAGGGAAGGTCACTTCGTGAGCACCCCCGCTCGCCCGATCAAAGATCGGCCTCTACTAACCATGATATCGAGTTTTGAAAACATTATGTGCTCTAATTCCGGTTATTAGCCTAGAATTACTATGTGATGCACACAACATACAAGTATAGACTGGATCGTTTGAGTTGGAACAAAACATTTTATGTTTGTTTATTTGAAAAATGGTTTGATGGTGGTACTCGCAAGTAAGCTAAGACGTGGATTTGCCACCCTCAAGTGGGCTTAAAACTCTCAATTGATGAATTGTTCCAATTCAAATAACCCAACATTCACCCACAGGCATTCAGGCAGTTATATCACATAAGAAATAGCCTCATGGTAAGCATGCTATCATGGCAGTCACTCACACACATGCAAGGGTACTAAAGCATAAACACTTACCGAGCACTCCAAGCCAAAGAAAGAAGCTAATTAGAAATCATGCATGAATCCTAACTATATTGAGATGCCTAATGCAACACATACAGGTATGCAACTAAGATAGGCTCGGCTATTCTAAAATGGCATATGAAATGATACAAAAATCATGTATTCAACTTGGAATTGAAATACGATGCAGTTAGTATGATGCGCTGAGCCTGGTGCATGCAAAACAGATGAATGGATGCACACATGCGAACATGAAGGATGCTAATTGAAACATACCATAATCTAACCATCATAAGCTGGTAAATAAAAGGGAGAAAGACGTGGGGTTGGAAGGCATGCATCACACACACGCACACTTATTACAACATTGCCCTCCTCGGAGGGTCCGAATGAATAGTACAGACTAAACTAGTTAATCTAACCTAATTAAACTAATTAGTACACAACATTATCTAATTAACAAATTAACTAAATAAGCAAATGAACTAGCATGTAGACTACATATAATGGACCGCCTCAGCTCTGCTTTGAATGATAAGGGATGCATGCATGCTCGAGTCGCCTCGTCGGGAAATCCATCGCGATGTCTCAACTCGCCTTTGTTTGCAATTGAACTCAGAAACTTGCACAAAGCTCCAAAAGGCTGAAACTCCACCCTGAGAATCTGTGGGAAGGCTGCCGACCAGCTTATGGGCATGGGAGACCACTTGCCGACCACCTTCTGTGAGAGAAACCGAAAGGGGTGGACGGCCTGCCAGAAAAGCTGGTCGGTTGACCAGTTTCCACCTCTGGTTTCTGGATTTTCTACAACAAAGGCAAGAGAGAGAAAAAGCAAGGTATTTGCAACACGTGTGCACGACCACTCTCCCCATCATTGCGTAAACTCTAGGGACTGTAGTCCTCGATCCTCAGGCCACCAATCACGCATCCCGATGCATGATGGCCGAGGAATCGAATTGCACGACTCAATGGGACATGAATGCACATATAAGCAACTAAAACCAACAACTCCATCATGGATGGTCAAGAGTGTCGACGACCGGGAATCGAGGCACATTTCATCACTTGGAGTATGAAACGTTTCTCGTTTCCCATGTTTGGACTAACTCCTACTCCAAACACTATGTAACAACTAGAATGGCATGACATGCAAACACAATGCGACAACTAGCATGCAATCCTAAACGAAACGCAACCAAGACATGCAAACATGGAAGGAATGGCATGCAAAGGTGCAACTAGCATACGCAATGCTATGAATTACGAATGGCATACTCAATGCACATGATGCTATATGGCATACACAACGCACATATGACGACTATCAATGAGATGATCAAGGAATACACAATGCAATGGTCAATCATGCAACAACATGGACTAAATGGCATACATAATGTAAGATGGACTTACACTAAAATGAATGGGCCTCAGCCACACTCAAATTAATAGCCAAACATGATGGAATGAAAGGTAGGAACACTCATGCAAACATGCCCGATGCAAGGGACCGACCCTAAGGCATCAAATGCCACTCTACCAAAGCATGGAAAGGGATGAAATATGGCATACAATCATACATTTTCCAGCTCTGAAATGATATGCAAGATGGTCCCGAATCATGCAAATATGTCACACAATGCATGCTAGATGGCCCGAATACCGAAACTAGTGAAGTGCGTTACACTAGAGGTACACAAAGCAATGCACAAATGGAAAAACCAGCCCCAAACAGACCCTAGGTAGGTCCAAGATAGTGGGAAAATGGCCTAAAATGATGGTTCAACATGCACAGAAATGAAGCTCATGCAAAGGTCCAAAAACGAGGCATACAAGCATGACTCTCAAATGCATTTAAAGAGTGGAAAACATGGGAATATAGCATCCATGTAAGCTCTGAAATATGATGCACAATAGCCCCAAAACATGGAAACACCTCAACATAAGCATGCAATAGGCTCCAAAACTCAAAGCTAGGCAAGGGTATTGAACTACAACCATGCATAGCAAGCATCATTCGACTATGAGGCATAAAAACAGAGCTAAGGCAGTCCAAAACATGCACAAAATCAGTTTAAAGAATAGCCGAAAAGCGCTAGAATCAAGGACCAAAATAGTATGCAACACAAGCTAGTAAAGAGGATTTGCACTACAAGTATATGAGGCAATCAAGTGGCCACCAAACCAGAAAAAATCAGAGGTATGACATGCCAAATAAATCCCAAAAACCCACTGAAATATGGTCCATGCATGCAAGAATGGTAGGCTCCTTTGATAGGCTATAAAGAGGGTTGTTCTACACATGCAAGATGGACACCTAAAATGGAAAAATGGGCTCTGGAAATAGCCTATGCAGGTCCTAAAACCCACCAAAAAAGGCCTGAAACATGGCTTGGAAACATGCAAATAAGGGCTCCTTTGTTAGGCCAAAAGTGCTAGTAAACAAGACAAGGGGTGAGAGGGTCACCCCTCTCTGATTTTGGTGCTCAAAAACATATAATAACCACTGAAAATCTACTAGATTTTAGTGGTCAAAAGGGCCAACAAAGCTCAACACAAAGGCCTTAATGCATGGCTCAAAACAAGATGAAATGAAGCGTGCAAGGGGGTAGATGACCCCCAACAGAAAAATGGTCTTAAACAAACATGTTAAGGACTTTAAAAAAAGACTTTTTTCATTATATGAAAAAACCCAAATATGCTTGCAAGTATCACTAAGAGATGAAGCAAAATAACGACCAAAAGAGGGAAAGAAGTGTTACCCTTGAAGCTCAGCAACTCCAGCAGCTTTGAAGCCAAAAACTCAGACCTTAGGACCTCTCAAGACCTTCCAAGAAGCTTAGGTTGGTGTTGTAGGTGTTGGGCTAAGAGGTGTAGTGTAAATGTGCAAGAACCATGGACTTATGAGACCAAAATAGAGAGATATAAAGAGGGAGGTGTGTATGCCTTAGACAAATTTTCTGAACCTTTGCAAATGAGGGAGAGGGTCTCTCTTATAGAGGAACAAAGGTCCAAGCTTCTTCAAGAAGCTTGTGTAAAGGTCCAAGCTTCTTGAGGAAGCTATAGCAAAAAGGGTCAAGCTTCTTGAGGAAGCTATAGCCAAAGGGTCAAGCTTCTTCAAGAGCTAAAAAGGGTTCAAGCTTCTCTTAGAAGCTTAGAGAAAAGGGCCAAGTTTCTTTAAGAAGCCAAAACAAGGTTGCCAATCCTCCATACACGGGTATGGAGGATGCAGTCTGTGCCCTCCAGTTGGCACAGCTGGCACACACTCACAGAGACAGAAAAGGGGGAAGTAGGCCGACCAGTTCAAGTGGTCGGCCAACCACCTGCCCTGGTCGGCCGACCAGGGTCAAAAGGTTCAAGCTTCAAAAGCTGGTCGGCAGCCTCTAGGGGTGGTCTCCCAATTCAATGCAAGCTAGTGATATGGTGGGAGACCAGTAATTGTGGCTTAAAAGTTAGGGAGACTAACTACCTGACAAGAAAAATCGGCCGACGGGGAAAAGTGGTCTCCAAGAAGAAAACGTGGTCTCCCACCCTTGTACTACCTTCCAAACAATGAAAATAGGGTCCATGCCGAAAATGAACCAGGACGGATGCAAAACGAGGGTTTAGGGGCCAAAACGCGCAGCCGGGTGCCCCGAAAACTGACTGTTAAGCATCAAAAGTGCCGTGCGACCACGAAGGTGGTCTCCCGGGCCACAGTGTCCCTCTAGAGAGAGGAAACAAGGTGTGTGCTAAAAATCAGAGAAAACAGAGAAAGTTAAGCGGTCCCGAACCGAGACGCACGGCTGACGGCTCCGAAAATCGGAAACTGGTCTCCAAACGGGAACAGTGGTCTACGACCACGAAGAGTAGCCTACGGCCACTGAGAGATAGTCTACGAGACCTCTCCTTCCCTTCGGGAAGAGAAAACAAAACTTGGTTCACAAATCGAGGCAAAGCACAAAAGAGTCCCGAAGTCCGGAGGCAAGGCTCTCAGCCGAGACTCCGTAACCTCAGAACGAGCACAACATGCGCAATCGCCGAGCGCTCAATCGATGACGTCTGAGTCTTAAGGTCGGTAAAAAATGGGGTGTCTACAGTTCTTTTCTACGTTTTGAACAGATTGAAACTTGATTTGGTGAAGCTTTCAGTTTTCTCTTGGTTTCTCTTAGATTCTCACACATTTTTCCTTTCCCTCATTGAGTTTTCTGTCTCCTCTCTCTTGGTTTTCTCTCTCCTAGGGTTTGAGATTTTGAGGTTTTAACTCCAAAATCACTTATCCAATCACTTTTTTTTTTTTTTTACTTTTTCATCTCCTCTCTATGGCAATTGACGAAGTACCCATTCCTGACCCCGCCGCAGGTATTGGTGCTGCCTTTGGTGCTGATATGCAGGCAAAAGAGGCTGCTGCATTGCTTCTCCTTGACGAGAGGCCCTTTGATGCAGCTACTTACAAGCTATGTACACACATGCCACCCCCGTGAGGCATTTTGAGATTTGAGGGCATCATCCTAGGGATAGATGAGGACACCCTACTGTGAGAGCCCACGGAGCACGTATCTGCCTATGCCTCCATGGCACGCAACTTTTCCCCTTATTTTACTTTGCACACATGTTGAAACTGATAAGCAAACCACTGTCTCTGCTATACATATACTGATAAAACTCCTAATTGATAGGTGATAGCTAGGAGGATAGGCGGCTATGGCTCCATATCTGGCCCTTGGCGTTGGTACGAACGGCTTCCGGCAGAGGTCCGTACTTTAGTTGATGTTGTTGGCTTTGGGCCCTTCTGCTCCGGGCACATACAAATGAGAGTCGAGTCAAGGCTCTATGGGGCCTTGGTAGAGAGATGCTGGGATACCACCGACTCATTCCACTTCTCCTTGACCGGGGAAATGACGCTAACCCCATACAACTTCTCGATGCTGACTGCTTTGTGGGTTGGGGTCGGCGGCCCGGCCCCCTTGGATCCGGATATAACCCAGTGGAGGGCTGCATAACTCTAGCTTCTCGAGGCGATCCCAAACACCACCAGCCACGGAATGGTGAGCTACAGCTGGTTCTTGGAGCATTTTTCCGGCACTTAGCCAGCCACTGTAGATAAGGTTGCCCAGTACACCCGCGGCTTCCTTATGCATCTTCTCGGTGCTACCCTATTTGTGAACAAGGAAAATACCATGGGGTTATACCTTCTAGGGGCACTGGTACGCCTTCCTCGGGTGGTAGAGTACGGCTAGGGTGGTGCTAGCCTGGCCACCTTATACTGCTACATGAGCTCCGTCTCCCACCGCAAGGCGGATTCACTCGACGGCTACTGGAGGGTTTGTGAGGTATACCATACACTCACTTTTTTTATATGCTTTACATTCTGTTCACTGTTGCATTTCTTGTTCATCTGATCTATTTTTCCCATGTCTTCTGTTTGCAGCTTTAGGTCTACACATATTTCACTTCCCTGGCTCCAGTCCTAGTGAGGCCGATCAGGTTGTCAATACCCGCCCGCGGTACTACAACTCGCAGTTTGAGCGATGCTGCCTTGTAGACCGAACCTTCTCGTACTTCCGTCGCTTCTTTGACACGATCACGACAAACTAGGTATCAAAATACCAACCTTTAGCTGTCACCTACTATAAGCATATTACATTGTTTCCCACACTACACGGTCACTCTCATGCTGTTGCATCTGTACCATATTGCCATTCTCATACTATACTGACTTTTAACATTGCACTGATTTCTGATACTGCACTGCCATTCTCATATTGCACTGATCTAACACTGCACTAATTTCCTCATACTGCACTGATTTCTCATACTACATTGACATCTGACACTGCACTGATTTTATCAGGTTGACTGGCACCCTTGGTTGGGCATTTCCCAGGTGTCGAGGACAACCTACGCCACAGCATGGCACGCCTCTATGATGAGAATTATGTTCGAGGGTCCCTTTGGCCCGGCATGCTACCTAGGAGAGGGGTTCATCTGCTAGACTCGGGGCGTCGCTAACTCCGACATTCCACATCCGCCTCCCCCAGCTATGAGGGTAGTGGATGAGCTACAAGACGATCCTCAGATCGACCTCCTGATGTTGGGCAAGTATGGCGATCATCATCATGAGCCTGGCAACTTCACTATCTTCTTACACACCCAGGTGATGGGGCCTCTTATCCCAGGCGTGGCTCGAGCTGTGCCAAAGGTTGCCGTTGCTGTTGCGGCTGGCAATGTGCCTACTGGAGGTGCCTCTGCCATTGCTCCCATTCCTGGATTTCCTGTGATCCCCACTAAGATCATGTACATGCGTCCGGATGGAGTGATCGAGCAGATCCCACTTGAGCATATCGAGGAGAGGGACCACAAGCTCGTGTTTGCTCCTGGCTTCGAGCAGGAACACATTTCTTTATGCTAGTCCATACTGCACTTTTGCTTGTTTTCTACCATTTCTATTCATTGTTCGCTATTACTTCTGTTTGACTTTTCTCAGATTCTATTTCTTTTGCAGATCCCCCGGGCGTACGGTGATGACCTCCTTCGTACGATTGACCGACTGCTCCTCATGGTACGGAGGAGGCAGACTGCCTTAGTCACCCATGGGATCGCAGTACATTCTATCTGCGATTTACTATTGTTGTCATACTATACACTATGTTAATTCATACTGATATCTGTCCTCTTTTTAGCTTGAGTCGGCGCCAGCAGTGCCTGTAGGACCTTCCGCAACCAGTAGGCAGAGACGGGGCCACGGAGAAGCCGATCGAGGGAGAGGTTGAGTGAGGCAGCGCTCACCTTTCGAGGAGTCTTTTGACAGGTCCGCAACCCTTGAGGACGAGGGAAAGGAGGTTGACTTGCAGTCGAGTAGCCCTAGCGACGATAGTGATGCACCTCCTCTGCAGCCGAGAAGGAAGAGGCTGAGGATAGGTTATTGATGAGGATGACGACTTTGTTTTTGTTTGTTTGTTTGTTTTTTTTTTTTTTTAGTGTTTCGTATCATTTTGCTTTGTAATTAAAGACTAGCTTCAAATAGACCCTTTTGTTTTTGAATACTTTTCTTTTGTTTTTTGCTTTGTTTTGTAAAACAATGATCGGGGCTAGACTCGCTAGTTTATAAAAGTCAAGTTTTTGGTTGAATAATTTCCTTGCACAATGTGATGATGGGTATTCCCACGCGATGAATGGCATAACCCTTGCACAATAACTTCACATAAGACTCAAAACAACAACAATCGGCTCTTACATTCATTCTCAAATCAGATAACAACCCACAATTGGACAAAATGTAAAATACAACTCGATAACAGAAAAATGAAATGAAAACAACTCAAAAATACTATATAAAAAAACAAAAACACTTGGTACAAACAAAACAAGACTCAAAAGTACAGTCGCGGGCCATCCGAACAAAGGCTAGCTTTTGCTGCAACTGTAGTGAACTAGACCAGCACTAAGACCCGACCAGGCTTCACTGATACACGGCCGGCCATCAGTGTGATGTCGGTCAGTGCTATCCAACTATCATGCACAGCTCCTTCTCAAACTCTAAAAATAGTGCTCCCATGCTATTTTTCTGGTAGACTCACAAGTCTTTGATATTTTGCTCTCAAGATGGAGATGTTACTTGTCAATAGGCTTCGAGACTAGATAGCCACTTTGGATAGCTCGGAAAAGGTGAATTTCTGCCGTTTCGGCCTAAATGCCCTTTTTCCTTTAAGTTGCACTTCTCTTTGCTTTCCATTCCTCCATGTCGTGGTTCGACGTTGGAATCCGATCACACATGTATTTCAATTTGGGTCTCAAGAAATGTGTCCAACACTCGAAGAATTTCAAGCACTGATGGAATCCCGGTGTGACAAAGAAATCATGCCTCAACCCCACCTTAGCCATGCCTAGGCTTTGGGACGGATGTGTGGATTATCATTGGACGATGCTCGGTCTGGCTCATGACGGGGAGATGGACATCCCCGGTTTAGTTCATCGATTTTCTACTATTGGAGATAGGAGTGACCTTCTCTGGCACAGCCACTGACAACATGCTCTCTGTTTATGCCTACTTGTGCAACTCCTAATTGCTCCTAGTTTCAACGAAGCTAGTATCTGGTTGATCGAGGTGACCCAAGGCTTCAAAAAGGGCAAGAGCTGGATAGGTTTAGCACTGGCCGAAACTTTGATGGGTTTGGATGCTTTCCGTCGAGGAGAGACTACCCGCTTTGCAGGGAACCCACTACTTCTCCAGGTATTATTTTCTACCCTTCTAATTTATAATTCTTACATCACTCATCACTCATTCTTTGTTTTTCCCTCAAAACCCTTTCCTTACACAGCTCTTCATTCTTTAATCTCTCTTATTTTTCATTCCTTCCCAAGTATGGTTGATAGATAAACTGCAGGTAGTGAGCCCTTGCCCAAAATACTCGGCTAGGGCTTACTTCTTTTGTCAATGGCTAATAAATTTTCCTTCAGAGGGTTTATGGTGTGATTGGATGTGCAGCTGGTTCGCAGCTGATATATCTTTAATTTAGCCGAGATGAGCTACAACATGTCCCAACAGTCGGGTGTAGAGTTAATTGGCCTTACACATTGCATGTTCTATTTTCCTCTTCGGTTCCGACGCCAATTCGAGCATGATCAGATACGTCCAGATGAAGGAGTGGAATACACGGCTTCATTTCCGGTTCGCGCCTCGCATTTGCCCCAGTATCTCATGGCCTAGAGGATGAGAGAGATTCTAGCCCCTGCCATTTGTTTCAATTACACCCTATTTGAGAAGTGTTTGGCTTGGCTTGAAGAGGAGGTAGAGGTTAGACCATTTTTGGCATAGAGCCACCTTACTCAACTGTGCCCCTAGTTTTACTGCTTTGATTTTTTCTTTTCAAGTTTAAGATGTAAAAAGCAGCTTTGATTTGAATCAAAGAGTTTGGAGAATGTACTTGTGTTGAAATCAATAAAATTAAAGTTGCGAGTGCTAAAAATTTTCCTTTCGCTCCCAAAAAGTGGTCCAAAAGGCTAAAATTTTGAACAAAATGAACTTTTATTTAAAACTTTCCAAAACAATTTTCGGAAACGATCACCACTTGACATGCATAGAATTGATCCTCAAGATGTGTAATCCTAAATCAAAAGAAATCATAACTGCTCCTAGCTGCGTATCATTACTGCTGTTCTGTACTTAACTTTTCTGCCCGAAATACGGAGCACAACCGAACTAATAAATGATGAACAAGGATGACTTGATTAGGAAAACGGATAGGACAGTTGAACAGGAGATAGTAACGGCCGAACTTCAAGATGAAGTTGCCTACGTATCCCAAAAATGGGAATCAGGCCTTACGTAGTTCAGTTCAGGTTTACTCGAGTATTAATTCTCTCCTTTTACGCTCTAACTTTTGCCAAAGCCGCCTTTTAGGGTTTTCAACCTTGTGAGCTCAATTTTTCTTTATTTCTAATTTTTTATGTTCTAAATTTTGCCTAGGTCGCCCTTTCGGGTTTTCAGCCTAGCGAGCCTCTTAGGGTTAATATTTCTTCAACTTGTCCATGTTGATCAATTGCGAGAACTACAAACCATCCAAGTCCATAAGAATAACCACCCCTCCTGATCAGATTGACTTGATGATGTAAGGACCAATCTAGTTAGGTTTGAACTTTCCCCTAAGGTCATGAATGGTAGCTCGGCTGTCTTTCAACACCATGTCTCCTTCCTTGAGATTCCGAGACTTAACCTTCTTGTTAAAGGCCCTAGCAATTCGACGTTGGTAGCCCTGGACATGATACAATGCTCTTAGTCTTCTCTCATCAAACATCATCAATTCCTTAAACCTACTTTGCTACCAATCTACCTCTACTATCTGACACTCAGCCATAATTTGTAATGAGGGAACTTCAATTTCGATCGGAAAAATAGCCTCCATCCCGCAAATAAAAGAATAGGAGGTCGCCCCGTAGATGTTCAGATTGAGGTTCTGTAGCCCCAGAGCGCAAATGGCAATTTATCTGGCCAGTCTCTATAGGTTTCCACCATCTCTTGCAGAATTCTCTTCATATTCTTGTTAGTAGCTTCAACAGCCCCATTAGTTTGTGGCCTGTAGGTTGATGACTTATGGAAAGTCACATTATAATTTTCTAAGCAAATCTATCACCTCTTTCTTGAAGTGTGACCCATTATCAGATAATCTCATTCGAAACTCCATACTAGCAGATGATGTTGTTCTTGATGAACTTAGCCACATGCGCTGCTTTCAATATAGAGTAAGACTGGGCCTCTACCCATTTTGTGAAGTAGTCGATTGTTACCAGAATGAAGTTATGCTCGTTTGACCCTTCTGGCGTAACTGCACCGATAGCATCTATCCCCCAAACAGAAAATGGCCATGGTGAAGCCAAGTTGTAAAGCTTCGACAGTGGAATGTTCATGCGATTGGCATGGATCTAGCATTTGTGATAGCGCCGAACAAAACCAATACAATCATCTTCCGTGGTTGACTAGTAGTAGCCTTGTTTAAGGATTTTTCGGGCGAGCATCACACCGTTCATGTGGGCTCCGCACCCTTTTCTGTGGATGGCCTCCATAAGATGCCTTGATTCCTCTTCCTCGACGCATAGCTTATGCATTCCCAGATGGCCTCTTTTGTACAACTTACCTCCACAGATGATAAATTGAATAGCCAGACGCTGTATTCCCCTTTTGTGCTTGGCATTTGCTCCCGGCAGATATGCCTCATTTTCTAGGAAATTCCAGATATCATAATACCAGGGGTTCTTATCTGAAGCTTCATCTATTGCGGCAATGGTTTCGTAGGCCGGGGTGTACCTCTATTCAATAATGATTGGACGCATCCTAACTCCCAATAGAATGTCTACCATATAAGATAGAGTTCCTAGTGCATCAGTAAATCGGGTGTTCTCTCTTAGCAAGTGGGTAAACGTTAACTTCTCAAACCTTGGAATCAGCATATCCAAGACCTGATGATAAACCTTCATGTTCTCCTCTTTAACCCGCCAATCTTCGTTGGCTTGAGACACAACCAAGTTTGAATCCCTGATAACGTCCAACCTTTTTGCCCCTAGTTCTAGGGCGGCTTCTAAACCAGCGATAAATGCCTCATCTACTTCGTTGTTGGATACTTTGAACCGGTGTTTGAAGGCTAAGGGTATATGGGAGTCATCAGGTGCTATTAACAACACACCGATCACATAACCGTATTGATTGGCTACTACATCAAAGTACATCATCCACGTTCTCTCTTCTATTTACAGAATATCTTCATCTAGGAAAAGGTACTCCACTGCTTCATCCCCTTTTACTGGGTGATCAGCCAAAAATTCTGCTACAGCTCTCCCTTTAATAGACTTGTGTGTAACATATGTAAGATCAAATTCGGAGAGAAGAAGCAACCAACAGGCTAGCCTATCCATAAGCTCTGCTTTCTCAAAAAGATATTTGATGGGATCTAATCTCGAAACCAGGATTATAGAGTGAGCTAATAGGTAGTGTCTCAACTTTTGGGTAGCCCAAACCAAGGCTAGACAAGATTTCTCAAGGGGAGTGTAACAGGTTTCATAATCTAGCATTTTCTTACTCAAGTAATAAATGACTTTCTCCACTTTGGCCCCCGACTCTTGAGCTAACTTACACCCCATGGTTGAATTTTTCATTGACAGGTACAAGATCAACGATTTTTTCGGTTGTGGCGGTGATAACACAGGTGGATTCTGTAGGTACTGCTTGACCTGTTCAAAAGCGAATTAACAGCGATTGTCCCACTGGAACTTCTTCCCTTTCTTCAGGAGACCAAATAGTGGTTCACAAGTCAAGGTTAGTTTTGAAATAAACTGCCTTATGAATTGCACTTTACCCAGAAAGCTACGCACCTCCTTTTCAGTCCTTGGTGGTGGCATTTCTAAGTTGGCCTTAATTTTAGAAGGATCTACCTCAATTCCTTTCTGCATGATTAAGAATCCCAGCATTTTTTCTATTGTTACACCGAAAGTTCATTTTTGTGGGTTCAACCTTAATCTATACTCTCTGATCTGCTGAAAGAATTTCTCCAATGCAGTGTAGTGGCCCTCTCGATCTTTGACTTGACAATCATATCGTCCATGTACATCTCAACCTCTTTGTGGATCATGTCGTACAAAATAGTGGTTGCGGTCCTCTGATAAGTGGCCTAAGCATTCTTCAGCCCAAACGACATGACTCAGTAACAATAGGAGCCCCATGGAGTGGTGAAAATGGTCTTCTTCCTATCCTCGGGTGCCATCAAAATCTAGTTATACCCAAAAAAATTCATCCATAAACGAGAGCAATGCATGGCCCACGGTAAAGTCTACCAACTCATCAATATGCAGTAGTGAAAAATTATCCTTCGGACTAGCCTTATTCAGATCCCTGAAGTCAACACAGACTCTGATTCTGCCATCCTTCTTTAGGACTAGAATAATATTGGCCAACCACGTCGGATATTCAGATATAAGCAAGAACCCTGCCTCAATCTGTTTGGTAACTTCTTCCTTAATTTCAAAGCCCAATCTGGGTGAACTCTACGTAGCTTTTGCTTAACCGGCCGGGCCTCGGGGTCAAGAGGGATCTGGTGCTGTACAATCTCAGGATCGATTCTAGGTCTGTCTTTGTAGGACCACATGAAAACATCTTTGAATTTTTTTAATAAAGTGATTAAATGCTCGCGTTCTACCAAAGATAGCGTGGACCTGATCTGGACCAAGTGAGGATCTTCCTTAGTACCCACGTTAATTGATACGATTTCATCTGTATAGGGCCTAACACGTCTCTCCTCCTCACGATCAACCAAATTTTTCAAAACCCGAGGAATTTGTTCCTCTTCGTTTATGTTAAAATTTTGAAAATTAAGATCAACATAACAAACCAAAGGTACAAAGAAGTAGGCAACATTCACAGCATTCCCATTCAAAAATTCTGGATCTTTGGTTACAGTAGACTCAAAGGAAAAGCTAAAAGACGACCTGGACAGGACTTTGGCATCCGGGCTACCACTCCCAGAAGTACCAGACTCAGTGGAACTTGAATCTGACCCCGACTCCACAGACTTAGTGGAATCAGATCTGGACTCACTATCCGATTCAAAACTGCTGATGACGCCTTGCTCAAACTTCCAAACCAAACGTAGAGCCTCAGATGCATTCACAATCAAATTGGAGAAATCCGCGGCTGAGGTAATCCCGATCATTGAGATAATAAAACTATCTCCCAAGTTGGTGGTCTCAGCTTCTGCAGTGGAACTCATCAGTAAGTCAGCCAGTGTTTTTCATAATAGTTCCTCTTCTTTAATGCCCAGGTTTGCAGTCCTTCCTTGGTCCGTATTAGTGCTTAGTTTTGGCTGTTCATCCTCATCTTCTAATAACTGGTGTTCAAAAAAGATCTTAAACCCTGGATATCTTGTCTTTGTCTTCCAGTCATAACAAGCCTCTGGGAATCCACAGAATAGGAAATCTTCCCCTTTGCGGACAAAGCGTCCATTCAAGGTTCCTCGTATAGGCTTGTGGACTAACTCATACTGCTTCCCAGTCCTCTTTACCTTCAACCTCTCTTTCAACTCTTGTCCTTTCCTCTGCCAATCTGTGGCGGTAGGTTTGTATCCCAGCCCAAAAGCATGAGGGTTATGACTCAGCTTCTTAGCAACAGTACCTTCCTGCCTGTCGCTTTAGCCTAGTCTTGACGCGGACATATGCCCTTGTTTGTTCAACATGTATATGGATTACGCACTCACATAATCTCCATTTCCCTCTGCCATGATGGTTTGAACCAACTGGGCTTCTGCCAGAGAGAAGCCGAAAAGGAACATGTCCTCTTCTCTATGTATGATCTCCAGTAGTGGTGTAGTAGTTCTTTGGGGAGGATGGATTGCAGAGTTACCGTACACAGTGGCAATTCCACCTTTGAAGAGGTACTTTACTAACTGATGAACCGTTGATGACACCGCATTTATCTGATGTAGCCAGAGCCTTCCCAGTAACAAGTTGAATGTGGCCAGAACATCCATGACATGGAATTCTACGTCATGTTCAGATGGACCGATTAGGATATTGCTTTTGAACGTTCCCATGACATCCCAGCTTGTATTATCATAAGCCTAGATAGCTTGGGTCATGGGTGTAAAGTCAATCGACCTTAAATCGATGGCATAGGTAGTTCTGACTGGGCACACATTGATCGCCGACCCGGTATCTACTAACACCACCGGGATCCACTTTTTTTGACTTTCCAAGGCTACATACAAAGGCCTATTGTGGTTGGCGCCCTCGTGAGGCAATTCTTTATCTGTGAAGGATATTACTGGCATAACATCCCCAGAGGTGACCAACGACACCAATTGGTCGGTGGTGGTGTCGATGGGTAGTTTGGTTCGATTCATTGCTTCGAGTAGGGCTTGCCTATGCTCCTGAGACGCCATTATCAGTCCCTAGATGGATATGTCGGTCTGAATCTTCTTGACCTATTTCAAGACCATGTTCTCCTCCACATCCCTCTCTTTTGCTTTCTCGGCCTCCTTTCTAGAGGCCTCTGGCTGGTCTAACGCTGCGGGTTTGAAGTACCGATCACTTTAGGTCATATGATTGATCTCATTAGTATACCAGGTGTTATCTGGGGTATCAATTTTCCAACCTTCATCAATTTATGCATGACTCGGGTCGCTATCTTCCCACTACTCTCCTACAGTCATGGCTAGGCTTGCATCAGGTTCTATCTGGAGCATATTAACATCACGCGCTTCATCATCATACCATTCTTCTTCCACCACAGCTCGGGTTTCAACATCCCGGTACTTTCTGAGTTTCCTCAATATCCTCTATCGGTCCTTGGGATCTTATTCTGTTTTCTTAGTGTTTTGAACGCTGCTGGTTATGGACTCAGCTTCTTCTTTTCCTTTTTTTTTTTTGCCTTGTTCCAGAGCTATCTTCGCTTGGATTTCTTTTATCCTTTCCTTTTGAAATTGTTCCAGTGCTTGTTCTTTCTCAGTAAGAGGTGCAGCCTCAGCCTTACCCTTAACAACAATTTTCTCTTCTCCTCTGGTCTCTCCCGCCTGTTCTTCTACATCAGACTCTTCCTCACTTAACCACCCATTGCTAGTTTCTGGCTAGATCGGTTCCCATCATCCCATTTGTACACAACTTGTATCTTCTTCTTTGAAGAAGTAAAGATCCTCCAGATCCTCTTCTAATTTTGCCAAATCCACCTCTAGGTTTGCTAAGTCATGCAGGCCTTGCTCGGGCTACTCATTCTGATTCTACGCCATTTGGCCTTCCCCTATAGCATTGATAGTGAGAAAGTCCAGCAATATGACCACTAGCTTTAGCTGATCGATGGCCACAATGTATAAGTTGGGATCATACTCCTCTGCAAGCGAGACCCCATTCTCTATGACACGGGGTATCAGGAGACCCTGTCTTCAGTGCACTCTTCTCTTTCTCCATTTCTATTGCCACGGGCCTGGGTAGGGTTTGTATTTCTACTGCCACGGGCCTGGGTAGGGTTTGTGGTGTTAAATCCATCATGCACGTGTCTGTGCCTTCTGGAATAACCACCTTCGGTTTTGGTAGGTGGGATGAGGTAATGTATATGCTGGGGTTGAAGGTGCGCGGTAGTGTATGGATGTGGTTAATGTTTTTGGCCGAGGGGACTTGGTTATGTGCAGGAAGTAGGTTGGTTGTTACATTTGGTTTTGCGGGTGGGGCGATGACTTTGTTGTCATGAGATCCTAAATCTCATGATGTAGGCGGTAGCACATGTTTATGGAATGGCCATGTTATTGATGGAAGACACAATATTGGGTAGGGTCATGTTTGGGTGGTAATGGGTCTAGAAGTGGACGAGGATCGAGAGGCTTGAGATGCCCCTTTTGCATCAATAACTTGAGGGCTTGAGTTGGGCTCAAATGGAGGGGGGTAAAGACTCTACGGTTTCAAGGTGGACTAGTATTTTGTGATGGTTGTGAGGCTGTGGTAGTAGCAAAGGGATCAGCCATCTTGGCCGTCGAAACCACAGTACTGACATCCGCAGGCCGTGGAATAGTGCTACTGCTAGCATTGGTACTTCGAGAGAACGGCCTTCTTGCGGTTCCCTTGTTCTATGGATGATACCCCTTTTTGAATGCACTCTCAATCTGGACCCCCAGCTCATGTAAGGAAGCGAATGTGGACAACGGCACCACTATCATTCTCTGCAACATGTTTGGCTCGAGGTTTTGGACCACTAGTCGAACTTGTTCTCTTTCAGCAGGCCTATTTGTCATTTGGGCTGTTTTGGCTCTCCACCGGGTGGCAAAATCGATAAATGATTCGTTAGGGTTCTGGGTAGTAGCCTCCAGCTCACTAATGGTTATTTTTATCTGAGTGTTATATGAGTACTGTTTGACAAAGGCCTTAGATAGCTCCTCCCATTTTCATTTTGTAGAGTCCTCTAACTTAGCGTACCAGATGGCCGCCATATCAGACAGGGTCGTTCCAAACAAGGAAAGCTTCTACGCCCGAAACAAACCCATGGGCCTCAATACATCCGAAAACAATTGGGCATGCACGATTGGATCCCCACTCCCATTGAATATGTCGATGTGGGTATCTTAAATTTCTCCGGTAATCTAACCGAAGCCTCAGTGTACCCATCTTTGATATATGGAATAGAGTTATAGCCCTGGGATTTCTTCAATGCTTTCTCCAATCTGGCAATCTTGACCAAGGTTGGATCAATTTCATTGATATCGAAAGGAAAAATTCTTGGAGGAGGTTGAACCAAAGGACGATAAGCTAGAGCTGGGGGAAACATGTCCTGAGGATTTGGGACTGGTAGATTTTTTGCTGGGGTAGGTCCAGGTTTGGTTGAGTAGTAGGGATCGGGTGCACAGTTGACGTTGATGCGGATGCCCCAGATGTACACCGCAGATCGACAATGACTTCATCTTGTGCGACCATCCTTTGGTTTACTGTATCCATATTTCTTTGGATGGCAATCATCATGGCAGTGAATCCCTCTGCATTTGGTGTTGTGTTCTGTGCCATTGCTAACCCAGGTGAACTAGATGCTGGCGAAATGATTGACTGAGAACAGGTAAGTGTTTGTGGAGTGCTTTGTACTGAATCTATTAATTGTCTGTTCCTTCTCTGTCGAGTGACTGGAGGAAGTGAGACTAGCATGGGCTGACCACCAATAAGGTCTCTAGCTTTGCACAGCATACCGAAATGAGTCCACACAACTTGGGGAATATCGGGTCTTTCTGAAGCTATGATGGTAAACTAGCTAGCAAAAAGAAAGAGAGAAAAATAAAATCAAAATCGGATAGCACTTTGGCCTAAATTCACAACAGTCAAGACATATAGCTGAACTGTAATCCCTACTGAACTTTGTTTTCACACCTAACTGATATGAACCATCCTATACAGTCTCACTGTAAAAGCATGCATCAAGTAAAAAGAACCAAAACACCCCTATGAGGGGGCTAGGGTTACCCTGTCCTAGATTTTTGGCATGATCTAGGCTGCACTATTTCGCACAATGAGTTTCACAACATCTTACACACGGGTGGCACCCTGTCCTAATTTGGAATAGTCACTATAGCTTCAATATATACAACTAGGTCGAATGGTCAAAAGGGTATCTTGGCAAGATTACCTAATATACCTCTCACACCTAACACCGAGAAGTAAAAGGTGGATCAAGCGGTACAACGGTGATCCAGATCCAAGGGTTGTGTTTCCAACATGGCAGAGCCCATGACTGGTCAGCATTTTGGCAAGCCTTTCGGTTGAGCCTTTGGCAAATCGTCTAGGAATAGCAAATGGAAAGCACAGTGACTTGCCCTAACCATGCATATGCTCATGGAAAACACAGTGACTTACCATAACCATGCAAATGCTATGCAAAGAGCATATAAATGTAGATAAAAAATTCACATCATGAGTTTTAAGTCAAGTTCTCTACTTCCCCAGCAGAGCCGCCAGAAATTGTAGCCCAACTTTCTGCGCTCCTTTTGGAAGGCGAATAGCCCTACAGTTTGGACTCCACTTGTGGTTCTGAATCTGATTTCACAAGTGCAATGTGAAATAGTGAAATCCAAAAAAAGTCCAAAGCCAACAATTCTTTTGGAAAATCGATATTTAACGCAAATGCCAAAAATGGACTGTTTTGCCAGATTTCAGAGTCGTCACCTAAATATTTTTTAGAAATTTAGGAAAGCTGAGACTCATGCCAAAGGCCATTAGTCCATCATCACCAAAGTGTCTAAGCTCGGGAATTTAGGTATGAGAGGGGAAGGTCATGAATTGAGCACCCCACTCGCTGGATCAAAGATCGGCCTCTACTAATCATAATGTGTTTCTTATTTACATTACATGCTCTTGTTCCAATTTATTAGCTATATTTTTTACTATGTGACGCACACACAAATATAGACTAATTTGCAAGAATTGGAACATTTGATCTCATGTTTTGTTTTGAAATTGTTTTGTGAATTTGCCACTTGAAAAAATGGGCTTAAAATGGACATTAATCAAACTATCCCAATTCAAGCATCTAGCCTTCATCCACAGGCATTCAAACAATTATATCATTTAAGAAATTAGCCTCATGGGAGTATGCTTTAGCATGATAACATCCACACTCATGCAATAGGCTAAGATATAAAATTGCTCACCTAGTACTCCGAGCCAAAACAAAGCTAAATAATTAGAGAAATGTGCATGTTCCTAATTAAATGCAATATGACTAATGCAACGCACACATTATGTATTTTTATAGGCTCGACTATGAGCATGAAATATGATTTCATTCGGGACATGCGAAAGAGCACGTATTCAAGAAATGAATTTGGACATTGATATCGGGTTAGCATGATGAGTTGAACCTTATATGCATGCAAGACAAATGGATGCAAAACATGAAAATGCTAATGAAATGTGATGCTCTATACTAACCATCGTAAGAGAATAAATAAAAGGGAAAAAAACGTGGGGTTGGAAGACATACACATCATTACAACGTTTGAACCCTTACACAGGGGGGTGTGAATCAATGTCCGAAAGTTCGAATTAAACTAATTATTACAAAACCGAACTGAATGAATAGAATAGGCTAAGCTTATTAACTAGCTAATTAGGCTATCTATGCTATTACAAAAGATAACTACGATTATTATAACAAGGATAATCGAGATAAATAAACTAACTCTCTAAGCTAAGTAACTACAACAATTATAAAAGGGACAATAATAATTATAACACGTTAATGATGAGATTAATTACAATAAATAATATTAAATTACTTAATCACAATAATTATGATATAGGCGACGGTGCTCAAGAACAGCTCTGTCTACCCCAAGCTTGCTCTGTTTCACCTCAGCCACTTCTATCTGTTTTCTGCAAAAATACACTACTGACCAAACTTTGAGGGCCAGTCAGCCCTCAATGAAGCCTGGCCGGGCATAGAGAAGGCCGATCGTGCCTCAGTTTTGTCCAAAACTCTGTTTTGTGTTCTGAAGTGAAAATAGTGTAGACAGAGTTGTTCAAGCTCTGTTTGTCTCTTTCTTCTTTCTCTGTCATGGGAAAGCCTCGAGAGAAGGTTGAGATTGCTTCCAAAGCCAACAGTGAGCAAATTGATTACTTGATGATTTCAAATACAATTTTGGACAAAAATCAATGAAATGCAATAGATATGACCACCCCTCCCTCTTATCATGGAATGAACTCAAAGAGGGTGGTAGAGACGCTTCAAGAATCATCAAAATGCCATGAATTAGCGCATGATCACTATTTACTCGATAAACTTGGCATAACATCCGGCCAAGTCTATGTGCGTTGATCCAATATTAAACCAGTTTGTTTAGTCATTGCCATTCATTAGTCCATTTGTCCATGGTGATGTTAAAGTCTGCTAAATAAGAAGTAACGTCAAACAAGAGATTCTTCTAAAACATGAGAGAGAGACTATACTGTTGACAATGAATCTCCGAAAAGATTAAGACATTAAGTAAAAGTTTCTCTTACATGTTTTGAGCAACCTCAATCAGTTGAAATCATTCTCAAGAATGAAAGAGATAGATGGTTAGATGATTTGCTAGAGTGAGACTCTTAACATGAAAAGTAAGTAAAGGAAAGTTTGGAACAACATGCAATAAGTTATGTATGCCAATTCATGAGACAACAAAGGAACTAACCAAAGCTGGAACCAATTTAAAAGGCTAGGACAGCTCTAAAACAACCCTTAATAAATGAAAAACAGAGGCTTAAAGCTCACAAAAAAAAAAGAAAAAGAAAAGGTTTAAAGCCAACAAAAGGAGCCTAAAAGAAGCTAATCAACAAAAGAGGAAACAAGGCTAGTAAACAAGAACAAGGAGGGGTAGCTAACCCCTTCATTTTTGAAACCTCAAAAACATGATTTTAGCCCTTTTTTAACACTAAAAATCAGTGTAGAGAACAAAGGAAAAGAGTGGAAAAGTAAGGGTTTGAGCTATAGGTAAAGATGTATAAAGAACAAACTCTCTCTACTCTTTTGATAGCTCTCCAAACCCAAACTAAACACTTCAAATAGGATCAAAACAACACAAAATGATAAGAACTAGATAGCAAATGAAAGAGTTGAAAGCAAGAGGGAAGAACAAGCTTATATCTTTCAAAGAAGTGTGCTCTTGCTTGTGATCCAAACTAAGTATCAACACACCCTCAAGCTTGAATTAGGCTTCTCAAAGATCAACCATGGCTCTAAGATGGTGAGACAAGGTTGTGTATGGTGTATGGAGATGACACAAGGGAGGTAGGTTAGCTCAAAGGTTGCTTGCCATGGAAGAAGGAGGAATGAGGAGCTCTCAAGGTGTATATAAGCTTTCTAGAATTTTTTTCAACCTCCAAAACAGAGGTTGGACCTGGTTTTTATAGAATTTGAGCTCAAAAAGTGATAAATATCTTCAAAAATAGACAACTGGCAAGCTCCCGCCCAGTATAGTGTTTCTCGCCACCAAGGCCCGGTCGACTATTCATAGCCATGGTTGGCCTTCATCGAGGCACGGCCGGGCATGCATGCCTTCCCCTATTTCTTTGGTTCAAACTCAGCTCAGGGTGGTAGAAGGTCAAAAAATGAGACTAAGAGATTCAAACAAGGTAAATGTTAATGATTTGAAGTTATTTTGAGAGCCTGATTGAATTTGAATCGTTGTCAATTCAATGTATTTCATCATTGAGTGTATTGAACCAAGCGCCTAAGTCTTGCAGGCGTCAAAATGGGTTGTCTACACCACCCAACCGCGGTTTCCAACCGGAGACACTCCGATGGTAAAATTAGTCATTTGATTGAAAGAATGAATGTATAGAAAATGAAGAATGTTGGTGTGTAGTGTAGAGAAATATCACATGCCTCCTTTCGGGATGCCCCGTTTTTATATAGATTGGGGGGTGTGATATTTATTTGGGTTGGACCCATTGTAGGCCTTGTTTGGGTTAGCCCTAATAAGCTGCCATATATATATATATATATATATATATTTTTTTCTGGCTCCCACATCGGTTTATCCGGAGTAAAATGAGGGGCAAACCTTAATTGTATACATTGATTTCACAACACACACACCATTTAAGTCACGGGGTGCAACTACCATAGGTTACCTATTATTATGATAGAATTATTTTATCAAATTGAGCAATCAATCAATACAAGTAGAGTAGGGTCTAAGGGTCATAATCTCATAAGTGACATCAAATTTGAATTAAAATAAATAAATAAAAATCACACAATGATACTTCTAAAAAATTATTACAATTTTAGGGTAAAAATTATGATTTTAATGATTAATATTTATAAAATTTTATTATTTATCTGCATTTTTTTAAAACTTAAACTACATTAAAATTTTTCTAACCAAAAAATTGATTAAAAACTTGATTTGATATAGGATGTTGTAAAGACTTCTTATCAAATTTAACTAGTCGTTTGGTGAAAAATTAAATGTTGTAATCCTCCCTCTTCTAAAAGTTTTAAATTTATCTCCAAAAACATTTTTCATCAAATTTGATGAAAAACTTATTTTTGTCTTGATTTGATGAAAATTTCAATAAAAACTTAATTTGATATAAGTTTAAGTGATATATAAATATATAAAAATAATAATAAAAAAAAGTGGTCCCAAAATTTTTTCACTTTCTCACTTTCTCTCTCCTTCCCCTTTTTTTTAAAATGATTTTTCAGATCTCTTTCTTATGTGTGGTCCCTTCCATCCCTCTCTCTTTCTCTCACTCTTCTCTCTTCTCTCTATCATTTATTTAACTATTCAAACTTGAATTTTAATTTGGTTTAGAAGATTCAACTTATTTAAATGTTTTTGTGAATTTAAATAGTTTAAATTTATTTTGAATGGACTCTGTTACAAATTATTTTGAAAATTATATTTACCGTTGATAGAAATGTATTTTGATTAAGTGATTATTAATATCCGATAAATTTAAATTTTTATAGGAATGATATATTGAACTATTTGAATCATACCTTACTCAAATATATCACTAAAATGCAAGTTTAAAATGACTAAAAAAAGTAATTTTTTTTAAACAATTATCAAATACATTAGATTTTTTAAAATTTAAAAAATAAAAAATTACTAAAAATATGCATTCATTAGAGTTGTTGTTGTTGTTGTCGTTATTATTATTATTATTATTATTATTATTATTATTATTATTATTATTATTATGCATTGTGATATTAGTAGTCCAAGTGAAGTAACTCTTCAACGACACCCTTAAAATGAAGGGTATCGACTACATTGTTGTTGGTGCTTTCTTTGAAATATACATATAATAATGTAGACACCCCATTTTTGACCGACCTTGAGACTCAGACGTCACCAGTTGAGCACTCGGTGATATTGCATGTTGTGCTTGTTCAGAAGTCTTAGAGTCGCGGCTGCGAGCCTTGCCTCCGGACTTCCGAACCCTCTTCTGTGCCTTGTCTCGGTTTGCGAACCAGACTCGGTTTTCTCTGTTTCTTTTCCTGAGGGAAGAGAGAGGTCCTGTAGACCATCTCTCAATGTCTGTAGGCTACATTTTGTGGCCGCAGGCCATTTTGTCCTTTTCGGAGTCCGATTTCCGGTTTTCGGAGCCGTCAGGCCGTGTGCCTCGGTTCGGGACCGCTTAACCATCTTCGTTTGCTCCGGTTTTTGGCATACTTCCTATTTTCTCCCTTTTGAGGGACACTGGGGCCTGAGAAACCCACGTCGTGGCCGAATGCCACTTTCGGTGCTTAACAGCCCATTTTCGGGACCCCAAACTACGCGTTTTGGTCCCCGAGCATTCGTTTTGCAACGGTTTTCGTTCATTTTTGGCAGGTACCTCTGTTTTATCACCGGGGAGGTCACTGAAGGGTGGGAGGCCAGCAATTGTTGCAGCAACCAGTTATACATCCTCCGACGCCCTCCGGCGCCCGTTTTTCGCACTTCCGGGCTAATGTTGAACACCTTGGGCCCACATTCTTGAACTTTGAACCACATATTTGTGATGTACACACATGAGAGGACCCTAAAAGTTCATGGCCGACCATTAATTCAACTTGACCCTTTTGACCCCCTCATTCCGGGCTAATGTTGAACCCCTTGGACCCTTTTTCTTGAACTTTAAACCACATATTTGTGATGTAGACACATGAGAGGACCCTAAAAGTTGGTGGCCGGCCAGTAATTCCACCTGACCCTTTTGAACCCCTCTTTCCGAGCTAATGTTGAACCCCTTGGACCCACTTTCTTGGACTTTTAACCACATGGTTGTGTTGTACACAGATAGGAGGACATCACCAGTTGGTGGCCGGCCAGAAAATCAACTTGACCCTTTTGACCCCTAGCCGGCCGGCTAGGGGGTGTGGCCGGCCGGCCACATGGAGCAAAAGTAATAGGCCGGCCGAGCTCCTTGCACTCTGCACTTTACAGCTGTGGAGCTTTATCCCCCAGAAAAGATCTTTATCCGGGGGATATTTTGTGGGGGAAAGTTACTCTCCTTTTCCCCCACCTTTACACCCCTTCTTTGGCCCTTTTAACAAGCAAGCTAGATGGTATTTTGGGGTTAGAAAAATTGGTCTTCAAGCCTCCATACACAACTCAACCTCCATCTCTCTCATTTTCCTAAAAAGCTCCAAGTCCTACACCACCATTTACACTACAACACCAAGCTCTACCACCACCACTCCATTCCAAGAGCAAAGAGAGGGATTCCAGCAGCTAGGAGGCAACAAATTTGGCCCAAGAAGCAACAAAAGAATTGGTCTTCAAGGGTAAGTTGCAATTTCCCCTCTTTGACCCTTTTTCTTGATCCTTTTGCAAGTCATCCATGCTTTTTGTTTCAAGCTCCGGCCCTAACTGAAAAGGGCCCTATTTTGATCTTATCTTCACTTTTCATTAAGGGCTCAACCCTGTTTGAGCCCTCCATGATACACTTGCTTCATTGATCCTCTTATGTGTCATAGTTTTGCATGCTGTTTTTGGCCCATGATTAATATGTTTTTGAGCATGTTGTAAACTGATATTAGGCTTATTTTGAGCCCCTCTTCAACATTGAAGAAGGGCTCAACACCATTTGGGACTTCCATGTTATACCTACCTTTATATCTCTCTTTTATTCCCTATTCTTGCATGCAATGGCAGTCTACCATGCTTATGTTTTTGGCCATTTTACAGTTCTGAAAAAGTCCTTATTTTGGTCCATACTTCATGTTTCATTTAGGTCATTTCATGGTTTGGGACCTCCATATGCCACTTCATGTTATATCTCTCTTTTATTCCCCATTCTTGCATGTTTAGTTAGCCTACCATGCTTTTATTTTTGGCCATTTTACAGTTCTGAAAAAGTTCTTATTTTGGCCCATTCTACATGTTTTATCAAGGGTCTTTGGATGTTTGGTGATTATTTTGCATACCTCATGTTATAGCCACTTTTGAGCCTTATTTTGCATCACATTTCTACCATGTTTGTATACTGTTTTGGCCATTTACAGTTCTGTAAATATTCATATTTTTGGTCCCTCTTCAATGTTGTAGAAGGAAATTTTTCAGTTTGGGTTTTTTTTATATCACTTGCTTCATTACCCCTATCTTGGCCCCTATTCTTGCATGCCATTTTTGCCATATCTATGCTTGCTGTTTGGCCATGTTTATAACTGTGAAAGTGCTAATTTTGGGACTGTCTAGCTTCTGTCTCTGCATTGCATGTCCATATTGTGCATGTTTAGCATAGCTATAGGCCATTTCGGGTGCCTAAATTCGCATTTCGGGACAATTCCATGCTTTTGGTGTTATTTCGCCTCATTTCGAGACTGTTTTCCCCCATATCTTAGTGCTGAAATTCCATTAGAATGATTGCATGCCATTTTCATGTCATTACATCGCATTCTGCCATCGCCTCGGTTTGCGTGCCCGTGTGCACGCATTTCGAGGCACCTCATTTTTATCCGCCGGCATCCTATGTGAGTGTGGCTGAGGCTCACTCATGTTGGTATAAGCCCATATCATGTTTTCATGTCATTACATCGCATTCTGCCATCGCCTCGGTTTGCGTGCCCGTGTGCACGCATTTCGAGGCACCTCATTTTTATCCGCCGGCATCCTATGTGAGTGTGGCTGAGGCTCACTCATGTTGGTATAAGCCCATATCATGTTTTCATGTCATTACATCGCATTCTGCCATCGCCTCGGTTTGCGTGCCCGTGTGCACGCATTTCGAGGCACCTCATTTTTATCCGCCGGCATCCTATGTGAGTGTGGCTGAGGCTCACTCATGTTGGTATAAGCCCATATCATGTTTTCATGTCATTACATCGCATTCTGCCATCGCCTCGGTTTGCGTGCCCGTGTGCACGCATTTCGAGGCACTTCATTTTCATCAACCGGCTTCTTATGTGAGTGTGGCTGAGGCTCACTCATGTTAGTATAAGTCCATGTTACATTTTCCATGCCATTTTTAGTCACTTGCATTGCATATACCATCGCCTCGGTTTGCGTGCCCGTGTGCACGCACCTCGAGGCATCTCATTTTCATAGCATAGTGCATACTAGGTTGTATCTTGGATCACATTCTGCCATTTTCTTGGTTTGCGTGCCCGTGTGCACGCACTTCGAGGCATCTCATTTTCATAGCATTGTGTATGTTAGGATTATATCTTAGTTGCATTTCATGCATATCATGCATATTGCATCGTGTCCGGAATAGGAGTTTGCCCGGGCACGGGAAACGAGGTACATTTCGTACTCCGAGTGACGGAATGTGTCTCAATTCCCCAGTCACCGACACTCCGGATTATCCATGATGGAGTTAGGTTTTAGCTGTAGTTTCATGTGCATTCATTCTATATTGAGTTGTGCATTTCGACTCCTCGGCCATCATGCCTCGGTATGCGTGATTGGTGGCACGAGGATTGAGACATGCATATATCTGTGCAAATACATTGCTATGCCCCTTTCTTGCTCTCTGTTGCAGCAAAAGGAAGAATCAGCAACTTTTCAGGGCTTGGCACGCATTTTAAGAACAGGTGTAAACAGAGGCTAATTGGGGCATTCCGGTAGATTTCCGCGCAAGACAATCCGGACATGCATCATCCATCAGAAGCAAGGCAGTCCCTGGCTTGCATGCCAGTTTTATTTATTTTCTTAGTTGATTTGTTAATTAATTAGGATTTTGTAATATTTTGGACTGTAATATTCTTTTATTCGGAACTGTAATATTTGGACTGCATATTTATTCGGACCCTCTGCGCGAGGGCACAACTGTAATAAGTGTGGGTGAGTGTGATGTATGTCTTCCAACCCCACGTCTTTCTCCCTTTTATTTATCCGCTTTTGATGGTTAGATTAGGGCATGTTTAAATTAGCATACAGTATGACAGCATGTTTGCATCATTCATCTGTATTGCATGCACCGGGCTCGGCGCATCATACTAACTGCATTGTATTTTCAATTCCAAATTGAATACATGATAGTTGTAGCATTTCATATACCATCTTAGAATAGCCGAGCCTGCTATAGTTGCATTTTGCATGTGTTGCATTAGGCATTTCTGTATAGTTAGGATTATGCATAAAATTCTAATGAGTTTCTGTTTTGGCTTGGAGTACCCGGTAAGCTTTATGCTTTAGCATCCTTGCATGCGTGTGAGTGAATGCCATAAATAGCATGCTTACCATGAGGCTATGTGCTTATCTGATATAACTGCCTGAATGCCTATGGGTGAAGGTTGGGTTATCTGAATTGGAATAAATCATCAAATGTTTCAAGCCTACCTGCGGGTAGCAAACCATTTTCAAAAACAAACAAGAAGTGTTTTGTTCCAATCCAGGCGACCCAGTCTATACTTGTATGCTGTGCGCATCACATAGTAACCTAGGCTAATAAACCGGAATAAGAATTCACAATGTTTTCAAAAATTGATATCATGGTTAGTAGAGGCCGGTCTATGACCGGGCGAGCGGGGGTGCTCACGAAGTGACCTTCCCCAATCGTACCCAAGTTCCCGAGCCGAGGCAACTTTGGTGATGACGGACACGTGGCCTTTTGGCACCGAGTCAGGGTTTCCTAAATTTCCCATTAAAAAATATTTAGGTGGCGACTCTGTATCTGGCAAAGCAGTCCATGTTTGGAACTTTTTCAAAAATCAGTTTCTCAAAACAATTTGCCGGATTTGGACTCTTTGGTTCAGATTAAGAACCGTGACAATTTGAGAGTCCGAGCTGTAGTGACCCCAAATGAACAGAACGGGACTTAACCCTCCCGGGGCGTTCGGGGACGTCTACAAATAATTACATGGAAAAGATGATAAAAGTGCAAATAAGATGACATGTATGTACCCACCCACCTTAAGAATTTTGAAAAGTCAATCTGAATTGAATTCCAGACACAATTATAGTAGATTACAAGTTGTAGGTGGAAGGCATGTGGTGGATGGTGCTTCATGGTTCCTGAGTGAGAATTGTCTTCGTGGATATGACTATTGTAATATTAATTATGAACTGGATAATGACCGGTTGAATTCTAACAAATCATGCTAAGTAAAGAAAATAAACCATCCAAAAGCTCTAGAAACCCTCAAGAGAGCACTCCCCAGAAATTATTTTCTTTGTTCTTGGGAGGAGGTATTCGGCCAAACACAAAAATGAGCCAGCCGAACAAGACAGTGGCCGGTCGAATTCTTCTTCCAGCTAGGATTTAGGTTAGTGCAGAATTCCAGGACAGAGGCCAACAGACACTTTCCGAGAGGTGCTCATCCATTCTAACTCGTTTGCTCATAAGGTTCACATGGGAAAGAGGTGTATAGGCTATAACTCTCAACAATGATTTAAACAGATATATACAATAGATATTTTGCAATATATCCACAATTAAATGAATAAAAAATGAGAACAAATTCAAGCCCAAGAAATGGATAAGAACCTACATCTTCTCTTTGTGAATAAGGGCAAATCAATACCCAAATCCATGCTTTTAATGAGAGAATGTAGATTAATGCAAATCATTTTTTGGTGGAAGCTTTGTTTATTAAAACAAGGGATTCATCAAATTTATTGAAAACTCCTCATCTAGTCATAAAACAAGGGTGGTTACACCCTTTTACATGTTCACAAATGAATGAGAAAGGAGGTTTCAACTTCCTTTGACGCAAAATCTCTTGTTTTACTTCCAAAATACTCAATGAAGAAGTAAGGACATAACTTTTCCAACACCAAAGCAAGCCTATGAAGCAACCCATAGCACTCATTGACATTGAGTAAGGAATTGAAACATGTGGATTGATATACTTGAAAAATAGGATAAATGAAAAAGAGGAGTGTAATAACAAGAAAAGTTATTCTACTTATTGAACTCGTGAATGGATGGCAAATATAGTTACTCGCAAACACATTCACAAGGGTACAAGGTAAATAAGAGCTTGAAGTTAAAGCTAAAGCTAAGGAAAGCAAGAAAGTAAAGAAAAGGATATCAACTCAATGGATGGGTGGCTAAATCTACTCCCTCCATATCTATGAGGACTTGTTGCATCTCTACAATAGTTACATAGTGAAAACAAATCTTGAAATGAAGAAAGGAGGAAAGAAATATGATTAAAGGTGCAAGAATATCACCTCCTAGGAGGGTAGGTCCTTTTGATTCACAAACTCCATTTTAATCCCCTCAAGTCACTTTAGATGTATTGTTTAATGTCCAAGAGTCTTAGCAAGGAGCTTAGGATCAAGCTTTCATGGAGTTTTGATGTCCAAAGCCAAAGGGTGGTAGGTAGGAGATGCAGTCAAGAGAGAGAATGGTCAAGAGGCTCTTTTAAGCTTTGGGCAAAACTTTCAACCCTTTGAAATGAGCTACCGAGCTCTATAATAGAGCTCGGGTTGTAAGCATCTGAGATATTTGTGGTAGGTAAGAAAAACAAGCTAAAATTTCCAAAAATGCTCTATACCTACAACATTCAGCTGGCCGTTCTTCTTGGTGATCGGCTGAGTTTATTTTTGAACGGCCAACCTATGGTGTTCATCTAGTCAGAAAACACATCATCAGATCATCAAGAGAAGGTTAGCCTAAATTGAAAGCAAAAACATGTGTTTCAGAGGATTTTATCCCCTTCATTCATTCGTACCATATTATTTGCTTAATTTGTTTGAAAGAATACAATGCTTTGACTTCAAAAATATGAGCCTCATAACATTATGATAATGTCTGGAATTGCACCACTAAAATTCATTTTGAAAGATGGTTTTCATTTTGGTCGAAAGACATTTTGTCCAAAACAGGTCTTTGGATAGTTTAAAGCTTGATCCTTAGGCTTCTTGCCGTAGAACTTGTAAGGTTGTTACATTTCGTCTTCATCATTGGCGTCTCAAAACAGAGCACCCAAGTCTTATGGTTAGTCAAAAATGGGTTGTCTAGAGTTGCCCCTCTTTGATAGAGCTTGATGCTTCATTTGATTACGTGAGTGAATGTCAAAACCTGAAGACGACCCTTTTGACAAGGCCTCAAGACTTGGGCACACAAACAAAATGCATATCAAAATTGGTTGAACCCGAGGGTTGCCTACGTATCCCTTTGTGAGGAATCGAACCAACATAGCTCAATCACAGAATATAGATGCCATGATTAAAACATATTTGAAAAATTGGGCTTACGCGGTGTGCGTTGCCATGATTTGATAATTAGGCTTACGTGTATCACACTACCAGAGTTTTGAAAATATTGATGATGCGAACGCCATGGTAGGTGACAAGATGTAAGAAAAATAAAGCTGCAAAGATGGCAAAAGAAAGAGGAGGCCCTCTTATAAATGACACAAAGTAAGCTAACAACTGTGGAAAGTATTAAGGACGGCGCACAATAAATATAAGCATGCTTTACATGAATGAAAGAAATACAAAACCCACACGTGCCACGGCATAAAAGGCAAAAGACAATTATAGCCTAAGTCACGCATTACCAGCAGTCACAACAATAAAGAACTCCAAAACACACTCAAAACATGCCGCAACATGAAATGAGAAAGGATAGTGTTAACCAGCAACCCGCGCTGGGGGATGTATTAATTGAGGGTGGTGTTAACCGTCAACCTACGCATGGGGTGATATTAACCGAGGGTGGTGTTTACCGCCAACCCGTGCAGGGAGCGGTATTAACCAAGAGTGGTGTTAACCTCTAACTCGCGTAGGGGGCGGTATTAACTGATGGTGGTGCTAACTGTTAACTCGCGGAGGGGGCAGTATTAACCGAATGTGGTGTTAACCGTTAACCTACGTAGGGGGCGTTATTAACTGAGTGTGGTGTTAATTGCCAACCTCAGCAGTGGATGGTATTAATCGATGGTGGTGTTAACCGCTAAGTCGTGCAGGGGGCGGTATTAACCGAGGGTGGTGTTGACCATCAACTCGCGTAAGAGGCGATATTAACCGAGGGTGGTGTTAACGGCCAACTCGTGTAGGTGGTAATATTAACCGAGAGTGGTGTTAACCACCAACCTGCATAGGGGCTGGTATTAACCGAGGGTGGTGTTAACTGCCAACCCGCACAGGGGGTGGTGTTAACTGAGGGTGGTGTTAACTGTCAACCCGCATAGGGGGCGATATTAACCAAGGGGTGATATTAACTGAGGGTTTTCACACCTTATACGTTTCGCACGTGCCGGGAGCGATTGCAGCAATAGAAGCATTATGCTGCTAAGGCAAATGTAGAAAAAAACAATAAAATAGAGACAAACCTTCATTTTTATTGGTGTCGTTGAACAATCGTACCGCAGAACATGACAGGGATGACATCCACACACCACTGGGTAACTACTACACACTTCTAAGTACCTTTACTCCAACATACTGTTAATGCTTATTTGGCCAGCTGGAAATTTAGTCGGCCGAATTAAAAGTAGTCGGTCGGCACTATCAGGCATTTCCAAGGTCAAAACAATCTCTTCACAATTTTGAAAGTTAATAAAAAAGCGCGACCATCCAACTTCTACTCACTTTCGCCCGAAACTATTCTTCCAACTCTTTGAATTTATTTCTAATTACTACCCATGGTTGATAACGATTTCCTCCCAACTCACCCATCGGTTTCAATGAGCTAAACACACCTCAGAATAGTGACACCTCCTTTGGGAACACTGTTGCAGAGGCTCTCACCATGGCTATCACTGATGGCATTGACCCAGAGCTCATTTATATTGTGACACATGCAAGAAGGCATGGCTTAGGACTATCTCGAGGTGGTAGCAGTGGTCACGGATAGGTAGCAAATAGTGAGCCTATACAGACTTGGGCTCGTGGGCGGGGACATTATTGTTGTGCAGGATAGGCTTCTCATGAGCAACACGGTATGGGAATCTGAGGCCAGTGAGGATGGGGACGCAACCCTTTTTCATTGGGTTTACTGTCTCCATACCTTCCTGATGTTCATTATGAGGTTAGTCACCTAAAACTAATCATTTCTTCTAAATGGTTTGTATACAACTTTCCCAAATTCTGACTCACACTTCTTCTTTTTAGGGCTCTTTCTGAGGAAATCGTCATCAGCAATGATAATGACGAGGAGGATGACGAGCGGGGTGGACCCCGGGATGACTCTTCTGTTGGCAACAATATTTTTGGCAGTGATCCTAGTGGTGACGATGACGGACCTGGTGATGTTGGTATTCCGCTACTTGTCGGGACAGTTACTCCAGCTGCTTAGTTTATGGCCCCATTTTTTTTTTCTGTTTTTTTTTTTGCCCTTTTCTTTCTTCTTTGTATAGCTTGTAAGAACTTCAAATGTAATTACCCCAAATGCCATAGGAACTTTTGGTAACTTCCTTTTCGTAAACAACTTTTGCTATTTGTGGCCCAAAAATATGATCATCTTTTGTTCATGGATGGCTTCTAATTGTTTACTCTGCTTCACAGCTGAGTGTTTATACATATGTCTGAACACCGTTTTCTCTTCCAAATTCTATGAATACATCCTAGCTCCTGTTTTGACACTCTAAAACTCATCAGATCACTTGGACATGCTTCTCCAGAACTTGTCGGCTAATACTCTAGCTAGTCGGCCAACATGAGTTCGGCCAGTCTATTTGGGCAATGCCCGAGGTTGTCTTGACTTTTCTACTTCTGAAAATTTATGAAAAGGTGGTATTTCAACTATAAACTACTTACAACCACTCGAAGCTTCTTTTTATGTGATGGCCTTATGTGTCTTATGTTAGTTAAAATCGCTCATAACGTTTCACTTCCTTCATTTTCCAGTGTTCCTCAAGATATGGACTTCCCCTACTATTTAGACTTTATTGGTTCATCCGATCAAAACTCCAGTGATGTCGTGGTTCCTGACTTAGAGGTAGTATGTTCAAGAACTCCTTTCAGAAGCCGTGGTGGTAGGAGAAGACTTATCCGTAGAAAGAGAGAGGAACCATGAGTGGTTCTGGAGGAACCCACCAATAACAACAGGAGGAGAGTTTACAGCCACGGTGAGTTTTATAACCGATCCTTGAGCTACGCTCATGCTCATGGTCATTTCTATAGACTCGGACCAACGTCAGCTCATAGGTACAATCAAGGTGCCTTACCTGTGGGGTCTTTATCTCCTCATCCCATCAACTTTCTAGAGATAAACACTCTGAATTTGTAGCTTATTTCCCATTCCTACCATTGTTCTTGACTTCTTTCTTCAATAAAACAGCTTTCTTGGTTTTAGGATAAAAGCCTGGAACTGCTTCGAACGCCCACTCTAGATTCTCCTATGGTAAGTTGCTATGATGAAGATGACATGGAAGCCATCTCTAATGTCGAATGAAACTTCAGTGATCACGGCGATTCCGATAATGACGAAGATGCACCAAGAGGCCTTTCAAACCTCTTGTATCATTATAGCCTTTCTCTCGTGGCCTAGGCCAACTTTGAGCATGCCTTTCTTCATTTTCCTCTTTAAATATCAAGGGAAGCATCTTCATATACAAAAGGCATTCAACGTATATAATTTTCCTCTTTGAATGACGTTTAGAACTTGTATGTCCTAGAACTACCCTCCTGTGAAATATAGTTTTCTTGTAATGACTAAGACCCTCTATTTAGTCAAAAATCTCTTGTAATCCTCTCTTGTTTAATAGAAGTCTTCTTATGCCTCAATCAGTTTCCTTTCTTTGTGTGGTTTGGTTTTCTAGGCACATATTGACATATTAACTCCATATCGAACCTGATTAGCATCAACTCTTCCTTCCAGTCACAAACACAGCTCATTTGAACAAAATAGGACTTTGCCTATACAAAAAGACCTATGTTAGCTACTTATTTTGGCTACAAGTCAAAAAAGTCACCAGCTGAACATATGAGGGATTGACCGGTTGTTTCGGGCTTTTTAGGGACAATTTTGACCTTTCACCTCTCGAAATGTTTGTAAATATAAACTAACAGTTTCTTTCACTCTTACACCTTCTGAAACACATTCCCTCTCTTCCCTACTCCCTCTCTCTCTAGATTTTCTCACTTCCTCACTTTACCCAACAAGCCACACCTATTTTCCTTTGAAACCACCATCTTCCTCCTCATTGTGAACCGATTAGCTTGTGATTAAGTTGAGTTTGAGTTTCCCACCCCTTATTACATGTTTGGCACATCTTGGGCTAGTTTCCCACTCATTCCCTTTGGTTTCTCACTTTTCTCTTTATTTTTCGGGTTTTCGGGTGCCCCAGGTTGCACTTTTGGTATTTCTTCCTCCCTCTGCCTTATTTTTGGTTCACCCACACCTATTTCTCTTGATGGACGCTGATATTCCTCACAAGGACACTCCTCCCGCCGTCCCAAAGGTTGAGATGCCTTTTCTAGCCCCCAAGGCTGATGTTCACAAGCTTGCCGAGGACGTAGGCAACCAGGTAGACGATCCAGGCATGGTAGTAGAGGATATCATGCCTTCTGTGTTTGGTCTAGAGCTACCACCACTGCATCTTAGGCCATTCAATTTGGCTACTGACTAGCCCAAGGTTCACTGTCCGATTCACAGTAGTATGCTTACTTTTACTGAGTTTAGGATGGGAGTTGCTCCAGATGTGCTACTTCCAAGGTGACAACTGCATCTATGCCACGATGCATGACTGGTAAACATTGATCTCAAATCCACATGTTTCTTTGCATTTATCCTTATTTGTGTTGTACTAATCAATTTTCTTGCAACAGGACAATGACCGACAAATGAAGGGGTATGGGACGGTCCTATTCCCTAGTCGCTAGTATAGGGCTCTCCCCGCTAGAGTTCGGGCCTTAATGGAGCAGTCGGCTTTGGCACTTTTTGCTCGATGATTACTTAGCTCCTAGCCACCCGCTCAATTGTGGCAACTCTCATGAAGAGGTAGTGGGTTACCACTAACTCCTTTGGTACTTTTTGCTCGATGATTACTTAGCTCCTTGCCACCCGCTCAGTTGTGGCAACTCTTATGAAGAGGTAGTGGGTTACCACTAACTCCTTTCACTTTTCATCGATGGGGGTGATGACTATGACCCCCTATGACTTTTCCATGATCACCGGCCTTCCAGCAGGGGGTGATCCAATCCCTTTTGATTTGGATATGGGATCCTGGGATGTTGCTCAGCTCCATTTTCTTGGAAAGGTCCCCCCCATAGGATGGCTCGGGATTATCCGCTATAGTTGGCTATACTAGAGGTTCCATGACACACATTTTAACACTTCGGAGGCCACTGCCCAGTATGCTAATAGATTCCTTCTATACATGCTTGGTACTACACTGTTTGCGAACAGGGAGAATACTGTTGGATTGTATTTCTTGAGCACGATGGTGGACATTCCTGGGAAGAGGGATTATGATTAGGGAAACGCCAACCTAGCCACCTTGTTCAGTTATGCAAGCTCATCCTTCCAACTGGAAAGTGAGGCTACTGGTGCACATGAGAGGTATACTCTATCCCTTGTAGTTCATTTCACCGTATTTTCTGTCTTGCACATTCTATTTCATTCATGACCTCATTTTTTACTGATGTTTGATGCCATTCCTCTTTTCTGCCTAGATATGGTGTACTCCTACTTCCCCGAGTTAGTTCTAGTTCTAGTGCATGATATCTGTTGGGCAGTGCTTCGATCTCTGTATTTTGACGAGGCCCTTAAGCCGCGAGATCGCTAGTTTTGTAATTTCACTCACTTCCGTTACTTTTTTCATACCATGACCCCCACCCGAGTAAGTATTCAAAACTCATTTCAAGTCATCTTGTCTTCCTTTATTTCTTCATTTAGACTTCTAATTGTAACTCATCGTCTCACCCATGCAGGTTAATTAACACCCTTAGGTTACTATACCTTAGGCCAAGAGGGAGTAGTATGCCGCATCATGGGTAGCCTCCAGAGTGAGGATACTATTTGAGGGCCCCTTCAACCGAGCTTGGTAATTAGGAAAGTGTTTCCTCCGCCAGACCCTAAACCACACGGCTTTAGATATTCTATCTCCACCGGCTACCCGTATTAGGACCGTTGACTTGATTACAGACACGGTTGAGCTCGAGGCTATGTTGGACAGTCAGGATGCGGATATGTTCCATGTGCCCAGAGATTATGCTGTCTATTTGTAGTTTCATATTATGTGTCTCATCACTCCAAGACACTGCTCGAGTACTTGAGGCTAGTGTTGATGTTCTTCTTCTTGCTGATGCTCCTATCCAGGAGGTGTTACTCCTGCAGCTGCTGCTCTGATAATCGATCCTGCCACCGACTTTCCAATATTCCCATTCTCGATTACATATATGAGGCTGAGTGGTGCCCTTAGAGAGATTCCTCTAGAGCTTCCTGAGGATTGGGTGCTCACCATCACTCCAGATATGAGGTAGGTACGCCTTACTTCTTTCATATCTTTGTCTGATACCCACATTCTGCTCTATTATGCTTTACTAATACTTTTATTTATATTTGTAACCTCTTGCAGCCTACACCGAGTTAGAGTTTAGGTATCCCATTCCAACTCATTCTGTATGGTTTTTCCCATGCTTCTGCTTTGATATGCTCTGATAGAATGTCTTTATCTCTGTACTCCTCCGATTATGATATTCTATTTCTTGTCAACCCCTCATTTTAGCTTGATACAGTGTCCGTGATGTCTCTTCCTGCTGCCGACAAAGGAGTAAAACATCCTCCAGCTTGAGGGAGAGGTACAGATAGAGGCCACGACAGAAGTGCCCCTGGCAAAGGCAGAGGCAGAGGTAGAGGTGCCCTAGTAGTGGAGAGCTCTGCCTCCTTAAAGAGGACTCTTGCTGCTTCAAGGGAGGAGGATCTTAGTACTAATGAGACATCTGAGGATAGCGAGATGAGAGCATTGATATCGAGCACTCCTATTGCTTCTAGGGAGGAGGATCTTACTACTAATGAGACCTCTGAGGATAGAGAGATGGAAGCATTGATATCAAGCACTCAAAGGGTAGCGATGCCAATGGTGATGGTGATAATGAGGAAGGTAGTGGTAACGACAGTGGTTTCGATGGGGGATGGTTCTGGAGATGATGCCAGCAGTAACAGGAGTGCTAGTGGCTCTGGTGATGATGGTAGAGATGGTGGTGATGCGACCGGAGAAGATGCAGACGCTAAGGTTCAGAATAAGGGTAGGGGTGCTAATGGAGATAACACGGGGATCCCACCGGCGAAAAGGATGAAGAGGGCAAGCTGACTTTGATTATTTTTCTTTTTTATATTTCTCTTTTTGTACATTTCTTTTGCTTTGTACTTTAGAACATCATGTATAGCTTTAGATAGGTTTTTGTGAAAACTTTGTAACACTTTATGACTGGGAAGTAATGGAAGAAATATTTTTGTTTTCGAACCATCTCAGATGTCTAAGCATGCATGGCACCATACTTGAGCACATAATCATCTATTATTTTGGAAATGAAATTGAGAATGGTTGCATATGGATGAGTTCTAAATCTAACATTAAGCCTACGACTGACCAAAACACAGTATACAACTCGATAAATGCATAACACAACAAAAATAACCTAGACACACCTATTAGAATGAATAAGACTCAAAATAAGACCTAAAACAAAATCTATAAGTTAGACTGCAAAACCACACTATTTCTATAATATTGAGGATCGGTCGGCCATAAATTTGTCTGGCCAAGCCAATCATGGCCAGCCGATTGATGATTCTAACCAGACACTGGGATACAATTGTCAAGCATTCAAGTAACCTTATCCCTTCAAAAGGTGGTCCTCGACTTCCTCTTCGACTAGCAATAAAAAAACCGAGGAATTTCTTCTGAAAATGGAGGCTCCAACTATAGCTGATAAAGTGAATTTCACTAGATTCTGCCTGAAGGCCCTTTTTCCTTTGAGTAGGACCCCACTTCATCTCTTTTTCCTTCAGGTGGCAGTTCATTGCTAGGATCCGATCACACAGGTATTCCATGTTGGTGTGCAAGAGCTTTGTTCAACCATCGAGGAATTTCGGAGGCTGATGGAGCTTTCTCGAGATGACAAAATCATTCTTTAGCCCAATTTTGGGTATGCTCAAGCCTTAGCTCGAATGTGTAGCCTAACTCCGAATGAGGCTCGGTCCCTGGCTCATGGTGAGGGTTTGGACGTGCTCAAGTTGATTTGTCGATTTTCTGCCATTGGAGAAAGGAGTGACCCTATTTGGCGAGGGCATCATTAGGATGCGCTTTGCATGTGTCCACTTTCACACCACTTGCTTGCCCCAAGTGGTGATAAGCAGAGCATTAGGCTTATTGAGGTGTCCCAACGACTCCGAGGGGGTCAAAGTTGAATGGGCTTAGTATTAGTCGAGACTTTGATGCATTTGGAAGCATCTTGTAGACAGGAGATCTCCCGGTTTGCAGGGAGTCCACTGTTTCTTCAGGTGCTGTTTCCTACCATTCCTCACTTTATATTTCTTATATCACTTTGGCCTTCATTGCTCGATTCTTCTTTCTTACTTTTTCCACTCAAAGCAAATCTCTCTATTTTTTAATCTCTCTTGTTTTTCATCCCTCCCCAGGTATGGTTGATGGATAAACTAAATGTACTGGTTCCTTGTACTCGATACTCAGCTAGGAACTACTTCTTCCAAGCTCGAACAATAGATTTTTCTTTAGAGGGTATATGGTGCGATTCGATGTGCAGTAGGTCTGCAATGCACGTTGCTTAGCGTTGCCCCTGGCAAAACTTGCTTGCAATGACACATAGTATGTTCTATCAACCGAGTGTACAATTGATTAACCTAACACACTATGTCTTCTACTTTCTTTTCTGATTCAAGCGACAATTCGAACATGATCAGACTCGCCCTGCTGATGGGATCGAATATCCAACTTCATTTCTATTTCAGGTAAGTACCTCTCTCAGTACACAACTGCCTGGAGGATGAGAGAGCTCTTGGCTCTTGCTAATGTCTTCAGCCATGCTCTTTCCAGTGAGTGTCTGCTTTGGCTTGCGGAGGAAGCATAGGTGGGCCTATCCTTGGTAGCGGAATCCTCTAATGCTGTGAGGAGAGGGCAACGGACTTGACTCGACTATGCCCTTAGTTTATTATTTTGGCCTTAGTTTTATGATGTAAGATGCTTTAATCAATGGGAGTTGGATAAACATGTTTGTTCCACTTTTGTTTTGAAATCATGTAATCAAAGATTTGTAGGTATTGAAAAGTTTCCTCTCAGGTCCAAAGAAGGGTCTAATTTGCAAGAAAGGTGTTTTGAGAAAATCAGTCCATTTTGTTAAAGAACACCAAAGCACATTTTTGCAAATGGTCACTACCTAACATACCTGAAATCAACCCTCAAAGATGCACAATTTCAAATCAACTCTCCAGATAGGACTCTCTGTGCTTCTTCCACTATTGTATGGTCAAAAGAATCTGTCTTACAACCATATTTATTGCAGAAAAGAAGGTCTAGACAACCGGATCTGAATCTGAGTAAACTGAGTCAATCAATTATAGACAAGACAATCGAGTTAAAAATGGTTGGGGTCAAACTTCAAAATGAAGTTTCCTACGTATCCCAAAGGTGAGAATTAGGACTTACGTGGTTCACGATTAGGGTTCACTCAGGTATTTACTTTCTTCTTTTGCGCTCTAACTTTTGCCAAAGCCGCTTTTTTGGGTTTTCAACCTTGTGAGCTCCATTTTGTTTATTTTCTTTTTTCCTTGCTCTAAGTTGTGCCCGGGTCATCCTTCTAGGTTTTTAGCCCAGCGAGCTTCTCAGTGATAAAATTTCTTTAATTTGTCCATGTTAATTGGTTGTGAAAACTCTAGTCCATCTAGATCCATTAGAATAACTGCTCCTCTCAACCAAATTAATTTGATGATATAGGGACCAGTCTAATTGGGTTTGAACTTGCCCCTAGGATCATCAATTGGGGTTTGGTTGTTCTTCAACACTAGAACTCCCCCATTCAGATTTCTAGGCTTAACCTTCTTGTTGAATGCTTAGTCAATCTTGCGTTAGTATCCTTGTACATGGTATAGTGCCTTCATTTTTCTCTCATCAAATAACATCAGCTCTTCGATTATGTTGCCAATCAACCTCGACTATCTGACATTCAACCATAATCCTCCGTGAGGGCACCTCTACCTTAATTGAAAACATTGCCTCCATCCCATATACCAGAGAGTAGGGAGTTACCCCAGTAGATGTTCAGATCGATGCCCTATAGCCCCACAATGCGAAAGGTAGCTTATCTGGCCAATCCTAGTAAGTCTCCACCATCTTTCGTAGGATGTTCTTGATATTCTTGTTTGTTGCTTCAACGGCTCCATTGGTCTATGGCCTATAGGTTGATGATTTGCGGGAGGCCACATTATACTTCTTGTCTAGATCGATCACTTCCCCTTTGAAATGCGAACCATTGTCTGAAACAATCTCATTTGGAACCCTATACCTACAGATGGTGTTGTTTCTGATGAATTAGGTGACATGGCCTTCAACACTGAATACGATTGTGCTTCCACCAACTTGGAAAAGTAATCGATTGGCACTAGGATAAATTCATGTCCATTTGACCCTTTTGGCATTATTAACCCGATGACATCAATTTCCCAAATTGAAAAAGGCCATGGCGAAGTCATGTTATACAACTTTGATAGTGGAATGTTCATGCGATTGGCATAAGTTTGAAACTTGTGGTATTGCCGGACAAAATTAACATAGTCACTTTCCATGGTCGACTAGTAATACCCTTATCTAAGGATCTTTCTTGCTAGTATTATACCATTCATGTGAACCCACATTCTCCTCTATGGATAGCTTCCATGACGCGCTTTGCTTCATTTTCCTCCATGTATAACTTAAGTATTCCCAGATGGCCCCTTTTGTACAACTTATCTCCACAAATGATAAATTGAGTAGCCAAACGCTGTATCCCTCTTTTTTCCTTAGGATTTGCCTCTTGTGGGTATGTCTCTTTCTCCAAAAAATTCCAAATGTCAAAGTACCAAGGACCTTTATCTTGGGTTTCTTTTGTTGCAACTATCATCTTGTATACAGGCGAATACCTTTGCTCTATGATAATTGGACACATTCTCACCCCATTTGGTATGTCCTCCATTGAAGCTAAGGTTGCTAAAGCATTAGCAAACCTATTGTTTTCCCTTACAAAGTGCATAAACATCAATCATTCAAACCTTGGGGTCAACATGTCCAAGGTCTAATGGTAGACTTTCATTTTCTCTTCCTTCACTTTCCAATCTCCGTTGGCTTGAGACACAACCAGGTTTGAATCCCCGATCATGTCCAATTGTATTGCTCCTGGTTCTAGGTTTGCCTCCAATCTAGCTATACATGCCTCGTATTCCACTTGATTGTTAGATGCTTAAAATTGGAATTTGATAGCTAAGGGTATATGAGAATCATTAGGTGCTATGAGCAATACACCTATCCCATACCTATACTGATTGGCAGCTCCGTCAAAATACAATCTCCAAGTGTCCTTCTCCAGTTGTAAAATTTCCTCATTTAAGAACACATACTCTACATCTTCCTCTTATTCGACTGGGTGATTTGCCAAAAATTTTGCTACAGCTCTTCATTTGACAGATTTGCGAGTGACATATCGAAGATCGAACTCATACAGCAAAAGCAGCCATCGAGCTAGCCTATCAATAAGTGATGGTTTCTCAAAGAGATATTTGATGGGATCCAATCTCAAATCTAGGATTACCGAGTGTACTAACAAGGAGTGCCTTAACTTTCTGGTGGCCCAAACCAAGGCTAGACAAGCCTTTTCTAGAGGGGTGTAGCGGGTTTCATATTTCAACATTTTTTTGTTTAGATAGTATATGGCCTTTTTCACTTTCTCTTCCGATTGTTGTGCTACTATCTAGTGCATGGTAGATTCAATCATTGACAAGTAAAAGAATCAATTGTTTCCCTAGCTCGAGTGGCAACAATACAGGTGGGTTCTGTAGGTACTGCTTAATTTGCTCGAAAGCAAAATTGCACCGTTCGTACACTTTTGCAGATCCAGGCTTAACTTGTACTCTCGAATTCTTTCAAAGAACTTCCTTAATGCATCATGGTAACTCTCTCGTTCCTTGGACTTGACAACCATGTCATTCACATATACTTTAACCTCCATGTAGATCATGTCGTGCAAAATAGTGGTTGTTGCTCTCTGGTAAGTGGCTCTGGCATTTGTCAACTCAAATGGCATGACTCGATAGTAGTAAGGCCCCCAGTGAGTAGTGAATGTCATCTTCTCTCTGTCTTCAGGTTCCATGGAAATCTGCTTATACCTTGAAAATCCATCCATAAACGAAAGTAAAGCGTGACCCACAACGAAGTCTACTAACTCATCGATGTGCGACAGTGAAAAGTCATCTTTAGGGCTGGCCTTATTCAAATCTCTGAAGTCGACACAGACTCAGATCCTACAATCCTTCTTTGGAACTGGTACAATGTTTGCCAACCACATTGGATATTTTGACACAATCAAAAATCCCGCATCGATCTACTTGGTGACCTCCTCCTTAATCTTTAACGCCCAATCTAGTTGAATTCCACAGAGCTTCTACTTGATAGGTCGGGCCTCAGAATCAAGAGGGATCTTGTGCTGGACAATCTTAGGATCAATTCCAGGCATGTCTTTGTAGAACCACTCAAAAATATCTATAAATTCTTTTAACAAAGTGACTAATCACCCGCATTTCTCCAAAGACAACGTTAAACCAATCTAGACCAAGTGAGGATCCTCCTCAGTACCCATATTAATTGAAACAATCTCAGCCATCAAAGGTTTTGCACGCCTCTCCTCTTCCCAATTAATCAAATTTTCAAGGCTGGAAGAATTTCTTACCATTTGTTTTCATCAAAATTTTGAAAATCTTGGTCAATACAATAAACTAAAGGCATAGAAAAGTGAGCATAATCCACATTGTTCTCATTCATCAAGTCTGGTTCAGCAGATATAATGGACTCAAAAGAAAAATAAAAGGACGATCAAGACAACACAGTGGTGTGTTGGTTGTCAAACCTAGAACAGCCCGACTCTATCAAAAGAACTCGAGTCTAACTTTAACTCTACAGACTCGGTAGAATTAGACTCGGACTCATTACTAGATTCAAACTCCACGATGCATCTCTTCTTCAGTTGCCAAGTTAAACATGGTGCTTTCAGTGCACCAAGATAAGGTCACTACAGTCCATAGACGATCCTTCCCCGATCACAAAAATACTGACATCCTCAAAACCCTATAATTCGATGATAGCTGAATAGTTAGCTAGTGTCAATTCCATTTCATCCCCTTTTCTTTTGCCTAGATGGTTGCTCATGTCCTGGTCTATGCCATTATCGAAATTCACTTCCTCACCCTCATCCTTAGATAGCTAGTGATCAAAGAAAATCTCAAATTTAGGGAGACGTTCTTTCGTTTCAGAATTGACCCATGGTTTAGGAAAATTGCAAAAAGAGAAAATTATCTCCCTCTTTGACAAAACGCCCATTCAAGGTCCCCTGGATTGGTTTACGTTTCAATTCATACTGCATGCCAGCCCTTTTAGCTTTAACCCTTTCTCTCACCTTATTCTCCTTCTTTTTCCAATCTTCCTTTATGGGTCTGTATCCTAACCTAAATGAGTGGGGATTGTGGGTACCTTCTCCTGCTACAGCAACCCCTGTTGTACCACTCTTTCCTAGTCCTATCCCCAAGATATGTCCTAACTTGCTCATGAAGTAGATTGACTGGGCACTCAGATATACCATTTCTTCATCAACCATGATAGTCTGGACTAACTGGGCTTCGGTTAAAGTTAATCCAGAAAGAAAAACATCTTTCTCCCCATGATTTATCTCCAATACTGAGGTTGTGACCTTGGGCAAAGGATAGATTGGTGAGTTCCTGAAGACAGTAGCAATTCTTCCAACATGCTGGTATTTTACTAATTGATGCATTGTATATGCTGGTCTTTTAATAATTGATGCATTATGGAGGAAGCGACTTTCATTTGATACAATCACGGCCTGCCCAACAACAAGTTAAAGGTCGCTGGCATCTCCATGATATGGAATTCAATTTCATGCTTAGATGGTTCTACCAAAATTTGTACGTTAGTGGTACCCATAACCACTCGGCTAGTGTTATCATTTGCTCGGATCAGTTGATTTGTTAGTGCAAAGTTTGTTGGCTTCAACACTATCGCATAAGCAGTGCACAAAGGGCATATATTTATGGCCGATCTAGTGTCAATTAAGACTAGAAGGACCTATTTCTTCTTGTATTCTAAAGATGCACACAAAGGTTTGTTGTGCTCTAATCGTTCTAGAGGAAGTTCTTTATCCGAAAAAGACATGGATGGAATTGGCCCAGTTGGCGTGATCAATGATACCAGCTGATCTGGTGTGGTATCGATTGACAACTTGGCTTTGCTTAGTGTTGTAAGCATAGCCTGTCGGTGTTCTCGTGATGCCATGAGCAATCCCTAGATCGAGATGTTAGCTTGGATCTTTTTCAGCTGTTTAAGGACCAAATCTTCTTCTTCTTCTTCTTTCTCTTTCTCCTTTCCTTTCTTCGTATCTGTTCCTGATGACTCATCTTGATCTATGTGTGAAGGCTTGAAGAAACACCTGCTTCTAGTTAGATGATCAATTTCCTTAGAATACCAGGTGTCATCCGGAACATTGTTTCCCCAACCTTCATCAATGTGGGCGAAGTGTAGATCATTGTCTTCCCACCACTCCCCTTCATTTATAGACAAACAATCATCTAGTTCAATATGTATCATTTCTATACTGCAATCATCTCATTTTCAATGATAAGGTGATATTGACCAAATTTATCCAAAAATCTTCCTTTTTTTCATGTGCGCCCATACCAGATTGGATCTTTTTCACTCTTCTTCTGCTGTTGGCCTAATTGGTCCAGTTCTCTCTGATTCAGGCACTACCCTCCCAGTTTCTTCTCTCTCAACCCCTTCTAGCATTCCTTTCTCAGTCTCCTCTTTTTTGGGTTCTTTTGGCTTATTACTTTCCCTGGTTTTACTGCTTCGCCTATCTTTTCCTTTCCCTTTGCTTTTCTACTGGCTTGTGCCATTTTCTTCATCATTTTCCCCTATTTCCGAATCCCACTCACTACTTGTCCACCCATGAACATTGGTCAAATTGTTCAGGTTCTACCATTCGATTTGTACATCTTCTAGGCTTTGCTCTTCAAAGAAATGGAGATTTTCCAAGTCCTTTTCCAAATTAGCCAAATCGTCCAATCATTGCTTAGGTACATCTTGTTAGATGACATTAATGGAGAATGCATCAAGTAAAATGACTTTTGGTTTTGGATGATCGGTTGATACTATATATCTGCTGGGATCATATCCTTCTTTTGGCAATTTCTTGGTTTCTATCACTGGCACCTCCGTTATTTCCACTTCAAGTTTTGTCTCTTCCTTTGTGCCTTTCTCTTCTTCCCTCTTTATCACTATTTCCTATTCTTTAGATTTTGCCACCACAGGATTTTTGGGTTCTATATGAAATTAAGGTGCATCCATCATACATAGATCTGTGCCCTCAAGAATGTGGACCTTAGGTTTAGGTAAGTGGGAAGGGGTAATGTATATGCTGAGGTTAAAGGTAAAAGGTAGTGTATAGATAAGGTTAAGATGGGGAGGTGACTGTATTCGGTCATAGGTAGGCAATGGGTTGTTGGTAACATTTGGCCTTTGAGGTGGAGCTTGTAGTGGAGCTATGATTTTGCGGTCTATGAGATCCTGGATCTCATGGTAGAGACAAATGCATCGGTCTGTTTCGTGGCCTTATTGCTGGTGGAAAGTAAAGTATTTGGATGCATCATGCTTGGGTGGAAGTGGATCAAGAAAAGGTCGAGGATCACGAACTTTGAGATGGCCTTTTTATACTAGCATTTTTAGGGCTCGGGTTGGGGTCATATAGAGTGGATGGAAATCATGATTCAGGAATCAGTTTCGATTATAGGGTTGTGGGGTGGCATCGGCAAAAGGGTTGGCTGTTTTAGCTGATGTGGTGACAATACTAACTTCTGATGGCTTCGTGGTTATGTTACTACTGCTAGTAACATTGGAACCGCTAATGAAAGTCTTTCTCACGAGTTCCTTCTCATCTACAATGATCCCTTGTTTCATAGCATCTTCAATTTGGACTCCTATCTCGTGCAAATCTTTGAAAGTAAAGAGTGGGAGAACTATCATTTTTTTGTAACATCTTGCCATAAAGGTTCCTTACCACTATCCGGATCTGATCTTTTTATGAAGGCCTAGTAGTCATCATAGCTTTCTTAGCCCTCCATCTTGTTATGAATTCAACAATGCTTTCTTTTGGTTCTTGGTCAGTGGCTTCCAAATCTCGAGTGGTTACTTCAATTTGTGTATTGTAGGAGTACTAAGCGATAAATGTCTTGGCCAATTTTTCCCAACTTTGCCTCACTTTCTCCTCCAGTTTAGCATACCAAGTAACAGCAATTCTTGATAAAGTCCTCCCAAACAAAGACATTTTTTTTAGGACGAATCAGACCCATGGGTTTCAAAATATTTGGAAATAGGTGGATATATACCATAGGGTCTCCTAATCTATCAAATTGGCCAATATGTGGCATTTTGAATCTTTCCGGTGATTTAACAACTGCTTCTGTATATCGGTCCTCAATATCATGAATGGAATTGATCCCCCCTGAGATTTCTTAAACTTCTGTAACTTGGCTATCTTTAGCACAGCTAGATCAAACTCAACGATATCGAGGGGAAAAAATCCTTCAACTAGATATACCGGGATTCTAGCAGTAGGAGCCTGGGCCAATTCTTTTGGTTGCCTAAAACTTGGGAAATCCTCAATTGGTGGAGGTGGGTCTAGATCTAGATAACTAACTGCCAGTGGACGGGCAGTGGCTGCCCAAACCGATTGTTGCATCCGAGCTATGGCATCGCCTCAAGCGGCTATTGTGTGATTAATAGCATCCATGGACCGTTGAAGATTAGCAATCATTTCTGCGATGTTTGGAAGATTCCGAGCCATTGTAGAGACTAGAGAATGGTTTACCAGGGTACTAAATAGAGGAAATCTGAGGAGTGACTAATGTAAAATCTTCGAAGGAGATCTGAGAGGTGACTGATGCAGACCCTGAATCAATTGTGTTTGTCTGACTCTTCTTCTATATATTGATGGAAGTGACACTAACATTGGATGACCTTGAAGTAGATCTGTAGTTTTGTAGAGCCTACCAGCACGAGTCCACAAGCTATTAGGGGCGTCTGAACTTTCCAAATCTATGATAAACCAACTACCTAGCAAAAGAAAAACAAACAAAGAAAACAAAACACATATCAAACACAAAATCTGACATCATTTTGGCTCACACGCATATATTAGGGCATGAATCCGGAAATATTTCAACTCAATTATCACATCTGTACCACTGTATACTCCAATGAACTGTTCTGAACCTAACCATTGATATGAAATAATGAGCCCCTATATTGACCCTCATACATAGCATATAGCAAGTAACGTGAACAAAACACCCTTGTGGGGGCTTGAGATACCCTATCCTAGTTTTGGAACGAACTAGGGCTTCACTATTCAATCAAGCGGCATCACTGCATCGTAGACACAGGAGAGCATTATGTCCTAGTTTGTGGAAGTTGTTAGAGCTGAATATATGGACTAGGTCTGTAACACTTCATATTCCTTGGACTAGTGGGATTGCTCTTGTTACTCTTATTATTGTACTTGGAGCCTCTTTGATTCATTTTAGAGTATTGATTAGGATGGTATCATAATGGTAAAGTAGGATTGAACCAAAAATATTGATTCAAATAATTGTTCTATGTGTCTTCACTCTTTTACCTTTCTTTTTCCACACTTTGAATCTAGATGTGAGGCTAGAACCATTAGAAATCTTGTTTCTAGGGCTTCGATTTTGACACAAGAACAATCCAAAATGGAGTCTGAATGATAGAGTTATGCCCATTTGAAGTTTGAGTACTTGTGCTGGAAGCAATTCTGCTCGAGCGAACTTTTGACCACTCGAGCGGTCTATTGGATGTCAGCCACTTTGAAGTCACTTTTTGGTCCAAACATTTCATTATTTCTTCATCTCTTCTCTCCCTCTCCTGCATACCTAAAACCCTAGACCTCCAAACCTTGATTTCATCTATTTTTCACCAAGAATAATCCACCATAGATCTTGCATTAAAGGTGAAGATCAAGTAAAGATCAATATTTTGACCGATTGGATTGCGATTTCTTCGAAGCTCTCTTTGGGTTTTCATCTTATTGCCTCCGTTCCTGAGGTAGGGATATCTTTAACTCGATATATCTATGATTTGGGGTACATGTGTGGTATTTTCCTAAATATAATTATATATGAATTGATTTTTATGAATTAAAGTGGATTTGATGAATAAAAAGGGGTTTATACTCCATATTTTGGAAAAAAAACATGGCATAAATTGATTATTGCTATTGATGATATGAATTAACATTTTAAGTACAATAGAATAAGAAGTCCCAATTTTCCAAAAAAACTCTAGTTTTCAAATTTCATTTAATAATAGGTTTGGACAAATTAACTCTTAAATCTTGAAATTTAGTGAATGATTATGACAATCACTGCTACAAAAATGCTTAAAGATCGCACTTAATAAAATTAAAACATGACACTTTTAATAAAAGTATGATTAAAAAAATTAAATTAATATTTTAATCACACCTAATTTAATTAAGTATGATAATATTTATTTTTTTATGTCACTTTTCAATTAAATGTGATCATATCATATTTTTTTAGTCACACTTTTTAATTAACCACATTCTTATTCTGAAGCATCCTTATTTTGAATCTGAGGGAAATCGATCGACTCTCTCTGTCTAAACCATAATCTCTTTCTGTCTAAACCATAATCTCTCTCAACCGATTGATTGTAATGATCTGAAATGCTGGTGCGAAGCGGAGGTCTCGCAGTGCCTCCTCGAAGCTTCTCACTGTAACAATCTGAAAACTACGTTTGATTGCATCTCTGATCGGTTCGTCGATGTCAACTTCGTTGGTGTTGTGTGCTTGACGGTTTGAAAGACAGAGTTATCAGGTCGCGATGAATTGGCGAATAAGGTTCACGTTGAGTATGAAGAGTTCAAAACTGATGTCACGGGGTTGTTCCTTTATGTTCATGCTGGAACTGTGACTCTCATCAGGAAACTACTGGTAACGTGATTTTAGTCTTTGATTTTGATTGTATCTGTTCGATCAACTTCTTGTTTCTTGCTCTGTTCTATATCACAAAAGTCATTTTGATTTCATTTCACTTATTTTGAAGTGTTTCATATGTTAAAAATGCTAAATTTTCGATGTGTTCATCTACATGTTTGTTTATCTGCATTTTGTTGATCTTTACCTCTCTTTCTCTCTCGTTCACTCATCGTGTTATTTTCCTTGTGGCCTTCACTCTGTGTATTTAATTCAATTCAAAATCTGAAACCAAGTGCCATAGTGATTGTCTCTTATGTTTTGATTGACTTACGATTAAAATTTGCACTGATTATGGCCCAGCAATTTAGTAAATTAAAGACAATCTTGGAAGCATAAAGATTTATGGGCTGTAAATATCTGAAGGAACCAAAAAGTCATGGTACAAAAAGTTTACTCTTGGACTGCCTTTAAATTTGAAATTGAAGTTTTATGGCTTTCGGTACATACCCGAGTATATAATTGTTGGAAAACTATATAAATTTGACAGAGCTCCTTCTATCCGAATGTTTTGTTTCCTAATGATGGCATTGCAATTAAACATGTAGGATTCACATTGGAATTACCCAAGTATTTAAGTGTTTCCTATGCAACTATGCAACGATCAGAAAATTGGTAATGAGATCACTTCTGATGCCCATCTACTTCCAGCAACTAATGTCAATTACATAGATGGTCTTGTTATCTTTGCCTATATGAATTCGACAAGGTATCTCTCTCTCTCTCTCTCTCTCTCTCTCTCTCTCTCTCTCGCTCTTTCTCTCTCTCTCTCTCTCTCTCTCTCTCTCTCTTCTTTGTTCCTGTGCATATATTTCAACTTACTCCTTTTGTTTTCTTATTGGTTCCATTACATAACAGTGATCCACGAGGTCGTATAACGGCTACAATTATAGAACTGAAAGAAAAAACCTGCTTCAATCATGGCCCTTTTCTCCTGAAGGGGTCCAAACAAAATCACACCAGAGATCCTTAAGGTTTGACCAAGATTTTTAGTTTCCTTGATGGAGTTCCACTGTATTAGTTATTTCGTAATTTCATATATGTATCACAATTGGAATAATTTGATTTCTTAAATATTGTATTTTCTTTCTTCATATAAATTGAAGTTTAGTAATTCTTGTGTATGATCTTTTTTGCTAGACCTTCATTACTATATATGCTTGTCACATATCCTCTATGTGGTGTACCAGGTTTCTGTCCATAGGTGTTTTGACTTGTCTACCTTCAAAGGCCTTCTATGCAATTTTACTAAAAATGCCTTTCAAGATCATCTTCTTCTAACCAAGGTTGTCAATTAATTTTTCTTAGTCTATTGTGTTATTTTTCATCAAGCTTTTTTCATTCAGTTGACTTCATGCTTTCCTTAAAGTATTTGAGGATGCACCTTTTGCATAAGGTGGTTGCCCCCTTTTCTTTTATTTCTTTATTTATTTTTTGTTTCCCTCCTCTTTGTGTATAATATATATGTTCATGTTGTTTATGTGAAAATGATCACATTTGAGGTGGCTTGTGTTCACTGTGCCTGTTATTTTATTGTTTTGGATTTTGTTGGATCATGCCTAAGCTCTTGATATGAAGGGATATTGGCATATGGGTTCTGTGAGCAACAGAATAGACAATTTTCGATGACGGTGCCCTTTAGTTGTTTTGAGGATTACTTGTTGAACTTGGTGGAAAGAATAATCGCATATTACTTTTATTTATTTGTGTATATATATACATTTTGGTTTTGAAGGTTGAGGAAGTCCTAATATTCTTTTGTAAGTTCTATGGGAGATTTGAGTTATTTGGTAGGGAGCTTTTTTTTTTTTTTTTTTTTGCTCATCTCAATGTGCACATGGTGGTTTGCATTCCAACATTTTTTTTGTGTGGACTTTTCTTGCTATGGAAAGTGGCAAGGGGAACTGTTTCACTGTAGTCTCTAGTGAATTTCTCCAGCCAGTTTCCAATTAAGGCTTTGGTCTCAAGGGATGCATTCTACCAAACAAGACCACCCTAATGCTGAGGAAAAAAAAAAAGAAAGAAGTATTCCACTGCACACAACTTTGACTACTAAATGGTGCCTATTTGGTGGAAATAAAAACAAAATTAAGATGGTTATTTTCTGTTTATTTATTTATTATATATATAAGCAGAGAACTGCCGTAAACGCCATTGACTCTCAATTTGCATTGGGTCAAACAATGCCTTAGACTAATTACATATATGAAAAATGGCACCGTATCAAAATTTTGCATAAATATCACAAGAAGTGGTAGATATTGAGTCCATGATATTTAAAATACATTCTTTTGTTTTGCAATGTATGCACCATACATATGCTTATTTGATTAAGCATTTGCACAAGTGGCTGCTCTTAGTTCTGCCGTCTCAAATTGGAGTCACCACAGCATGAAACAAGGATCCTTTGGGATTCACAAATCCGAACTCATCTATTTGAGGCCTAAATCATGGATGGTATGGCCAGATATGTAAGCTCACCCATTTTGTGGTTTCAACAGAAGCTATCATAGGATTTAAGCTTTGAATGTAACATATAACTGTAGATCCTAAATGAAGGATACTTAGTGCTCGTTCGGGAAATTATTTTAGTTGGCTTTTTGGCTTTTTGATTGGGTGTTTTGGCTTTTTGGGTATTTTAACCAAAAAGCCACCATCCCAAATGGGGCCTTAATCTGTATTGCTTGTCATAATATGTTGTATGTGTTTCTTTTTCTTATTTAATTTTTTATGTGATGTGAAGCTGTAATTACCCCATCTGTATTATTTTGGTAATGACAAACATAAAAACTTTATTGATTTTGATGAAGATACTTCTTTTGATGAGAAAGTTAGGTTTCCTTGTTCTTTTTTCTCATGCCCTTTTTTATCATCATTCTATATATGATAATTCAACACCAAGACGCACTTCTTGTCATTGCCTTTTGACACTGGAAAAGTTCCAGTGTCATATATTCATTCAAATTCACTTCTGAATGTTCCAAGGCACTTTGTGTTTGACACTGGCATTTTTACATTTATTACATGGTTGTTAAACTAAGCGAGTGAATTATGAAACCCTTATTGCTGAACCATGTATTATTAGATTCATATTTTCATTGACTGTGATAAAGTTTTCTCCTATTTTCAAATTTGCTATGTCAATTTCTACTTTATTCCGTCTTTTAGGATACTGCTGACAGTCTTCCACCCGATGAACATGTAAAAGAAGAGCCTGATGAGTGTGACTGTACTTTTGTGCTGAAAGATGATCTTGGTTATGTTTGTCGAATTTGCGGAGTGGTTTAGAGAGGAATCGAAACCATAATTAAGTACCAGTACGCTAAGGTATGTATACCTGTTCTTGGAAATTTTCCATGCAAGTATGTGTGCTCATAATTATTATTCTGATTTTGATGTTAGCTGCTTAAATTAAATGTATGAAAGCTACTATGATGTTGTATAATGCATCTGGCAGTTTTTGTTCATCCTTATGTTATTATACATGTTTGGTCTGTTTTTCACTCCCTGCACGTGTGGTTACTAAAACTAAACGCTGAACTAGCTCAATGGAAGATTTCATGATTTTCCATACTGAGGTGTTACATGGACATACTTGCATCCCATGTTGCATGGACTCTTCTAAAAGTACTTGTGTAAGACACTTGATACTTGGGTAAGGTCGTACACATATGGGATATGTATCTGATATGCTATTTGGAGAAGCACCCAACAAATATGTACAAGCAGTCGAATTCACTATCTAACTAAGCATAAGACTTCCATTGTATACATAAATCTCTACTTGATGTTTGCAAACATCATTTTACCCTTAGAATATAAAATAAGTAAAAACTGTGAAATATAGACATATCCTAGTTACCTTGACATAAGAATCAGATGAATATGACATTTAGACTCATATATGCACCCGACATTCGTACTTGAGTCCATAAAACATGGCTTACATCAAAGGGCTGGAAGTGGCTTGGCTTTTGAGTTGTGATGGACCTTCAAAAGAGCATTTTTGTTTAAAGATCATTTTATGAAGGAAAATTCTATATATAATCCTATTTCTTACCTCATTTTCTCACTCCTAGACACAAGTGAATGGGTTCCATGTGTATTTGTTGACGTGGGCCCCATTGCTTTGTGTCTTGGGGTGAGAAAATGAGGTAAGAAATAGGATTATGCATAGGATCACTCTTTGTTGGCATCTTTGTTTTCATGAAGTGAATGCTTTGTGTCCTTCCTATTACTGATCTGATGTTCAAATAATGAATACTAAAAAATTCTGGGTTTATTTCATGTCTGATTGTCTTACACATTCAATTTGTTATGTACGTCCTAAATTGTCTGCTTCAGGCATTGGTCTAGTGACCAATTTTTAAAGTTCTTGTAGTTAGATAAGATATATTAAGGTTTTTCCATGGTCTATACAGGTAGTTGTTAAAGTAGTAAAATATGCTTTATTTGCTTAATTCTTTTGCAACTGGAAGACAAGGGTAATGATTTTTAGTGATTGGTTTTTGGGAGCTTAGGTTAAATTGGCTTGGGTTTGGGTTAACTTTTATGATATAGGAATTTTTTTCCATTTGTTCATCTTAGGTAATGCTTCCTTTTAAAAACAATACATCTTGTAGTCAAACTATTAAAAACAAATATATTTGAGCCAAGCCGAGCTAAACCTCACAAATAGTAAGTTTATTCATATACTTCTAGCGGTCTCTGAATTAATTTGTATTTTCATTTTTTAGGTCAGAAATTGCTTAGAGAGATACAAAATATGGTCAAAGAATTTAAGAAATTTATGTTTTAAGTTTTTTCATTTTTTAATATATGTAATCACAGTTAAAAACTTTTTATCAATTCTTTTGTTTATACTTTTAAACATTTAACTTTTATTTATGAAATATATGACGTTATTTCATTCAATATGTGGTGATTCAAAGGATAATATATAATTTGCATTACATTCTTCAAATGCGCATACAAAAATAATATTGATTATTCTTCAAATATGTTGAACTTTTTTTTAATCACATGCATTAGCTATGATGAGAAATACATATAACGTGTGATCTTATCTCATTTTTAATTGCATGTTTTATTAGATATTAATCATACTTAAAATTTGTGATTTAAATGTTTATTATCACAGATTTTATTAGTTATTAATCACACTTAAAAGATGTTATCTAAATGTTATTAATCACACTTAAAAGATGTGATCTAAATATTTATTATTACACGTAAAACGTGTGATGGAATTATTTTTTAATGGCACTCAAAACGTGTAATTAAAAATGACCTTTCTTAATCACTCCCAAAGATCACACTTTGACAAAACTTAAAACGTGTGATTAAACAACATATATCATACATAAGAGTGTGATCTATTCATAATTTTGTAGTAGTGAATGGTGTTGAGATACTAGGTTTTTGAACTTTCTTGGATATATGTATTGAGATTGGTAGATGTTGAGATTATGGAAATTGTGAGATTGGAAAAATTCTTTAATTGTTGATATTGTTAAATGTTGTGTATCGAACAAACCTTAGGGAAATTAGGATTGAAAACTCATGCATCATGTGCATTACGATTTTCTCTTGTGATCTTACAATATTGTGTTTGTTTAGAAAATGTTGAAAGGGGGTAAATAGTGTATGAGTCTGGGTAGTTGAGTTGGATTTTGGGAAATGGTTGTGTATTGTATTGATACCCGTATGGGGAGTTAAGGTGCCCAATTGTCCTGTCTTGAGCTTATCACCGGACAAATGTGGAAAAGTGTTTTTGAGTGTTCATTGATCCTGCCGTATAGTAGTCGATAAAAGTGGGAAAACAGATGATTTTGGGTGCTCATTCCCTGTCGTATTAATATTCGACAAATGTGAGGTATTTTCTGTATATAAATCTATGTATGTTGGTATAGTTTTGTGACACTTATTTGAGACGTCATAGTGTATTTACCACCCCATGGTTGTGAATGAGACTTTGAATGGAAATCATGCATTGAACATTTTCGTTTTTTTTTTTTTTTTAAAGATAAAATATAGATTTTGTAACAAGTGCATGGCATGATCATATGCATCTTGATTATTTATATAACTTGTTAATAGTATTTCTTATGGGGCAATAGCTCACCCCAAACTAACAGCATTTTAGGAAATGTTGGTGTGATTCCGCCGAAGTGACTGGCGATGGATATGTTTTGACTGGAGCATGAAGGCGCCCTAGATGTTACTTGTTGAAGCACCAAAGCTAATTTGTGGTTTGGGATTAAATGTCTATTTTTGTGTAATCAAAGACTATCCTTGAAAATGTGTATGCCATTTGGGCGCTTTACTTTTGTATTCTCTTACCCTCTGAATGGTTATTATTCATGACTGTATGTTAATGAACAATGATGTATATATTTCACTTGGAATAGTGCAATGATAAAGATATTATTTCGGGTAAAAGACTTGTTCTTTAATGGTATTCATTATAATGGTTGGAAAATATTTAATGAATTCATTGTAATGGGGTGCTTTCATTCACTAACCCTTCCCTTTTGTACCTTAGCTCCTGAATTGATAATCTCTGTTTATGACGAATCAGGTCCTTAACTTAGTTTTCATTATTAAAGGTTTCTTAATTCCCCATAAAATTAAGTGGCGACTCTTTTGATGTGAGATAAAAACAAGTTGGCACGACATAGGTGGAAACAACCCTTATTGTGGGATGCCTTTGGGTTTACCAAGGATGCCCAACAGTTTAGACTCACAATTTCTGATCTAATATCACTAGTGTAGTGTAAAATAGAAAATGAGAGTCCAAATCTAGCAATTTTTAGAGAAAACCCATTTTATTGCAAAACATTTGCCATGAATGGATTACATCACTAGATTTCAGAGTCGCCACGTGATCTTTTTGCGAAAATTAAGAAACCCGTGACACCTACCAATGGCCACCACCATCAAAACCAAAGTGTCTTGGCTCAGGAACTTAAGTATAAGAAGGGAAGATCAATAATTGTGCACCTCCTTCACCTGATCAAAAGATCGGTCTATACTAAGTCATGATGTGGTTTTTATAATCAACATATATACATGTTCCGGTTATTAATAACGCTACCATTACTATCTAAGGCATGCAAATATAGATTGTGCCATTAATTTTGGTTACGCTTTGATTTGATGCATTTTTTGAAAAGCCTTTTTGTACAAACTCGACAGCATGAGAATCAACTACATTCCAACATAAGCAACACAACCTGCATCCACTGGCATTCAAACAGATATCTTATTTAAGCACTTAGCCTCATGGTATGGCAATAAATATGGTATTTAACACACACATACAACATGCTAAAGCAAAGAAACGCTCACCAAGTACTCCAAGATGAGACAAAATAATATGTTATATACATATGCGTGATCTTATATACAACTAATTAATGGAAGACATACACGACATACACCTAGAAGTTTGGATACTGAGATATGCCATGGATATCACTTCAAGACGTGGAAAAATGCATGTATTCAGCTTTGAAAATAATAAATTCCACAAATGCGGATGAGCCCGAATGCATGAAAAAATAGATGCAATATATAGGCATGACAAATAAAATATGATATAATACTGAAAGCATGCAAATAAAAGGGTTAGAAAGACGCAGGGTTGGAAGATTATTACAACAATTCGAATGAGAAAGGAGGGGAGAGAGAGATTATTACAATAATGAATCGATTCAGCCAAACTACTGCTAAATCTAACAAATTATGCTAAGTAAAGCAAATAAACTATCTAGAAGCTCTAGAACTCCAAGGAGAACACTCCCCAAAAACTGTATACTCTGTTCTTGAGAGGAGGTATTCGGCCAAACACAAAAATGGGCCAGCTGAATAAGAAGTGATCGGCCGAATTCTTCTTCCGGCTGGGATTTAGGTTAGTGCAGAATTCCAGGACAGAGGCCAAAAGACACTTTCTGAGGGGTGCTCATCCCTTCTAACTCCTCTGCTCACAAGGATCACTTGGGAAAGAGGTGCACGGGCTATAACCCTCAACAATGATATAAACAAATATATAAAATAGATATTTTGCAATATATCCACAATTAAATGAATAAAAAATGAGAACAAATTGAAGCCCAAGAAATGGACAGGAACCTACATCTTCTCTTTGTGAATAAGGGTAAATCAATACTCAAATCCATGCTATTAAGGGGAGAGCATAGATTAATGCATATCATTTCTTGGTGGAAGCTTTGCTTATTGAAACAAGAGATTCATCAAATTTATTAAAAACTCCTCATCTAGTCATAAAATAAGAGTGCTTACACCCCTTTCTATGTTCACAAATTATTGAGAAGGGAGGTTTCAACTTCATTTGACCCAAAATCTCTTGTTTTACTTCCAAAATACTCAATGAAGAAGTAAGGACATAACGTTTCCAACACCAAATCCCATGGATCACCCAAGCAATTCTATGAAACAACCCATAGCACTCATTGACATTGAGTAAGGAATTGAAACACGTGGATTGATATACTTGCAAGACAGGATAAATGAAGAGGAGCAATGTAACAAGAAGAAAAGCTATTTACACCCCTTTCTATGTTCACAAATTATTGAGAAGGGAGGTTTCAACTTCATTTGACCCAAAATCTCTTGTTTTACTTCCAAAATACTCAATGAAGAAGTAAGGACATAACGTTTCCAACACCAAATCCCATGGATCACCCAAGCAATTCTATGAAACAACCCATAGCACTCATTGACATTGAGTAAGGAATTGAAACACGTGGATTGATATACTTGCAAGACAGGATAAATGAAGAGGAGCAGTGTAACAAGAAGAAAAGCTATTTTGCTTATTGAACTTGTGAATGGATGGCTAATAGTTACTCCCAAACACATTTACAAGGGTCCAATGTACATAAGCACTTGAATTTAAAGCAAAGGAAAGCAATAAAGTAAAGAAAGGCTATCAATTCAATGGATGAGCGGCTAAATCTACTCCCTCCACATCCATGAGGACTTGTTACATCTCTACAACAGATACATAGTGAAAACAAAGCTTGAAATAAAGAAAGGAGGACAGAAATATGATTAAAGGAGCAAGAATATCATCTCCTAGGAGGGTAGATCCTTTTGATTGACAAACTCCCTTTTAATCCCCTTAAGTCACTTTAGATGTATTGTTTAATGTCCAAGAGTCTTAGCAACGAGCTTAGAATCAAGCTTTAATAGAGTTTTGATGTCCAAAGCCAAAGGGTGCTAGGTAGGAGATGTGGTCAAGAGAGAGAAGGGTCAAGAGGCTCTTATGAGGTTCGGGCAAAACTTCCACCCCTTTGAAATGAGCTATCGAGCTCCATTTATAGAGCTCAGGTTGTAAATATCTTAGATATTTGTGGTAGGTAAGCAAAATAAACTGAAATTCCCAAAAATGCTCTGTACTCAGAACATTCAGCCGGCCGTTCCTCTTGGTGATCGGCTGAGTGTATTTTTGACCGGCCAACCTATGGTGTCCGACCAATCAGAAAACCAATCATCAAATCAACAAGAGAAAGTTAGCTGAATTGACAAGAGAAACAGGTATTTCAGAGGATTTCATCCCCTCCATTCATTCTTACCATATTCTTTGCCCAATTTGTTTGAAAGAATACAATACTTTGATTTCGAAAATATGAGCCTCAAAACATTGTGATAATGTCTAGAATTGCACCACTAAAATTCATTTTGAAATATGGTTTTCATTTTGGTTGAAAAGCATTTTGTCCAAAACAGGTCTTTAGATGGTTTAAAGCTTGGTTCTTAGGCTTCTTGCCATAGAACTTGTAAGGTTAATACATCTCGTGTTCATCATCGGGAACTCCAAAGAGAGCGCCCAAGTCTTAAGGTTAGTAAAAAATGGAGTGTCTACACTTATATCCGTAAAAGGCATGGCGTCCACACTATCCATTTCTGCTTGAATTGGCACAGTTTTGTAAAACAAAACCCAAAATATATAAATTTAACTGGGAGCCCAGGACATATTACAGTAACAACAAAAGAGAGACTCTGTACAGTTGTGTTCATTTTCAGGCTTTTGATGAACCAGAAAATACAGATGATCCTGCCAGCATTTTTAAAACATCGCTCACGATACACTATATGCGTTCAGTTAAAGAGCTCTGTTACTTTAAACACAAAAATTGAATGACCATAAATTATTTTTAAGTGAACAACATACCCACAAATTGGTTGACTATACTGACAACAGAACCACTAGAACAGAGCAACAAAAGCAAAACTTAATTAGTATAAGAAAATTGGGATGGAGATGGAGGCAAACCAACTTCAACAACACCTTCAAGCATCTGAGTAACTTTCCTCATTGTAGGCCTCAGAGATGGATCTTCTTGAATACACCAAATTCCAACCATCAGGAATCTCTCCAGCATCTTCCAATCATTTAACGCTTCCATATCGTTTTCAACCAAAGCATCCAATTTTCCATCCTGAAAGCAGTCACTAGCCCAATAAGTCAGAATTCCTTTCTCTTCTTCACCATTCTCCAAATCGCAAACACTTCTTCGACAAGTAATGATCTCTAGTAGCAATACACCATAGCTATACACATCAACCTTTGCAGTGATTGGCTTTCTGTTGAACCACTCTGCTGCAACATACCCTTTTGTCCCTCTAATAGTAGCAGGATTGGTCTTACTCTGATTCAACATCAGAAGTTTAGCCAACCCAAAGTCTGAAATTCGAGCATTGTAATAATCATCCAGAAGTACGTTCTGAGGCTTTATATCACAATGGATGATCTGGGTACTGCATTCTTCATGTAGGTACACAAGTCCTCTGGCAATCCCCAATGCAATTTGGGTCCTTTGGTTCCAACTAGGTTTCTTTTCCCCAAAGAGAAAGCTTGCTAAAGTCCCATTGCTCAAGAACTCGTAAACTAACATCCGGTGTTGTCCTTCATCACAAAATCCGAGCAAGCAGACCAGATTCTTGTGATGTGTCTGCCCAATCACATTTACTTCAGCTTTGAATTCCTTCTCTCTCTCTTGAACCAACCTATCTAGTTTCTTCACTGCAACAACAACAACTCTGGAACCCATTTGTATCGCCCCTTTGTAAACAATACCGAAAGCTCCGCTTCCCAGTTCCTCCTTGAAACCATCTGTAGCTTCTGCAAGCTCTTTGTAGGTAAAACAGCGAAGATTCGTTTCAGCAGCACAGTGATCGTCATGACTGTTTTTTATGCTTTTCTTATGGTAGATGACGAAAAAGCCCAAGCAAACGGCACCAATAAATACAAAATTGATAAACAAAGAGCTACCCAGGAAAACTGATCCAACGATAATTAAAGTCCCCCCTTTCTTCTCTGGTTTTGGAATTGGAGGAGGAGGAGGTCGTACTAGAGGAAGATCACTTTTCCTAAACTTCAAGAAAGCCTGACCATTAACAGATCTATCCTGTCTCCCATTTGAAAGGGGTAGCTTCTTCTTGAAGCAGCTATCATTTAACAAAAGGGCAACAACACAGAAACAGTCGTTGAGGCAAGACTTTCTGCACAGATCTTCACTTGCAGGTTGCAAGTGCTCATATTTACACGTTAGCCAAGCAGTATCTTTTAGAGGAAGAAGATCGTATAGCTCTTCCCCGGAATTGATGTCATCTTCTGAACAGCTGTGTGAGAAATTTGGCTTGCAACTTCCATACGTATTGTTTGGATCAAGTAACGAATACCCTGGCGGGCATTTGCATTCTGGCCTTCTATATACGTTGAGGGTGCAAATGCTGTTAAACCCACAAGCCCCACTGCCTTCCTCTCCATTAATATTAAGACATATATTATCTGGCGCTGACCAAATTGGAGTCCACTTTGTACTACTATCAAAACTCTTTGGATGATAATATTGGGTGAAAACTCCATCAAAATTAAGAGCTGCTCTGTGATAGTATTCAGTAGTTGGGAATAATAGTTGTTGTGGTGTGAGATCAAATCTTTGGTTATTCCTTCTCAATATGTACATGAATCCTGCATCATTGAAGATCACTTGGTAACCAGAATTGGACGAATTGTTGGGGTCGAAAGTACCACTGATATAGTAAGCATCATAAGCAAAATTGGTAGTGATGTCTCTTGTATTAAGCACAAGATTCCCATCCAGGAGCAAACGAAATTGAAACCTTCCCTGCAAGAAATTGGTCTCCGAAAGGCGAGAAAATATTACCCCACCGGACTCCATAATCTGTGTAGGCAACATGGTATCAGTTGGATATTTGAAACTCTCCCATAGATTGAAGGAATCGCTGCGCACAAGCAGAAAGTTGCCGGTATCATTCATAAAACCATAAGCAACACTGTCGACAATGAACTGAGACTTCCACAATTCATTGCCTTGAGGGTCACTGAGCACTAGCCCTCTGTCACCAGTTAGGTCTAGTTTGGATCCAGTTGAGATAGGGATACCATCATTCCCATACCAGACAACGGTTTGGTCGGGTATTTGGTGGTACCATATGGAAAGCAAGAAGAGATTCTTTTCCTGAAGTGGTTTAAACCCAAATGCAAAAACACCAGAGGGTGACAGCCATGGGGTATCCTTGGTATTTGCAGTGATAGATGTACCCACAGCTACGGTACCATTAGTCTGAGCAACAGTAGAAAATGGCAGGAGGAACAGTAAGAAGAAGAAGAAGAAGAAGAAGAAGAAGAAGAAGAAGAGATGATGAGGAAGAGCACAAGCCATTGATAGATCAAGCTGGAGTTAGGTGATTTATGAAGGTGATTTGTTTAATAGAAACTTGTAATACATTCTCAAATTTTGATGGCTATATATGCAAAGTTCTTGTCTTGAGCATTTGAGTTTTTGACACCTTTACCAACAAAAGCTTGTGTTGGTTTGAGAATTTGGAAATGTTTCCAAAATCTTCAACTAAACACGGTATTAGAATCAAATAGCCCACACGACTTAGAAAAGTCTGATCTTAGAATCTTGACGAGCAAAGTCACTGTAATATTATTATTATTATTTTTTTTTTTGTGGTAATTTCATTTTAGCATTACTAGCACTCTTTTTGTGTCAGGCCACACCTCTTTTTAAAAATGAAGACCTTTATGTAATTTTTGAATTTTAGATTCGTGAAGTGAAAAATATGAAAAGGAGCTAAAGTTATGTTTGGTTTTGATTTTTTGGCTAAGAAAACCCAAAAGAAAAAATTGATTATATAAGTTAATAAGACAAAATATTATATTCAAACCATAATTATGATACTTTCTCTCCCACAAAAGTTAAAAAAATCAAAAATAAAAATCAAACAAGACTAAAAAAATCGGACTAAAATAATTAAAAAAAAATCAAAAAATAAGGCTATTTTAACTCTTCCAAAGGAATACTGAATTACTTATTTATTTCTATGGACAATCAAACAAAAATGCCTATTTATTTTCTTCTCACTTTTCTATTCCAAAAATAAATAAATAAATGAATTTAGCTTCTTTCAACTCATTTTGTTTCTTTTATATTTATCTCTTCTTTTTATTTTCTTTCTTAAATAAAAAAATCCAAACATACCTTCAAAGTACCCGCAGAAGTCATTAAGATTGATACTAGAAATGAAAGATAATATAAAACAGAAAGAATCACGAAATATATACCCACACATAAATAAGCTACCACTAGAAGAAAAAGTACTTTTGGCGATTAAATTTTTAGTCTCTAAAAGTCAACTTTTTAGTTTCTCCGACTAAATTTTTTAGTCGCCGGTTTTGTCACGAAAACATGATCGCCGGAGGTTTTAGCGACTAAAAAGTTTTAGTCGGCAAAAAACAGGTCTTTAGCGACCAAAGTTTTGGTCGCCAATAGTCAATTATACTTTTTAAAATTATATATTTAGCGACTAATCTTTTAGTCGCCAATAGTCAATGAATCGCCGACTAAACCGTTTAGTCGCCAAAGGTTGTTCCGTGAAAAAAAAAAATACTAACTTCCTTTGCTTTTTCTGATTCTAAACCTTTAGCACCACACTCTCTCCACTATGCCACTACAACACCATATGAATGTATATGCAACATATATTATTTAAATACTATATTGACCCGTATTAATATAAAACTATATATATAAGCATAATTATTTTTATTCAATATAATTTATGTAAAAAATAAATTATTTACTAAAAAAATTGAGAGTACTTTTGGCGATTAAATCTGTTTTTTAGTTGTCAATTCTATAGTTTTGGCTACTAATTATTTTTTAGTCGCTAAAAAAATTAATTCCCGCCTAAAAATAACCACTTTTGGCGACTAAACTTATTTTTAGTCGCCAAAACCTTCACTTTTGGCGACTAAACTAAATTTTTGTCGCCGATTGTACACTTTTAGCTACTAAATTTTTCTTAGTAGCCAAAAAGCTTCACTTTTGGCTACAAAATTTATTTTTGTCCGTCAAACACGTATAATCGGCGACCAAACTATTTTTTAGTCGCCAAAACCTATATTTTTAGCGACTAAATTTTTTTAGTTGCCTAAAACCTTCACTTTTGGCTACTAAAATTTTTTTAGTCGCTAAAACCCATATAATCGGCGACTAAACTGATTTTTAGTCGCCAATGACTACACATTTGGCTACTAAACTGTTGAGAGAGCCCAAAATTACGACAATTTTATCAAACTAGAAATTGATTTTTATATTTTAATTAAACAAAAGACGAGAAAATGAGAGAGACATCTAGAAGAAAATGTAAGGACATATGGCATCGGAAGACTAACATTGAAGAAGATGTCAAAACAACATCAGCTCTTGATTATTTTTGTATTGTTTCTTTTCTTTTCTTTTTTCATTTTCTTTTTTTCAAGCAATAATTGAGTTCATAGCATAATCTCTAAGGTATGCCTTCCCTATAGTTAAAGAGTTGTTTGGGATATTCTAAATAAGTATATTTTTTGACTTTTTATAAAATATGAATTGAGTTTGAAGTGATGGGATAGAGAAGTGATGTGACTTAAATAATATGATATGATTTAAATAAAATAATAATTTTTTGACCTTTTAAACTCTTTTTTTTGGTATATACCAACCCAGGCTTAGTCTTTGGTCAACACGCTTTAATATTATTATCCCTTAGAAACGGCGTCATTGTGGGTCATTAGTTTGGTTTCAAATTACGCTTTCCCTGTAGTTGGTCTTTGGTCAACACTCTTTAATATTATTATCCCTTAACAAACGGCAACATTGTGGGTCGCTAGTATGGTGTCAAAGACTCTATTAGAGCCACATATATAGCTGCTTGGACATTAAAAGTCCATACAATAATATACTGATAATTGTCACAATGTTTACTTTTATATGATACAACCACTGCAGGAAAAATGATCCTTGCTGGTGTTTGAAAAACACCTATGTAGAGCATAAAAACATCGCAAAAAGTTTTAGCGATGTTTTAATCCGTGTGTCGATGATGTAGCCATCGCTATAACTTTATGACACTTTTAAAAATGTTGATAAAAACCTAGAGAACACGTTTTACTAAATGCCACTAAATACATTGAAAGATAATATGCTGAACTATAGTAATGTTTTTAAAAACGTCACTGTAATTTCTTTTCTTTTTAAAAAAATAAAAAACAAAAGGAGGGAATATAGGTGTAACGACCCCAACATACATATCATGATTATAATTATTTAATTATGTGTTATTTATTAATTGTAATATGTGTAATGTGATTAATTTGAGAATATATGTTCAATTTAGGAACTATCTGTTAATCATAGAAAAATCTGTTGTGATTTTTGCTTTGAATATGACAATGAAGGTCTTATTCGTGCCAGAAACCAAAATTGAGTGCATGATTAGATTAATTGGAATTTTTAAAACCTTATGACAAGTTTAATTAAAAATTGATTTAGATTAATTAATCAAGTTGTGTTTAATTGGTTTAATGTTCTAATTATTGTATTGTGCTATCCTAGCTATATATTTGAGCCTTAAGCTCATTCTTGAGCTCATTTCTCCTCCTTTGAAGTGCAAAAATCTGAAATTATACTTTTAGAGAGAGAGTGAGCTCTCATCTAGAGAGAGAAAGTATAAGATTGAAGGTGACCTTGAGGATGTAGCTTGAATTAGTCAATATTGTGCAAAAACAAGTGTAATTGAAGCCTCTAAGTAAGCATCTAACTCTTAATCCTTGAAGATGATGTGATTTAGAGTTGAGTTCATGGCTTCTATGTGACTATTTGCATGCGTTTTGTCAATTAAAGTCAAGAAAGTAAAGAAGTTCTACATGCAAGAATATGTTGAATTTTGGCATATTGAATTTCAATTCTAGCATCTATGTTGAAATTATGAGTTATATTATACATGTATGTTTTATCCATCATCTGTTAACTTTAAAATTTTTGGAAAAGGATTTTGTACATGCATGGAGCCTTTGAGCTCAAATTGCTAAGTTCATGACTTTTAGAAAGAGATCATTATATGCATGGCAAAAACATGGGATTTTGAATTTTGTTTTGGAAAACTGAAGGAGATTTGAGTATGAGGTTTCATAATTGCCATGAATTTATGCATTAAGATGAGTTTCTACATGTTTCTAGTAAGCCATGCGAACTTTGGTCATGAAAGATGCATTTTTTAACTTCAAGAGCAATCTGGAAAATCCAGAAATTTTGTAGATTCCTTGAGCAACCAAGTGTGCGCTCGAACAAACTTGACGAGCTCCCAGTACTTTTGCAATCTTTACAGACAGCTCGAGCAACCAAGTGTGCGCTCGAGCAAACCCTCTGAATATAGCTGGACCACTCGAGCGACCAAGTGTTGGCTCGAGCGCAAATTAGACCCATCCAGTACTTTTGCAAACCTACGTGATCGATCAAGCGACCAATAGATGGCTCGAGCGAAGACCCCTGCTTCAGCATATTTTGACAAGCTCTTCAATGTTCATATCTTCGTTCTTATCTTCTCTAGAGCATTTCTAAGCATGATTTGTGACTTAATAAGGAACTAATAAGTGAGAACCAATAGGAATGATTGAATTAAAAAGAGACGATGAATTATTTGGTTCGAACAATGTGTTCCAATGTGTATATATGAATTGTGTAGGTTTGAACAATGTGAAAGAACACCAACCTACTCAAGATGAGTAATATCTTAGTAAATATATTTTCTCTTATTCTATTTTTTGACTGGACAATGCGATATGCTTTTCTGTACTTATGGATTTGAAAGTATGAATAAGCCTTCTATCTATACGCTTGATATGTTTTATGTAATGTATATTTATGTGGACCCGAGGCCGTTCTGCTATGTGTTGGGCCTGAGGCCGTTGATGTATTGGGCTTGAGGTTGTGATGACCCCACTACATATAATGATTAACACTTGATTAATTAAGAAGATTTGAAATTTAATTGCCAATTATTCTATTTAATCTGCGGTTTACAAAATTATGGAAATTGATCACTACAACAAAAAAAGGTTTTACAGCGCAGAATGCACACCGTAAAAACCCTTCTACGACGTGCAACTCGTGTCATATTATAACCAATTATGAAAAGTCATTCACTTTCAACGACATACTTCGTACGCCGTTAAAAACTATTTAATGACAGATTTTGTACGTCGTTTTTTTTTCTACGACATGCTATAATACGCCGTTAAAAACTATATAACGGCAAATTTTATGCTTCGTTACTTTTTCTACGACATGATATAATACGTCGTTAAAAACTATTTAATGACAGATTTGGTGCGCCGTTTTACTTTTTCTACAACTACTTTTGCACACCGTTAATTGGTGAGACAAATAACGACGCTGATTGCATGTCGTAAAATATGTAATACGACTTAATATGTCTGTCGTAAAATATGTAATTTTTTTTATTTTTAAGTTGAACAGGTTTTATTTGACCAATTTTGTACAATCTAACAAATATTACAAACAAGCATCACAAAAAATCAATCAGCCACCATTATATTGTTTGAAACATCAAAAAGAAACTATATCCACAAATTATAAACATTTAACAATTATCTATACATTCCAAACATTCAAAAACTATATCCTTAAATTCTAAACTGTACAAAAAGTTTAAACCATCCAAAACTATACATATCTAACTTTCTAAATGAGTCACACAAACAAAAAATATAAATCCTGCAAAACACAAATAAGTCTCAAGTCTAATGAAGCACAAGATTTCAGGACCCAAACCATAGAATCCACATTCCTTTGCAAATTCTCTATCACCAATATAGTCAGGACCTGTCATAGAAAACACCTTCTCAATATAAGTTGAATAGACCACCAAATTGGCAGACAAAAAACATCAATTGTATTTGAATTTTACATTAATGAACAAGCCAACTAGGATTAGAATGAGAGGATTTATCATGATTATATGTGCACATGCACACACACACAAATGTTGTCCTATCCTAACTGTGTCAACATCCCATTTTCAAAAAATTCAATAGATTGAAGCATATGTTTCTGTTCTCAATATATATACACCATGAACTGGTGCAAACTATCCACCCTTACTTCTTCTAACTTTTTAGTTATTTATTGTTTCTTAAAGTTGCTTGTGACAGATAAAATTGCTTCTTCAAAAAAAAAATTAAGAGAGAAAGAGACAGACAGACAGACAAACAATAAAAGGAATGATAGTGCAATTGTTCTTTAAGGCATAACAAGCATTGGATGCCAATAATGTTTTCTATCACCAAAAGGTCAGACCCAATGATGTGTAAGTGATATAATTGGTTAATAATTAGAGAAAATATGAGATAAAGTGTTACATTTACTATCCTAATTAATTGCCACATCATTGAACTTAAAAAGTGAATCTAATTTTGTCTTGAATAGTAATGCTCAAAATTTAAATATAAAATTGTCAATGCATTTGTGTTTGTACCTTAGATATAAATCACACTAATAATTCATTCAATACATGGCACCTGTTGGTAATTTAGGAATATAGGAGTGATTGTATCCTGTATTGCTCATGAGAGAGAGAGTGAGATATTAAGGGTTCGTTTGGTTTGAATTTCCCAAAAATTTTTGGGAAAATTTCTCTACAAATGAGTTTTCAGAAAAACTCAAACCAAACAAATTTTCTCAAAAAAATTTCCCAAAACTTGTAAACCAAACAAGTTTTCCAAACAAATCTCTCTCATACACATCAAATCAATCACTTTTTCCAAAACTCTCTCTCAAAATAATTTTCCAAAACATCTTTCCAAAAAAACCAAACCAAACAACTTTTCGTACTTTTTATCTCCCAAACTCATCTCCCAAAATCAAACCAAACAAACCCTAAAATTTCCTACTTCAGAATTAGTTTTTTAGACACTTAAGTGAAACTATCAGAAATGATGTTGAGTCTCAACTCAAATCAAACCATCAAATGTCCAAATGATTTCTAGTTAGTTTATCAACCTTTTAATTCAATAAAATTTCTATTACAAAAGTATATGAATCTCACTCTTAAATGGTGTTGGAATTAAAACTCACATGTAGAGTCTTTTTAAAGAACAATAATAAATTAACCATACTCACATTTAGACATGTGACATGATAGTTTGAAAAGCCTGCTCTTCATTTCACCACCTCACAAGAAGAATGTATACCCCAACTTCATCAAAAATTATTCAGCATCACATAAAACAATATTACAAACGAATTTTGGCAATTTATTTGTGAGACTTAAAATCTACTTTAGATAAGGAACAAGATCAATTTTATCTCATTACATTTAGAACTTGTTTGACTTGTGGGTAACATGGATGTCTCAATTTACCCCAGCATCTTTTTTATGCAAATATTATAATATTCTAACATGTCATTCATACTAAAAAGCATTCAATCATGCCTTATGCTATTGGTCTAGAAGCTTAAGCTCTCACATACTTAGATACATGCTACTTCCACCAAATGGAGTTAATTGTAGAGCATATGGTTGATCAAATTACCAAACACAAAAAGTTGAGCTCACTTCTGTACCTAATGTAGGATACATCCATCATGGAGAAAGATTGAGAAATCCCAGAATAGAGACTCCAACCAGAAGCTACTATTGAGGGCTCCAAATAGAGTAATGGTAAGTCAAAAATGTGGAGTATTAAATAAATAATTACAGCCCATGATTCTCTTATGTATTGAGAAAGTAAACAAACAATGAATTCCCACAATAATTTAACAGTGAAGGAAAAGCAGAATTTTATTCTCAACTAAAAACCATGATCCTTCAAATTAAGCAATTTGAGGTTATATAAACTGGATCTTTCCCATCTTCAGCGGTAGTTTCTACCTTAGCTGGTCTCATTGTGTTTCATTCTAATTTTTCTTTCTTTATCTAATACAAAACTCATAAACACTATCTTCATAGTAGGGTCTGTAAGTCCCACTCTACTCATGAATTTAACAATTATATTTAAAAAGGTCAGATTTCCTCAACCTTAAGATTCAGGTGTTTACTCATCAAGAAGTGGCCTAAATAGGAACGAATGAAAAAAATAAAATTCTGACCTTTTCCCTTGGAATTTCAACTTTAGATGCAATATATTCAGCAGTGCTCCTTTTGTCCCCAAAAAGCATATATAGGTTGACACCTTGCTTATGCAAGGATTCAACATGTCTAGCATCTTCTCTGATCTGATCCTCAACATAAATAAGACCTGTTAGAGTACCATCTACTCCCACATAGACAATTGATTGATTCTTACCTATACATACACACACACATCACAAATTCAACACCCAAAATCAACTTACCCAGCGAACTAAAACATAAACACACAATCAATTAAAAACCTTCAAACGACCAAACCTATATACAAACACACACACACACACACACACACACACACACACACAAAATCAATTTATAAACAAACTAACAAGTAAACACTAAATCAACAGAAAGGACATCGTCTATATAACACAAGTAAACACTCTAATGTGTCCATCACAAGCTAATTAATGTACCTAAAGCAGCACAAACCTAGTTCCATCACAAACCACTAATTTAAGTAACTTCCATTCATCATACTGAACTTTATCGCTTTCAACGATGGTAGTTCAAAGAAAAAAGTAGATGATTAATTTCCAATGGAAGGGGCTACTTTTTCCGGTGGCAAACTTTTTCCTAAGGTTTTTTAAAGCACCGCTAAGTTTGATACCTGAACAATATTCCCTAAACAAGCTAGCTCACACAAGAAGTCCAAAAGTAGGTGAACATTAAACAATTCATAAATGTGGTCAAGGGAATTTATTCCGATTCTCAATTCAAAAACGCATTAAATTAAATCCAAATTTAAATCTCATTCTTTGTGGCAATTTCCTAACTCCTAAGTTTGTTATATGCATTTCCAACGTCAAAATTTCATAAGGCTAAGTTTGCTTTAGCCAAACAGTGAAAAATTTATTTCTGTGACAGCAAGCATTTCAAAATTTTTTGATTTTACTTGTTCGATAAATAAAAAATAAAAAATGACCCTCAAAGGCATCAGGTTGAGTCCTGGCAACCCAATACCTATTGGGGCCTTAAACAAACATGACATTGTTTTATAAAATTTTGATTTTTAAATAGGCCAAACAGCCCCTTAGAATGGAAAACACAGTGCGGAAATATTCTGGGCAGATTTGCATAAAGTCTAATAAAAGTTCAATTTCAATATCTGAAATGTTTCACTGCTTTGCCTTTGTATTACCAAGCTAGTAAAAAAAATATTTGAAACCATTTGAAGCATAAAACAACCATTGCAAGTGAGTGGTAAGTCTCCCAAACACACAACAACACAACTCTCAAATGAGCCATACCAGCAAGCACAAGAAGTTAACAATCATCCAAGTAGACAAATTACTACAACTATTACATGCCTTCGAATGCAAATTATAAGGCATTAGAGTTAAAAAGTGAAATCTACTATTCTTAAATAAGCTGAAAAAATTAAATAATATATAATCTATAACTGAAATCAAACACCATCAATTGACCTTTTTTTACCTAAATAATAAAACTAAACCTAGTAATTTATTTTTTTAAAAAAAATCAAACCCACTAAGATTCAGATTGAGTTGAGAAAACACTTCAGAGCTACATAGAATTGCATGAAATCAAATGGGCGAAGGATACAAAAGCAGTTGCTCAAAATCAAACACCACATTTAGATTCCAGAAACAAAATTCTTCATATTTAACATGTAACTTTCCACTTTGATCTTAACTAACCAACATATAAAAGATTAAAAAAAAAAAAAAATCATCTTTCAGCTCAAAATTCAGCATAGTGAAGGTTGGAGACAGGGGCATTTGATCTAAGATTTGAGCTCAAAGCAAAGCAAAGCAGAAAATCAAAGAGTTTTGGGTCAAAAGTGAGTAGAACAGAAGTAGAACAAAGAAGATGTAACATTAACAGAGTCAAAGATCTGAAACCCTTGAAAAAAAGGACAAAGATGCAAGATTTAATTGATGAAGAGAGAGAGTGAAGAAGAAGAAGAAAAAGAAGTAGGGTACCTTGATCATGTCGATGGGTTGGATAACACAGGTAGCGAGGGAGGCTCCGCCATTGACGAAGGGTTTCACTGCGGGCCATACATCTATGGATTTTGGCTTCTACTTTCCCATTTCTTCTTTTGTTTCTCACTGCAGAAAGAGGCATAACAATGGTGGAGGAAGGGTTGTGTGGTCACTCTCTCTCTCTCACTCTCTTCTATGCTCCTTTTGATGTACACTGGTTCCTTTTGATTATAAAAAGCCAAGAGTTCATGAATTTTCATTTTTTGTTTTTGCGTATGTGTTTGGCGCTCAAAATTTTCATTTTGGCGCCTATTTGTATTTTGATCATAGTATTCATGATAGAAATTGCGTGTCCTGAAAAGTAAAATATTTGTAATGACTATCATATGTGTGTCGTGAAAAGTGTACTTTTTAATAGTTGGTTTTTTGTGCGTCGTAAAAAGTGTAATATTTTTAATGGTTGACTTTTTATATTCTGTGAAATGTTCAATATTTGTAACAGTTGGTATACGCGTGTCGTGTATAGTTAATGTATTAACGGCATGCCATGTGCACGTCGTAGAAAGTTTTATTATTTACAGCTAACATTGCAAGCCGTAAAAAAATTATCATTATTAGCATTCACAGCCTACGCAATAGACACGCCGTGATTGAAAAAGTATTTACGACATGCAAAAAAAGAAAGTCATAAAAGTGAGAAACTACGACGTGCATTTATTGTATGTCGTTAATGTGGTGCCGTAAAAAATCAATTTTGTTGTAGTGTGAGTCATATATGACTTTATTGAGAATTTATTTTGGAATTAGAAATTGAAAGTCTAATTGGCTCAAGAAAGTACAAATAGTGAATTGAATTATTTTAATTTCAAGTATCAGACTATATGAGAGTTTAATTAAATATTCGATACAGATTTACAAAATTGAGATTTAATTAATTGGATTCGAATTGGAGTTAATTAAATTATACGAATTAGGAATTAATATTATTATGAATTAAACTTATTTATAAGGTGTTCAATTGAGTATGTAATTTATTGATGGAGATTTTAGGTTTGATCTGAAATTGAAGGACTTAATGATGTGAGAAACCAAAATTGAGCATAAACGTAAGTTTAATTTAATATTTGGAACCTTATGGGAGTTTCATTAAAAATTTGAATTATATTGATAAATGTAATATAATTAATTAGGTTCTAATGGAAGTCAAATTAGACTAATTAAATTATGTGAGATTTCTAATAAAGTATGATTAATTTAATTATGTGTTAATCAAGATTTATTTAGATTAAGTGTTGCCTAATTAAGTTAATTTTAATCATAAATTGAATGGTCTAAAGTTTGGAGGGTGCATACGGGTGTAGGTGTGCAGAGAAGTCTGAGTGTGTGTGTGTGCGTGTGTGTGTGTGTAAGTGTTGTGCTGGAGGCTTAAGGTCTGTGCACGTGTGCTTGTGCCATGTCAAGGAGTGAACATGTGTCTATGATGTTGAGGCAACAAATGATATATATGTATCAATATATGTGAGCTAGAAGCAGAGAGTAGGAACTCAAAGAATAAGGGAAAAAAAAAAAGAAAAGAAAAGAAAGAAGAACGTGAGAGAGAGAGAGAGAGAGAGAGAGAGAGCACTCACCTCATCTTTGTTGTTGGAAGAGAAGCTTGCTCGAAAGTGAGGATTCAAGGAAAACAACTAAGAAAGGAAAAGGAAATGGAAAAGTGAAGAAAAGAAGGAGCTCAAGGTATTTCAGCAACTAAAGCTTTTGGTAAGAAAGTTTAAGCTTAAATTTTTGTAGATTAATCATCTAGCAACAAAACTTAAGTAGTAATTGGGTTAAATTTCATAGAATTAGAAGGAAATTAAGGAAAATTAGGTTAAGTTTGATTAAGAAATTTATAATGAAAGTTGTTATTTGGGTTAGAGTTTCTTGTCATCCTTCATAAATTTAAAGTCTAACCTTACATGCATTGTAGATTTTTAAGATTTTAGAACTTTAATTCATATTTGAAAGATGATGAGTTTGGGATTGAGATTTGATATAACTTAATAAGTCAAATTATGGTTTGAGCTTGATAATGTAGAATTGGTTAGATTTTGCTAAATGTTTCATACATGCAAATGATTTTTTAAGGAGTTTACAACTTTAATTTCATGTTTTGAAGAAAAATAGAAAGAGCTTGAAGTCAATTTTATGTAATTAAAAAGAAAACGAGTAATTGGAGCTAAGTTCAAAATTTATGGAAATTAATTTAGAAATTAATTACTTTGGTTTTGAATTTAGTTGTCTTAACATGAAATTGAGTTTCAATTGTATGTGCATCATGAATTTTTAAGAGTTTTGGAAGATCAATTCATGTTTTAGAATTTGTGGATTTGAAATTCGGCTTGATATGAAGAAAATGAATTAAATTTAAATTTGGACAAATATGGAAATAAATTGTAAGTTATATTTGAGAACCAAAAATTAGTTTGATTTTGATTTAATTTTATACATGCAAATATTTTTGAAAAGGGCCTTATAAATTCAATTTTAAGTTTCATGAAACAAAGAAAGAATTGAAAGATGATTTTTAAGCGTGAAATCCAAGGTTTAAATGTGAATTGAAATTATGGAATTTTGAATTATAAGTGGAATTAACTTTAAATAAATGTAATTGGGAATGTTTTTGCATATTCGAGTGAGTCATGCGCGAATTTGGAGCCTTGGTAATGTGCTTTGAAATTTAAACAACATTTTGGAAAACCCAGAATTCGTCACCATCGCTTACGCGAAGAAGTTGTCGCTCGAACGTAGAATGCAAGCAACCAATGTTTTTGCAAACCAAGCGGTCCGCTTGAGCGACCAATGCTGCGCTCGAGCTAAGAGTCCTGTTTTAGAAAATTTTGAAAAGTCGTTTCATATTTCAATTTCCGTTCTCTTTCACTTCCAAGCCATGCATTCTTAGGCAATAATTATGACTCAACAAGATTAATAAACTACCAATCAACATAAATTAATTGGTTAAAGAATAAGTCATTGACTTAGTAATAATTAATTAAGATGCCAAGTAAGAAATCGATCTATTGAAAAATGACTTAGTAATGAAAGAATATGTGAAATAAGAATCTGATTCATTTGAATAAAGAAAGAATACACGTAGTAGAATTTTAGACTACTTAGACAGAAAAAGACAAGAAAAGTCAAGTTTGATCAAGGAAGTAATATTTTGTTTCAATGTGTATATGTTATGTGTTTGTGTAGGTCACGCGCTATTGTCTACATGATCTGTCTGATCTGCTTTTGTAGCTATCTGTGAGTAATAACTTAGTAAAACTATTTTCCATTTATTTATTTTCTATATGATGAAATAAGATCTATTTTATGAAATGTTATGTTCTGTACAATGAGTGATTGTCAAATTTCTGACATGTATTTGTGGCATCCTTTGCGTCATGTGATATCTGTTAGCTGTTACCCAGTATCAGAGGTTCCATTATGGAACTTGTTATATCTGTTATCTGTTACCATTACTGGAGGCTTCATCATGGAGCTCAGCATATCTGTTATCTGTTACCCGGATCTGGAGGTTCTTTATGAAACTGGTTACTCGTAACCACCATTTACTCTGCATTTGTTCTGTATCTATTCTGTTAGCACTAATAGATGTACCACGTATGATTAAGCATGATTTCTGTATATGATTTGGACATGATTATGAATATGGATCTGCTTCTGTTTCTTAAATAAATATGAATCTATTTTCTGAAGCTGATATGGGACATCATTCATTAAAACCCTTTACTTTGTTATTATTAACTGGGCTCCAGCTCACTGTATTATTTATGTATATAGGTGATCAGGCACGTGACCAGGCTTAGAAGTGTCTGCCTGGAATTTGTTTTTGTCAGCCAACCTATGTGCCTTCCGTGGAGGTTCCGGATATGTCAAGTGGTTATGGCTACGTGATTTAAAATTTAAGTTTTGTTTTCTTATTTGGTTAAACAAGTCTTTGTGTATTTTGTAAATAGGGCAAAGTCCTTTTTTGTCTAATCTGTATATATATGGTGATGTAAGAATGATGTGTATATATGTATATAAAAGTTTAAAAATTTTCTGTCTCATATAAGTCTGCACAGCTCAATGGACGTTGTATATTTGTTATTTGCTTTCACTAGCCCCTAATATTATGTTAATCTGTCTCAGAGGCCTTCAGTAATCCCAGAACTACTGGCTGATTATGATGCTAAACCTATAAGGGTGGGTTTGGGTCGTGACAGAGTGGTATTAGAGCACGAGTTAATAGCTAACACACGTGTCCATTGAGCATTAAAATGTTTAGAATGGATTTAAGTTTCACGCATATAGTAAGTATGTAAGAAGTTGTGCATCCATAAATATGCATATATGTTTGTATAATATGTTTAAGTATTGGACCTAAGAATTAAGAGCTATTGTGGACTTTTGATAATTATAAGGAAACTGGAATGTGTTGAATCAGTTTAGCAATGAGGTTGAAAGCTAAGAATTATGGGGAAATTTCTAAAATTTCCACTGTTATAAGGAAATCAAAATATTTGACTAGTACAGTGGTGAGTATAAGTATGTTGATTTGTGGAAACATAGTATTATGAAGAATTAAAATCTTTAATGAAAGTCATGAAAGCTATATGGGTTATTTGTCAAATTGGACTATGAGAATATTTAGGAATTGAGGAATTTGATGACCAATGAAATATGTGAAACTATGGTAACCGAAGATGAGAAAGTTACTTGATACGTAAGATGGCATATTTTGGCGGGAACCTATGGTGTGAAATGTTAAACTGTAGAGTCTGTAGACGCGCCCTTGGGCCTCATGCTACAGTTCGGACTCGATTTGTGTCGGTTCTTAATCTGATCTCACAATGTGCAATGTGAGATTGATAAATCACCAAAAAGTCCAAATCTGGCAAATCGTTTTGGAAAACAGATTTTTTGTAAAGAAATGCCAAACATGGATTGCTTTGCCAGATACAGAGTCGCCACCTAAATATTTTATTTTGGGGGAATTTAGGAAACCCTGACTCGTTTGCCTAAGGCCACGTGTCTGTCATTACCAAAGTTGCCTCGGCTCGGGAACTTGGGTACGATTGGGGAAGGTCAGCTATGAGCACCCCCTCTCGGCCGATTCGAAGATCGGCCTCTACTAACCATGATATCTAGTTTTGAAAACATTATGCATTCTTATTCCGGTTATTAGCCTAGATTTACTACGTGATGCGCACAGCAAAACAAGTATAGATTAGATCGCCTAATTTGGAACAAAGCATCGCATATCCGTTTGTTTGAAAATGATTTAAAATTTGCTACTCACGAGTAGGCTAAAACGCGGATTTCAATGAGTTGTTCCAACTCAAACAATCCAACCTTCACCCACAGGCATTCAGGCAGTAATATCACGTAAGCATATAGCCGCATGGTAGGCACGCTGTCATGTTAACATTCACACTCATGTGAGATACTAAAGCATAAATACTTACATCGTACTCCGTGCCAAAACAATAAACCAGTCAGTAATCATGCATGATCCTAGTTCATGTTAAAAATGGCTAATGCATCGCATACAAAATGTCATTAGAATAGGCTCAGCTAATCTAAGGATGACATGTGAAATACAACAATTTGATGCACGTATTCAAGTTTGGAATTCGAAATACTATGCAGTTAGCATGATGCGCCGAGCCTGGTGCATGCAAGACTGATGAATGATGCACGCATGCACAGCATAAGGTATGCTAAATTAAACGTGCCCTAACACTAACCATCAAAGCAGGTAAGTAAAAGGGAGAAAGAAGAGGGGGTTGGAAGACATGCACACACGCACCCACACTTATTACAAATTCGCCCTCGCTCAGAGGGACCAAAAGAATAATACAATTTAATTAACCTACAAGCTAATTAAATATTACAGACAATTAACTAGTTAAGCAAATTAACTAAGCTAATTAAGCAGTAAAAAACAGTCTCGAGAAAAGGGTCCAATGCATGCACGCTCGGTTTCGCTCAGAAATCCACCACCATGCACAAGTTGCCTTTATTTTCCCTGCTCTGCTCCTCTGAAAATGGCACAATTCCCAAGGAACACTCTCTGGACATTGTGGAACACCACCGGCCAAAGGGAATGGTCACCGGCCATGGTAGGGTGGTCATCGACCATCTATGGAGCTATCGGCCATCCATAAATGGTCGATCAGCACTTGGTGTAGTCGACCAGCCAAAGCTTCCTGCAGAATCTGTTTTGACAGCAACAGAGGGAAAAACAAGGCATAGCAATGCATTTCAAGCAATGTTTGCACCAACCACACTCCTTATCATATTCATGACTCAAAGGGGCATGGTACTCGATTCCCGGACCACCAATCGCGCATTTCAATACGTGATGGCCCAAGAACCAAGTATGCATTTTCAATGTGGGATGAAATGCACACAAACAAACAATGAGCTCAACCTCTATCATACTCAATTCAAGAGGCAAAGCATGCACGCCAATGCCATGCAACCTAGGCATGTGAGCTAGTATGCAACATGACAATGCAAACAAACGCACAAGGCATGAAGCATCAATGCTAGCCAACAAACATACAAGATGTAATACAGATGTTGAAGCACACAAACAAGCATGTGATGGGCCAAATATGCAACAACATACAAGGCTAATGGACATGCAAGACATGATGCAATCAAAGCATGCAAAGTGTAAGACATGTAACAACATGTAAAGAGTGGGAATGGACTTAGACTAATTTGGGCAGCCCTCAACTAGGCCCAAAACAGTGGCCAAAAGCCATAGAAATGAGGGCCAAAACACATACAAACATGCATGCATACAAGGTCCAACACTTAGGCATATAGAGACAACTTTTAAGCACACTTAAAAAAGGAACATCATGGGCATATGGCATGCATTATAAACTCTAAAATCATGTTATAAAATGATGCCAAATCAATCTAAACAAGGCAATCAAAGCATGCAAGCAAAGTCCGAGGTCTAAGGCTCACCAAAGAGGTATTGAACTACCCTTAACAAAACCAAACATGGCATGAATTGAATGACCAAAATCAGAGTTTTAGCATGCTAAAACAAAGCCAAAAACACAACGACGCGGCATCCTAGAGGCCTACACATGATGGCATACGTAATGGCATATTCATGGAGCATTAAACATGAACTCTTTGAGGCTTTAAAGGAACACCAAATGCAAGCATACAAGCATGCTGAATGGACTAAAATGGCATGACAAGTGGTTCCAAACCACTGAAACAAAGCAAGGATGGCATGCTAAAGGGGTCAATGCTCAAGGCATACAAGGGGAATTACATGGTAGCTATACAAAGCAAAGCATGGATGACCCAAATGATCAAAAACAGACCTTTAGCATGCTAACACATGCATAAAAGCTTCACAAAGCTAGGCCTAAATCATGCTAGAACAAGGCTCAGAGCACAAAGCATGTTAAGGCTAAAACATGGCATTACAAGACAAGTATGCAAGGCAAGCATGGTGTGTCTAAACCAAGTAAAAGCAGAGGTAAAACATGGCAAAATACTACCAAATACCTACTGAAACATGGCCAACATGGTCTCAAAAATGTTGCTCACACATGAGGCTTAAATGGCACATATTGAAGACAACAATGAGAGGGGGTGGCCTTCTCCTTCTTGGGACCTTAAACCACCATCCTCACCACTGAAATCCCTCAAGATTTTAGTGGTGAGGAGGCCCAAACAAGGTGGTCCCGGAGCTCACCAAAATAGCACAAAAATAGGGCTTAACAAGGCCTAAGAGGGGTCAAACAACCCTAAAGCTCAAAGCAACCTTAAACAACTATTTTAAGCAGGTAAAAACAAGACTTTTATATGTTATACACTAAGCTTAAAACAGCAAGCAAGGTAGGCAAAAAGACTATGCAAAGATGGGGTAAAAAGGGCAAGAATCTTACCCTTGAAGATCTTCTTCACAAGGATCACTCCAGCAGCTTTCTTAGCTCCAAACCAGCTTAAGAACTTCAAGAATAGCCCCCTAATGCCTCAGCAATCAACGTAAGGTGTAATGGTAGGTGTCCTGGTGCAAAACTAAGGACAAACACACACTTAGAGCAAAAGAGAGGGAGAAATAGAGATAGAATAAATACACTATGCTAACCCTAGAACCAGAGCTCCCCTGGGATTTTTTGTAACCCTAGAGGAGGGAGGAGAGGCCTCCTCTTTATAGAAGATCACTCTTGCAAAGCTTGCAAAACAAGCTTGGCAAGAGTGAAGTATGGAGGGGGGAAAAAGTGTATGCCAGCTAGCACAACTGGCATAAAAATATCTACAAAAGCAGATGTACAGTGATCGGCCAGCCAAAAATGCTATTTGGACAAAATAAATGGCCGACCAACCATCTAGAGTGCCGTCCGGCCAAACATCTGGCCGATGGCAACAAAACACTGGCCGGTGGACTCAAGCCATGGCCGGTGATGTATGGGGATGGCCCACAAGCCATTCCCTGCCCCTCCAAGGCAAAACACAAGTGTTTGGTGCAAAACCAAACACAAAACAGTCAAGTCGAGAGATCCTGAGGCAAGGCGCGTGGCCGAGACCTCCGGGAACTCAAGACGAACACAAACGTGGATGATCACCGAGTGTTCAAACGGTAACGTCCAAGTCTTGAGGACGGTCAAAAATGGGGTGTCTACAGAGTCTCATGCCTTTGTTGAATAACCGTGAAAGTTCGATTGGAATCACGTTTGGCCAGCATAGCTTCGAATCAGAAATTCTTGGTAAATTCCATGGGAATGAATAGGTTACCCTACCAGTGTCCTTATCTGCCTGTGTATGTCTACATGTATATGATATGTGCTTTGAGTTATAACTTAAGTCAGTTAAATTAACCCAAGTGTTATCAACCATCTTCTTGTGTTTAACCCTTCTCTTATGTTATTAGGAAAAGATGGTGAAAAGTGTGAATGAAGTGGAGGTTGAGTCCTTAACAGAACGATTAGATAAGGTAGAAGAAGTGCTAGAGAGTATGGTGAAGGCTATGCAGTGCTATAATACTTGGCAAGATCAAAAGAAAAAGTTAGGCGTGGAAGCAAAAAGTAAACCAAAGAGGAAGACGAAGAATTTTGTGATAGAAGAGACGAGTAATTCTAAGCAAGGTTGTAAGGGTAGTAAGTTTGTCCCAGTATGTTCTATATACCATAAGCTTCATTGGGGATTGTGTCATCGAGTTACCGGAGCTTGTTTCAAGTGTGGGAAGATGGGACGTCAAATAAAAAATTGTTCTAAAGGCCAAGAGAAAGCTCAAATGAGTCAATTGGTTAAAGGTTAGTACTTAACTATAAATTAGGAATTAGTAGGAATGCTTTAAATGCATGTATAGAAATTTGAAGTTAAAATTTTATATATGTGTGACTTTATTTGAATTGGTCCTAATCCATATTTGATGAAATTAGAACCCATCTATTTGGCTATTCGAAATTCAACCTGAGATTGCTAAAAATTATCGAAATATTGCTAAGACTTCAGCTAAATAAAAGACTAAACGAATTAAGCTAATGAAAAATTTTCCTGCTTAGTGTCCAAATAAGTAAGACTCAATTTACTGCAATCATATCGCTATGGTACCATTTGAAAATATTGAAAATGACAATTTTACGACATATGGAATTATGAATCTGAAAGGACCACCCTTTTCTCCTCATAAAAAAAAAAAAAAAAACAACAACAACAACAACAACAATAACAAAAATGATAAAGTTAGTATCCATTGCTTGGGTAATTGAGACTCAATCCGAAACTGTCCGAGTTAGAAAATGAGATCAAGACTTCGCATAATTCGGAAAACATATCATATCATATTACATTGATAACATTGGAAAAGTGACACTTGTAATTTTTTTAAACTATTAAGTCAAAAATATAGATCTTTAAAAGAGAGAGAGAGAGAGAGAGAGAGAGAGAGAGAGAGAAAAGAGAAGAAGATCTAGTAACTTCGTATCTGAATAATGGTTAAAAGGAATGATGGTATAATCTTATAGACGCATAATTGAATTTAGACTTTGAATCCTAACTTAGATAGCCTAATTCTTTGTGAAGAAATTTAACTATAGCATTTAACGGAAGAAAGAAAGCATAATGAAAAATAAGAAAATAAATCTCGATAGAATGACAAACATATAGTTGTTAAAGAACCTTTTGGAGACCTAAGAATTTAAGTTGAATAATTGTGATGGTTTGAGAAAGTTTAAAATTTAGCCCTAAGTTACCGTGTAACAATTTATCAAAGTCAATGAATATATCTTTGGAGGTCTAAGAATTGAAATAAATATAAAGGCAATGTAATTTGAATTACTTATATAAGTGTAACCTTAAGTAAATAGGGAAGCTAATACAAAAGCTAATAAGACTACGAAAAACGTGGACCTGTTGTGAAATTGAATCACCACTTTAAAATGATAGTATGAGAAAGATTGTCAAAAACGGTAATTTTGATTTCACAAAAGCATGTAAAGTTCTGCTATGATCTGTATGGTTGTCTGCTACTATATGAGTACAACCCAACATCCCAACATCTGTTACTTACAAAAATGCTCAATAAATTTCTGTGAAATGTGCTTCTGCTATGACTCTGATACGCTTCTATTTTGAATCCGACGTGCCCCTTTGTTTCGAAATTACCATCATAATTAGTATCCAAGACATCTGTTTGAAACTGAAACCATTAATATGTGATTACATTTTCATATAATTCGGAAATTTCTGTTATAGATCAGCATGTGAAACCTTATTTGGGGGATACTACATTATATACATAACTTACGAACCTGTCACATGGTCAGCGAAAGTTAAATGGCCGTTCTTTTGAGAAATAATGAATTACAAATTGCATAGTAATAATGTCGGGACTATTATTGTTAATAGGACTGAAACACCAAGAACTTGTATTTGTTATTAGTAATGCATTGAATGTTAAATTTGGTTTGAAAACCTCATATAAAACGTCAATAACGGAATATTTTGATCTATTTGAAAGGTAAGGAGAATTATGAACATTCCTTGAATTAAATCTTCTACTATTTGGCGTATGTGAAGTATAGATTGATGAATTAAAATATATGAGATGTGTGATTAATGACAGTGGAAACGACAATGAATCATCAATTTGGGTTATTAACCATTAAGTGATTGAAAGATAAGTTTAATTTCTGTGAAGAGAATCAAATAAAAAAAAAAGGAAGTTACGTAGGAAAGGAAATGAAATGAGACCAAGTTATATGATTGATTTTCTATACAAGTATCTTAAGTTTGGAGGACCAAACTTCCTAAGGGTGGAAGGTTGTGACGACCCCACCACGTATAATGATTAGCACTTAATTAATTAAGGAGATTTGAAATTTAATTGCCAATTATTCTAATTTAATGTGAGATTTACAAAATTATGGAGGATTGATTCATATATTATTCTATTGAGAATTTATTATGGAATCAGAAATTGAAAGCCTAAATGAATTAAGAAAATACAAATGGTGAATTGAATTATTTTAATTTCGAGTATCGGATCATATGAGAGTTTAAATAAATATTCGATTCAAATTTATAAAATTAAGATTTGATTAATTGGGTCCGAATTAGAGTTAATTAAGTTATACAAATTAGGAATTAATATTATTATGAATTAAACTTATTTATGGGGTGTTCAATTGAATATGTAATTTATTGATAGAGATTTTAAGTCTGATATGAAATTGAAGGTCTTAATGATGTGAGAAACCGAAATTGAGGATAGAAATAAGTTTAATTTAATATTTGGAGCCTTGTGGGAGTTTGATTAAAAATCTAAATCAAATTGATAAATTTAATATAATTAATTAGGCTCTAATGGAAGTCAAATTAGACTAATTAAATTATGTGAGATTTCTAATTAGGTATGATTAATTTAATTATGTGTTAATCAAGATTTATTTAGATTAAGTGTTGCCTAATTAAGTTAATTTTAATCATAAATTGAATGGTCTAAAGTTTGGAGGGTGTATACGGTTATAAGTGTGTAGAGAAGTCTGAGTGTGTGTGTGTGTGTGTGTGTGTGTGTATATAAGTGTTGTGCTGGAGGCTTAAGGTCTGTGCACATGTGCTTGTATCAATATATGTGAGCTAGAAGCTGAGAGTAGGAACTCAAAGAAGAAGGGGGAAAAAAAAAAAAAAAAAGAAGAAGAACGAGAGAGAGAGAGAGAGAGAGAGAGAGAGAGAGAGAGAGAGAGAGAGAGAGAGAGAGAGAACTCACATCATCTTTGTTGTTGGAAGAGAAGTTTACTGGAAAGTGAGGATTCAAGGCAAACAATTAAAAAAGGAAAAGGAAAAGGAAAAGTGAAGAAAAGAAGGAGCTCAAGGTATTTCAGTAACTAAAGCTTTTGGTAAGAAAGTTTAAGCTTAAATTTTTGTAGATTAATCATCTAGCAACAAAACTTAAGTAGTAATTGGGTTAAATTTCATAGAATTAGAAGGAAATTAAGGAAAATTGGGTTAAGTTTGATAATTAAGAAATTTATAATGAAAGTTGTTATTTGGGTTAGAGTTTCTTGTCATCCTTCATAAATTTAAAGTCTAATCTTACATGCATTGTGGATTTTTAAGATTTTAGAACTTTAATTCATATTTGAAAGATGATGAGTTTGGGATTGAGATTTGATATAACTTAATAAGTCAAATTATGGTTTGAGCTTGATAATGTAGAATTGGTTAGATTTTGATAAATGTTTCATACATGCAAATGATTTTCTAAGGAGTTTACAACTTTAATTTCATGTTTTGAAGAAAAATAGAAAGAGCTTGAAGCCAATTTTATGTAATTAAAAAGAAAATGAGGAATTGGAGCTAAGTTCAAAATTTATGAAAATTAATTTAGAAATTAATCACTTTGGGTTTGAATTTAGTTGTCTTAATATGAAATTGAGTTTTCAATTGCACATGCATCATGAATTTTTAAGAGTTTTGGAAGATCAATTCATATTTTAGAATTTGTGGGCTTGACATTGGGCTTGATATGAAGAAAATGAATTAAATTTAAATTTGGACAAATATGGAAATAAGTTGTAAGTTATATTTGAGAACCAAAAATTAGTTTGATTTTGATTTAATTTTATACATGCAAATACTTTTGAAAAGGGCCTTATAAATTCAATTTTAAGTTTCATGAAACAAAGAAAGAATTTAAAGATGATTTTTAAACGCGAAGTCCAAGGTTTAAATGTGAATTAAAATTATGGAATTTTGAAGTATAAGTGGAATTAACGTTAAATAAATGTAAATGGAAATGTTTTTGCATATTCGAGTGAGTCATGCGTGAATTTGGAGCCTTGGGAATGTGTTTATATAACATTCTGGAAAACCCAAAATTCGTTACCATCGCTCGAGCGAAGAAGTTGTCGCTCGAGCGTAGAATGCAAGCAACCAGTATTTTTGCAGACCAAGCGGTCCGCTTGAGCGACCAATGTTGCGTTCGAGCGAAGAGTCCTATTTTAGAAAATTTTGAAAAGTCGTTTCGTATTTTGATTTCCGTTCTTTTTCACTTCCAAGCATTCTTAGGCAAGAATTATGACTCAACAAGACTAATAAACTACCAATCAACATAGATTAGTTGGTTAAAGAATAAGTCATTGACTTAGTAATAATTGATTAAGATGCCAAGTAAGAAATCGATCTATTGGAAAATGGCTTAGTAATAAAAGAATATGTGAAATAAGAATTTGATTCATTTGAATAAAGGAAGAATACACGTGGTAGAATTTCAAACTACTTAGATAGAAAAAGACAAGAAAAGCCAAGTTTGATCAAGGAAGTAATATTGTGTTTCAATGTGTATATGTTATGTGTTTGTGTAAGTCACGCGCTATTGTCTGTTTGATCTTTCTAATCTATCTGATCTGCTTCTGCAGCTATCTATGAGTAATAACTTTGTAAAGCTATGTTCCATTTTATTTATTTTCTGTATGATGAAATAAGGTCTGTTTTCTGAAATGTTATGTTTTGTACAAAGAATGATTGTCCAATTTCTGGCATGAATTCGTGACATCCTTAGCATCATGTGATATCTGTTAGCTGTTACCCAGTATCGGAGGTTCCATTATGGAACTTATTATATCTATTATCTGTTACCTGTATCGGAGGCTCCATCATAGAGCTCAGCATATCTGTTATATGCTACCCGGTATCGGAGGTTCCATTATGAAACTTATTATATCTGTTATCTGTTACCTATACCGGAGGCTCCATAATGGAGCTCAGCATATCTGTTATCTGTTACCCGGGTCCGGAGGTTCCTTTATGGAACTGGTTACTCATAACCACCATCTACTTTGCATATGTTCTGTATCTATTCTGTTAACGCTAATAGATGTACCATGTATGATTATTTGGACAAGATTATGAATATGGATCTGCTTTCTGTAATAAATATGAATCTGTTTTCTGAAACTGATATGGGACATCATTCATTAAAACCCTTTATTTTGTTATTATTCACTCGGCTCCTATTCACTAGGCTCCAGCTCACTATATTATTATGTTTGTAGGTGATTAGGCGCGTAACAAGGCTTGGAGATGTCTGCCTGGAATCTGTTTTTGTTAGCCAACCTATGTGCCTCCCGCAGAGGTTCCGCATATGTCAAGTGGTTATGGCTATGTGATTTAAAGTTTAAGTTTTGTTTTCTTGTTTGGTTAAACAAGTCTTTGTGTATTTTGTAAATAGGGCTAAGTCCCTTTTTGTCTAATTTGTATATATATGATGACGTAAGAATGATGTGTATATATGTATATAAAAGTTTAAAAATTTTCTATCTCGTATAAGTTTACACAGCTCAATGAACATTGTATATTTGTTATTTGCTTTCGCTAACCCCTAATATTATGTTAATCTGTCTCAAAGGCCTTTGGTAATCCCAAGATTGCTTGCCAGTTACGATACTAAATCTATAGTGGCGGATTTGGGTTGTAATGACCCCAAAATGCGTATAAGAAGTCATCTTTATTTAACTATGAGATGATGTATTTTAATTTAATTATATCTATTGGAATTGAAGCATTATCTGTTGAGTTACGCATTTAAAATTAAAATTACCGACCTTTATGGGTCCAGAAATTAAAATTGAGTACTTGGGTATGTTAATGGGAATTTTTAGAAAGGAAAAATTAATTGGAATTCTAATTTGTCTGATTCGTTAATGCACGTTTGGGTGGTTAATTTCATACTGCAAATTGAAGGCCTTAGAGGCTTCAGAAACCGGAACATAGGACATATTCATGATCAGCGTAATTTTTAGAGTCATCTGAAAAGTTTAATTGAAATTTAATTTCGTACGATTCATAAGGCCACGTTTGGCTCTCCCTTGGGTTAATCTTGTGTGTGTATATTTATATAAATAGAAGCCTTATGAGTTGTTGAACTCATCTCTTTGAATCAAAAATATCTAGAGAAAGGGGAAGCCACGTGAGAGAGAGAGTTCTTGAGAGAACTCAAAGAGAAAAGGAAGGAAAGCTTGGAGATTGAAGAGCTTTAAAGGGGAAATTCAAGGATTTGGGTTAAGGTATGCGGTTTTAACTATTATCTTTGTAAATAATTCAATTACTACATGAAATCAAGGATTAACTTGGAAGTTTAAAATGTAAATGAACTAGTGTTTTGGGAGTTTGGATGAAATGGATTGAATTCAAGGAATTGAACTTTGCTTTCCTTAAATTTGTTTGATTTGGGTCCAATCTTAAGAATGATTCGTGGAATAACAAGCTTTGGTCTGAAAATCAACCATATGTAAGATATATTTTTATGATTTTGGAGTATATATTTTGGAAGTTTGATTATATAGAAAAATGGGACTTGAATTTTTAATTTGAGGCAAAGATTGATTTGTTTGAGATGGGGTTACATTTGAATGTTGATAGTTTATCACCTTGTGGGTCAATTTTACATGTTTTTGAGTGATTTATGTTTAGAACCAAGCTTAAAAATGGAAAGAACCAAGTGTTTGAGCAAAAGAGCTATTTTCGGATTGTTGTTTTTTGCCCAAATCGCATGAGCGGCCACGGGTGTAGACACCCCATTTTTGACCGACCTTAAGACTCAGACGTCACTGATTGAGCGCTTGGTGATGTTGCATATTGTGCGCGTTCTGAGGTTTCAAAGTTTCGGCTGCGAGTCTTGCCTCCGGACTTCGGGGCTCTTGCGTGCTTTGCCTCGGTTCGCGAACCAGGCTCTGTTTTCTCTGTTTCTCTTCCAGAAGGGAGAGAGAGGTCTCATAGATCATCTCTCAGTGGCCGTAGGCTACGTTTCGTGGTCGTAGGCCATTTTGCCCGTTTGGAGTCCGGTTTCTGGTTTTTCGGAGCCGTTGGCCATGTGCCTCAGTTCAGGACTGCTTAACCACCTCCGTTTGCTCCGGTTTTTGGCATGCATCTTATTTACTCCCTTTTGAAGGACATTACGGTCCGAAAAACCAACTTCGTGGTCGAACACCACTTCCGGTGCCTAACAGTCAGTTTTCGGGGACTCAAGCTGCGCGTTTCGGCCCCCGAACCTCCATTTTGCATCGGTTTGAGTTCATTTTTGGCAGGGATCTCTGTTTCATTGTTAGGAAGGTCGTAGAAGGGTGGGAGGCCAGCAATTGTTCTGACGACCATGTTTTATTCCTCCATCGCCCTCCGTCGCCCGTTTTTCTCACTTGAAAGCCAATGTTGACCACCCTAAGGCCACTTTTTCTTGCCCCAAACCACATATTTGTGTTGTACACACTTGGGAGGCCACCAATATCATATGGCCGGCCAGTAATTGTGTGTGACCCTTTTGAACCCCTCCTAAAAGTGGCATTTTCTCTCTCCTGGTTCATTCTCTCCAGTTTTTGACCACATGGTTGTGTTGTGCACACATGAGAGGCCCTCTTTTTGGCATGGCCGGCCATTAACCTTCATTGACCCTTTTGATCCTTGGCCGACCGGCCATGGGGAAGGCCGACCGGCCACTTAAACCCTAGGAAACCGGCCGGCCATGATCCTCTCTCCAGGTACTTTACAAAAATACCCTCTGTTTCCCCCCAGATTTTGTATCCAAGGAGGCCAACTTTTGGGGGGAAATTTGAATTCCATTCCCCCCCTTTTTTTCCCCCTCTTTTGCCTATATATCCAGGCCCTCCAGCTCCCATTTGAGGGGTTAGAAAATCTTGTCTAAGCCTCCTACATTGTATCTCTCTCTCTCTACACTCCAACCCTCAAAACCCCTCAAATCCCACACCCGTTTCTACACCACCACATAGCACCACACCACCACCATCCTTTCCTACACTTGGAGCTGGTTTTCCAGAGCTTAGGAGCACCTTTTCTCAAGCCAAGAGCTGCTGAAGCTTGGTCTACAAGGGTGAGTCTTCATTTTCCCTCTTTTGTGCTTTATTTTGTTCTATATCTAAGCCATACTTGCTTACATTTTTGGGCTCCGACCCTAACTGAAAATAGTCATGTTTTTATGTCTTTTTCATGATTGATTAAGGGTCCTTCCATGTTTAAGGTCTCTAGCTACCACTTGCTTCTTTACCTCTCTTGTATGCCTCTTCCTTGCATAGTATTTTAGGCCCATTTGTAAATTGTTTTGAGCTTGGTCATAAACTGAAAAGTGGCTTATTTTGAGCCCTTTTTCAACATTTTTGAAGGGCTCTTCACTATTTGAGACTTCCTTTTGTCACTTGCCTCTTCATCCCTCTTTTGGCCTTACTTTTGCATGTTTTGTTAGCCCTTTGTGCTTGTGTTTTTGGGGTCTGGTCCGAACTGTAAATAGCCTTATTTTGACCCCCTATTCATGTTTGATGAAGGGACTTTTTCTGTTTGAAGCTCCCTTTTTTCTCTTTGTGTTTAAACCTCTCTTTAGGCCTTATTTTGCATAGTATTTTAAGCTTGCATGTGCACTGTTTTGGGTTTGGTCACTAATTGTAAAATACCATATTTTGAGCCCCTCTTCAACTTTGTTGAAGGGATCTTGGCTATTTAGGGCCAGCAGCTGCTACTTGCTTCATTATCTCTCTTTTGGGGCCATTTTTACATGTTAACTTAGCCCTATTTGTGTTCACTTTTTGGCCTTACTTAAAACTGTAAATATGCTTGTTTTGGGATTTTCTTGATTCTGTCTTCACACTTCATGTTCGAATAATGCATGCTTTGCATAGCCATAGGTCATTCCATGTACCTAATTTCATGTTTCGGGTCTCATTCCATGTATCGGGTGCCATGTTTCCATGTTCTGGGGCCGTTTTGCATCATATTTTGCTACTGAAATTTGCATGCTAGTATGCCATATTCCATGCCTTGCCATGTCTTGTTAGAGTGGCATTTGGTGCCTTAGGGTCGATCCTCGGTTCGCGTGCACGTGGGCACGCATTTCGAGTTGTCTCATTTTCATCGTATGGCCTCCTATGTGAGTGCGGCTGAGGTCCACTCACGTTGGTGTAAGCCCATATTGCATTGTGTATGCCATTTCATTTCATAGCATTGTGTATGCTAGGCCGTATATTAGCGCATTGTGTATGCCATGTTATCTCGTGCATCGTGTATGCCATTTCCTAGCATTGTGCATGATAGGTTGTATCTTAGTTGCATTTCATGCATGTCATGCATGTCATGCATATGGCATCGTGTTGGGGATAGGAGTTAGCCCGAGCATGGGAAACGAGGGGCGTTTCGTACTCCGAGTGACGGAACGTGTCTCAATTCCTCGGTCGCCGACACTCCGGATTATCCATGATGGAGTCTAGGCCTTGTTGTGTCCATATGTGCATTCATTTCATATTGAGTCATGCAATTCGACTCCTCGGCCATCATGCATCGAGATGCATGATTGGTGGCACGAGGATCGAGGACTACACTCCCTGAAGGGTAGTCATGCATACATATGTGAAAATACTTTGCCATGCCCCTTTCTTGCCCTCTGTTACAGCAAATCAAGAATCAGCAGCCTTCCGAAGCTTGGCACGCATCCCGAGAATAATTGCAAACAGAGGCTAATTGGGACATCGCAGTGGATTTCCGCACAAGGCAACTCAAGCATGCATCATCCATCATCCGGAGCAGAGTTGAGGCAGTCCCTGGCTTGCATGCCAATTTATTGCTTTCCTAATTTAATTTGTTAATTAATTAGGGTTTTGTACATATTTGGATTGTAATATTCATTCCGGACTGTATATTATTTATTCGGACCCTCCGCGCGAGGGCAATGTTGTAATAAGTGTGCGTGTGTGTGATGTATGTCTTCCAACCCCACGTCTTTCTCCCTTTTATTTACCAGCTTATGATGGTTAGATTAGGGCATGTTTCAATTAGCATACAGTATGATAGCATGTTTGCATTCATTCATCTGTTTTGCATGCACCGGGCTCAGCGCATCATACTAACTGCATTGTATTTTCAATTCCAAGTTGAATACATGTTAGCTGTAGCATTTCATATGCCATGTTTAGAATAGTCGAGCCTGCTATAGTTGCATTTTTGCATGTGTTGCATTTGGCACTTCTGTATAGTTAGGATCATGCGTGGATTTCTAATCAGCTTTTGTTTTGGCTTGGAGTACTCGGTAAGTTTTATGCTTTAGCATCCTTGCATGCGTGTGACTGACTGCCATGACAGCATGCTTACCATGAGGCTAATTGCTTATGTGATATAACTGCCTGAATGCCTGTGGGTGAAGGTTGGGTTATTTGAATTAGAACAATTCATCAAATGTGTGTTTTAAAGCCCACTAGATAGTGGCAAAATCATGTTTTCTAAGCCCACCCGAGGGTGGCAAATCCACGTCTTAGCCTACTTGCGGGTAGCACCATCAAACCATTTTCAAAATAAACAAACATGAAATGTTTTGTTCCAATTCAGACGATCCAGTCTATACTTATATGTTGTGCGCATCACATAGTAAATCTAGGCTAATAACCGGAATAAGAACGCATAAAGTTTTCAAAACTAGATATCATGGTTAGTAGAGGCCGATCATTGATCGGGCCAGCGGGGGTGCTCACGAAGTAACCTTCCCCAATCGTACCCAAGTTCCCGAGTCGAGGCAACTTTGGTAATGACGGACACGTGGCCTTAGGCAAACGAGTCAGGGTTCCCTAAATTTCCCTAAAATAAAATATTTAGGTGGTGACTCTGTATCTGGCAAAGCAGTCCATGCTTGGCACTTCTTTCAAAAATCTGTTTTCTCAAAACGATTTGCCGGATTTGGACTCTTTGGTTCAGACTTAGAACCGTGACAATTTGAGAGTCCGAACTGTAGTGAGCCTAATATCGAACGGAACGGGGGACCTCGCCCTCCCGGGGCGTTCGGGGACGTCTACAGTTTCTGGTGACTCTGCTGGGGAGTTAGAGAACTTGACTCGAACTCATGATATCTTGTTTTGACTACACTTGTGTGTTTCTTTGCATTGCATGTGCATTGGTGCGCCTAGGACACCATGTTTGCCATCTGCTATTCCTGAACGGTTTGCCGGAGGCTTGTCTTGTCAAGGCATGACCATAAGGCTGACCGGTTATGGGCTCTGCCAGTATGGGAACACAAACCCCAGTTTTACCGGGGCACCCTTTTTAATCATTCGACCTAGTGCATATTCGGAATCCATAGTGACCATTCCAAACTAGGACAGGTTGCTTACCCGATTGTAGGTTGTTTGAAACCGTTGCGTGCGTAGTGAAACCCTAGCTCCTGACAAAATAGGACAGGAAAACCCTACCCCAACATAGGGGTGTTTTGGCTCTCACTTGCTTGTTATGTGCTTTTAGAGTGCGTCTCTACGGGAATGCATGTAACAGTTTCCAAGTCTGGGTATCAGGCCTGCGGGCATCAGTATCTGGGAATCAGTTTTACCTGAGGGTATCAATTCACCGGTAGAATTTTGGGCAGAATTCAGTAGAGAGCACACTCATTCAACTATGCTCATATCTGTTCAAGGGTGAAATCAGGCTGAGATGCTGCATGTTTTCTCTTTTGCTAGGTGGGTAGTCTTGGAACCATAGCTTCAGAAGGCTCCGATATCCCCCGAGGTTCATCGGACTTGTGCTGATAGACTTTGTCAGGTCAGAGATTCAGTTCAAGGATAAATCAGTGTTCCTCCGCCAGAGGCACGGTAAAAAGGGCCAGTTAGGCACTGATCACCGGTTCAGCAGTTACCAGATCGGTGGCCCTTATCCACCCTACCAGTGAATAGTCAGGCTGAGGCCTCAGTTTTTATCAGTTTTTAGTCACCTCACCAGTCAATTAGCTGGAACAGCAGAACATGGCAAAGATGGAGGAAATGATGCGTCAACTCCAAGAAAGTATGAAACTCATACAGCAAGACGCTGCCCAGCAAATGGAATTTGACAAACAGCAGGCTGCGATCATGGCCCAGCAGGCTGAGCTAATCACCAGGCTGCAACAGCAAAATGGAGCATCTGCTTCACACCAAGCCCCTCCCCCACCAGGAGTTCCAGCATCCAAGGAGGCACCAAATGTCCAGGGAGATACGAACATTCCGACAGGACCGGCTCCGCCCCCAATCTTACCCCAGCTGTCTAAAGCACCGATCAACTTGCCGGATTCACCATTTGAGTTCGAGTTAGACCCTACAGCGCTGAAGGTGAGCAAGCTAGAAAAAATGTTCAAGAAATCTCAAGGAGTAAAATCCATTCCGGACATTGAGGACGGGTATACCGACGCAGCTGTGACGCTGTCGGACAGATTTAAGATGCCACACATCGACCGATTTGATAGATCTAGCGATCCCATAGTGCACCTCCGGTTGTTTTCAGACATACTAAGGCCGATGGGCCTCACCAGGCTGCAGAAACTTTCATTATTCGGCCGGACCCTGTCGGGTGTGGCCGCTATCTGGTATACAAAACTAGAAGACGATGTCAAACGGAACTGGGATGAGATGGCCGAGGCCTTCGTTACGCAGTACTCCTATAGCGATCCCGGGTTTACCCTTGTTGTATAGTGATCCGGACATGTGTCCGTGGATGTTGGAAGTTGTTTATTATCTTGTTTACATCCTTTCTTACTTTGTATTTGAGTTATAGGATGTGTTAAGCGGGTTTGTTACAGGTTGGTTGAGTTTAGAAACCAAAACTAGTTGCCCAGATTTTTGGCCTGTACGCTCGAGCGGAGGTGTTGGCGCTCGAGCGTAGATTACATCCATCCAGTATCTTGTTGTGCAGTGTTGTGAGCTCGAGCGTAGGGTTGGGAGCTCGAGCGGAGGCCTAGTTCTGCAAAAGTGCTGGGCGAGTGCATTCTGCGCTTGAGCGGGAGGTTGGCCGCTCGAGCGGAAGTCTGTGAGTGGACGCTCGAGCGGGGTGTTTTACGCTCGAGCGGAGACCTGGGTTAAAGTCCCGAAATTGTGACTTTTCAAATCACTTTTTCACTTTCTCTTCTCTCTCTTACTTTTCCAAAATCACCATTGTTGAGCCTCTCACTCTAGACTCTACCTTCTCTCTAGGTTTTGATCTAGTAGGAGTGATTTACTCACCTTTGGCCTTTACAAAAAAGTTGTTGATCGTCGAGGGCTTCATTTTAATCTGAAAATCTCGAGTTTTGGAGCACGTTGGGTTTTGTCGTCTTCTCCTTTGGGACTCCGAATTTGAGGTAGGGATAACCTACTCCTCTCTATGGGTTTTGTCTTTAAATTTTGGTATTTTGAGATGTTGGGCTTGGTTTGGTAATTTTGTGAAAGTTTGGGGCTTTTGTGCAATTATACAAAAGTTGGGGTTTTATTCATAATAAACCTAGATGCATGTTTAGCATGAAAAAAATGGAATGATTGCTGAATCATTGAAGAAAAAGGGACCTAAGGGTTGAAATGGTAATTATGGAAAATGGCCTAATTACATTGATTAATTAATTGGGATAATTAATTGGTGAGAAATGAGGAAATGAAATGTTGATTGAATATCCATTTGCGCATTTATTTTCTGTTTTAGAAATAACTGCTTGGGGCTATCGGTGGAGGATAGTCGTGATTGTTGTAGACAATGTATGTTGATTAGGCAAACTGAAACTAATCAATGGAATGTGTTATGGAACTTGACAGTGGCTAGAATACATTAATTGTTTGTATTGTGTGATTGTATATAGAACCAATGTGTTTATATATGTTATGTGTAGAGGAGGAGATAGGGGATGTACTCCGCGGTTTAGGGGAAGATAGGGGATGGACCTCTAAACCGGATAGGTATTTGGAGGAGATAGGGGATGTACTCCGTAGACAGAGCTCATATGCTTGTCTAGAGAAGTGAAGATAGAGCTCATATGCTTATCTTTGTGAAGTGAAGTGTGGATACAGCTTGTATGCTTATCTGTGGATATTGTTGATATACATATCTGTTGTAGAGTGTGGATACAGCTTGTATGCTTATCTGTGGATATTGTTGATATACATATCTGTTGAGAATGTGGATATAGCTTTTATGCTTATCTGAATGTGAGATATAGTTTTTATACATATCTGTGGAAATGATGATAGAGCTAGCATGCTTATCTGTTGAAAAAGGGAAAATGAAAAGTAATTGGGACTTGTAAGTCATTGACATAAATATGTAATTTATGTGATTGTATCAGTGTTGACCAACTATCAATTGCTAATGTTTTAGTCATTGTCCATGGTTGGTTTAGTGTATTTCTACTGGGCTGTGGCTCACCCTATATGGGAATATCATTTTCAGGTGCAGGAAGCATGCCACCTCCAAGGACATAGCTGGGAGGCTTGTGGCGGGCATAGTTTTGTCGTTTTACTTTGATTTATTACATGTAATTTCAAGCCAAGGGCTTAATGTGTAAACGAGTTAGAACCCTTTGTTGTAACCAAGTGTTAACTTGGAAAGCTGTAAGCCCGTAGGGCATTTTGTTATGAGATTAACATGTAATATTTATGTAACGGAATTCTAATGAATGAAAGGAATGTGGTTAGTTTAAATGTAAATGCATGTCTTATCTGGTGGGTTTATTGTTATTATTTTGAGGGCGTTACAACTTGGTATCAGAGCGTACCGGGTTCGAATACTTTGGGTACGTGGGAAGTGATTAGGATCACAATGGGTTTGTCTCGCTTGATAGAGACTTAGATGTAGTATCATATGCTATGTGCTCAATTGATAACATGCTTATGTGACTATGTGGGTATGAGATTTAATTTCTAGGATGTTGATTGGATCCTTGAGTTTCTGGGAGTCTTGTTGGAAAAGCACTTGATCAATGCTGTTTCTAACCGGAACTCTAGTAACGTCTCGGGACTATCATTATCCGGAAATGAAGTTCGTAAGTGCTTATGTGTTTATGTGCTTATGTGGAGTGAATTACAGTTGTCCATGCACTAGGACGTGAGTGTTTAGTTTCGGCACATTTATGAATGTGCTAACGTTCTGTGTTGCCTTTATTAGGATGTCAGGACGAGGAAGAGGTGCTAGGCGTGGTAGACCTGCGAGGCAGGAAGTACCGTTACAGGGTGAGATCCCGGCAGTGCAGGAGGGAGTTGGGCAGGCCAATGTGGTCGAGCCAGTGGGTCAGCAGGCTATGGGTGCCTTGGCCAGAGAGATAGCAGGAGCTTTGGGTATTCTTAGAGCTGGGAATCAGGCAGCTGAGACAGGGCCTTCCTTCTTGAAGAGGGAGTTCTTTCGGTGTAATCCGGATGAGTTTATCGGGGATCCTAAAGAGCCGCTTAAGGCAGATGAATGGCTCGAACAGACAACGAAGACGTTTGAGATGCTTGGCATCGAGGACGGAGCACTGAAAGTGACCTTGGCATCCTTCCAATTGAAGGGAGATGCGGGTCAATGGTGGAAGTACGAGAAAGCTCGTGTTGGTGGTACTTGGGAGGCGTTTATAAATGCTTTTCAGGAGAGGTTTTTGTCTGCAGTAGCTAGGGAGAAGTTGAGGGATCAGTTTAGCCGGCTTAATCAGCAGGGCTTGTCAGTGGCCGAGTTTGAGGCTACTTTTACCAGTCTGTCTAGGTTTGCACCTGAACTGGTGGCGTCTGAGGAACGCCGTTGCTATGAGTTTGAGCGGAAGTTGAGGCGGGGCCTCAAGTTGAGAGTTGGTGGGTCTTATATTCGAGAGTATAGACACCTAGTGGACGCTGCAGCTCATATGGAGCTTATGATGCAGGAGGAGGATGAGGGTCAGAGAGGCTCCAAGAGGAGCCAGGATAGTCAGAGTGATGGCAGGAGGCAGAGGGGTTCTAACCCTCAGCAGTCTCAGGGTGCAGTCTCTAGATCGACCTTTCCAGTGCCTAGTGTAGGCTCGGGGAGAGGCAGTCAGGGAGAATTCACTTGTTACAAGTGTGGCCAGCTGGGTCACAAGGTTTCTGTTTGCCCGCAGAAAGGTGGGGGTCAGAAAGCTGCTTCTTCTTCAGCTAGACCGCCGAGTCAGAGTTTGGGCAGGGGGCAGCTCTTGATTTGTTATCAGTGTGGACAACCTGGGCACATGAAGAGGTTTTGCCCACAGTTGGGTGCCACTTCGGGAGCGTCTGGTTCTAGGCAGACGCAGGGTTTTCAGCCAGCTCAGTCTGTGCAGGCCTCGAGGGCCAATCCGGGAGCTTCGTCATCCCAGTCTGTGCAGCAGTCTTTTGCTCCGAGAGGTGAGCAGGTAGACCAGGGGCCTACGGGGCGCGTGTATGCTGTTACCGCGCAGGATTTAGTACCGGCTCCATCAGTAGTGAGAGGTACTTTTCTGTTTTGCAACTCAGTTGCTAATGTGTTGATAGACACGGGTGCATCTCATTCTTTTGTATCTGCTGCATTTGCATCTGTTTTGGAATTGGAGTTAGCACAGTTAGCATCTCCTATTTGTGTGGTATCGCCTTTGGGTGGTGAGTTGATTCTGAAACAGGGTGTTAGAGGATGTGATATTGAGGTCGCCGATTATAGGCTTCCTTTTCCGTTTGTTGTCATGCCCATGAAGGGTTTTGATGTTATTTTGGGTATGGACTGGCTATCGTCATACCGGGCTGTTATTGATTGCTACCGCCAGAGGGTCACGTTATGTACCTTGAGCGGGGAGTGGTTCCATTTCTTGGGAGACCGGGTTGGTAGTGTTTTGCCACCGGGGTTTGATTCGCGAGGGCGAAGTGAGCTTAGTAGTCTACTTGCTAGCTTTGAGAGTGGTGAGAGTGGTGAGACCCAGCATGTATTGCCGAGGGTGGTTTGTGAGTATTCGGATGTCTTTCCCGAAGATCTTGTTAGTTTGCCACCTTACCGAGAGATAGAGTTCTCTATTGATTTAGTGCCTGGTACGGCGCCGATTTCTATGGCACCTTACCGTTTTGCTCCAGCAGAGTTGGTTGAGTTGAAAGTTCAGCTCCAGGAATTGCTAGATAAGGGCTTTGTTCGCCCTAGTGTTTCACCGTGGGGAGCACCGGCCCTCTTTGTTAAAAAGAAAGATGGTGCCTTGAGATTGTGTATAGACTACCGGAAGTTGAATCGGGCTACGGTTAAGAATAAGTACCCTATGCCCCGTATAGATGATTTGTTTGACCAGTTGAAGGGTTCCCGTTGTTTCTCTAAGATAGACTTGAGATCGGGTTACCATCAGTTGAGGGTCAGGGAGGAAGATATTCCTAAGACGGCATTCCGTACGCGGTATGGCCATTATGAGTTTCTAGTGATGCCATTTGGACTTACCAATGCACCGGCAGTCTTTATGGACTTGATGAACCGGATTTTCCGGGAGTTTTTAGATCGATTTGTGGTTGTCTTTGTGGATGACATCCTTATCTATTCGTCTTTTGAGGAGGAGCACGAGGCACACTTGAGAGTGGTGCTTGAGTTACTTAGAGCCCATAGGCTGTATGCCAAGTTTGGGAAGTGTGAGTTCTGGCTGGGGGAAGTCAAATTCTTAGGCCACGTGGTATCCGGGGAAGGGGTGTCTGTTGATACATCCAAGGTTGAGGCAGTGCAAGATTGGGCACAGCCTAAGAGTGTGTTTGAGATCCGCAGTTTTCTGGGATTAGCTGGGTATTACCGTCGGTTTGTGAAAGATTTCTCCAGGTTAGCGTCACCGTTGACTAGACTGACTCGAAAGGGAGTCAAGTTTGTGTGGAGTGAGACTTGTGAAAAGTCGTTCCAAGAGTTGAAAATTAGATTGACCACCGCTCCGGTGTTGATTATTCCGGAGAGAGGGTTGGGTTATGCGGTTTATTGTGATGCCTCACGAGAAGGTTTGGGTTGTGTGTTGATGCAAGAGGGGAAAGTGGTAGCTTATGGCTCACGTCAGTTGAAAATACACGAGAAGAATTACCCCACACATGACCTAGAGTTAGCAGCTGTGATCTTTGCCTTGAAAATCTGGAGGCACTACCTTTATGGTGAGAGGTTCGAGGTATTCTCGGATCATAAGAGTTTGAAGTATCTGTTTACACAGAGAGACTTGAATCTGAGGCAGAGGAGGTGGATGGAGTTCATCGAGGACTATGATTTTGAGTTACATTATCATCCGGGAAAGGCCAATGTTGTGGCCGATGCCCTTAGTAGGAAGACCATTAGTGATGTAGCTTGTATAGCCATCCGGGAATGGGAGATGTTGGGAGCACTTGGCGAGTTTGATTTGCTACTGGGCGAATCTGTCGAGGCTGCGGCCTTGTTTTCTGTTGTAGCGCAGCCTACACTTGTGATTAGAGTGTTAGAGGCACAGAGAGGTGACCTTGAGGTAGAATCCCTCCGAGAGAAGATCTCCAGTGGGAAAGTTGAGAAGGGTTTGACGGTGTATCCCGACCTGAGTGTGAGATACCGAAACCGTTTGTTTGTACCGGAGTCTTGCCGAGAGGAAGTACTCCGAGAGTTTCACCATTCGCGCCTTGCGGTGCATCCGGGAGGTACTAAGATGTATCAGGATTTGGGTCGCCAGTTTTGGTGGCGGGGTATGAAGAGAGATGTGGCTGTTTTCGTATCGAAGTGCCTTACTTGCCAGCAAGTGAAGGCCGAGCATCAGAGGCCAGCGGGTTTGTTGCAACCCTTGCCTATTGCCGAGTGGAAGTGGGAGCATGTCACTATGGACTTCGTTGTAGGTCTTCCGAGGACTCAACGGGGTAGTGATGCTATTTGGGTGGTTGTAGACCGGTTGACTAAGTCGGCGCACTTTATTCCTATGCGCGTGAGAGATTCGGTAGATCATCTTGCCGACTTGTATATTCGGGACGTAGTGAGATTGCACGGGGTCCCAGTGACGATTGTCTCAGATAGAGATCCTCGTTTTACTGCTAGGTTGTGGCAGAGTTTGCAGAGTGCCTTGGGCACTAAGTTGACCTTTAGTACGGCTTATCATCCTCAGACTGACGGGCAGTCTGAGCGTACTATTCAGATCCTCGAGGATATGCTTCGGGGTTGTGTCCTGGATTTCAGTGGGACGTGGGAGAGGCACTTGCCATTGGTAGAGTTTGCCTACAACAACAGTTTTCAGTCTAGCATCGGTATGGCACCGTTTGAGGCCTTGTATGGCCGACCGTGTAGGTCTCCAGTTTGTTGGGCCGAGGTGGGTGATGCACCTTTGTTGGGTCCGGAGTTGGTTAGGGAGACGACGGAGAAAGTTGAGCTTATCCGTAGGAGGCTTGTTACTGCCCAGAGTCGACAAAAGAGTTATGCCGACCGTAGGAGGAGGCCTTTGGCGTTTGAGGTAGGTGATCATGTCTTTCTGAAGATATCACCTAGGCGAGGCCTGATGAGGTTTGGGAAGAGTGGGAAGTTGTCCCCTCGGTTTATTGGTCCTTTTGAGATCCTTGAGAGGATAGGTGAGGTTGCTTATCGGTTAGCCTTACCGCCGCAGTTGTCCGGAGTGCATGATGTGTTTCATGTGAGTATGCTTCGGAAGTATGAGCCAGATCCATCACATGTGTTGGATTGGACTGATTTAGAGGTAGATGAGGATGCCTCGTATGAGGAGAGACCGGTTCGGGTCTTGGATAGGCGGGATCAGGTCCTGCGTGGCAAGACCATTCCTTTGGTGAAAGTCTTGTGGAAACATCACGGAGTGGAGGAAGCCACTTGGGAACGTGAGTTGGAAGTCCGTGAGAAATATCCGGACTTGTTTGTTGATATGTAATCTTGTATTTAAATTTTACATTTTGTTGAACTTAAGAGCTTTTATATATGTCTTAAGTTGTGAAACATTGAAAATGTTTTGGTTATTGGAAGTATGTTTTGGAACTTGCCTCATACGGAAGTTGAATGTGATACTTTATGTGTTGAATATATTGTTGAAATTGGAAAGATGGTGCATAATGTTGATGCATGTTGATAATACATATGTGGTTTACATATTGTGATATGTCTCTTGTTAAAGGGATGGGATGACCGGTAATGGGTCGAATTGTTGAATGTTCAAGTGTAACATTGATTAAAAGGGAGAAAAACTTGTTTTGAAACTTGTGCTTAATTTCGGGGACGAAATTCTTTAAGGGGGGGAGGTTATAGCGATCCCGGGTTTACCCTTGTTGTATAGTGATCCGGACATGTGTCCGTGGATGTTGGAAGTTGTTTATTATCTTGTTTACATCCTTTCTTACTTTGTATTTGAGTTATAGGATGTGTTAAGCGGGTTTGTTACAGGTTGGTTGAGTTTAGAAACCAAAACTAGTTGCCCAGATTTTTGGCCTGTACGCTCGAGCGGAGGTGTTGGCGCTCGAGCGTAGATTACATCCATCCAGTATCTTGTTGTGCAGTGTTGTGAGCTCGAGCGTAGGGTTGGGAGCTCGAGCGGAGGCCTAGTTCTGCAAAAGTGCTGGGCGAGTGCATTCTGCGCTCGAGCGGGAGGTTGGCCGCTCGAGCGGAAGTCTGTGAGTGGACGCTCGAGCGGGGTGTTTTACGCTCGAGCGGAGACCTGGGTTAAAGTCCCGAAATTGTGACTTTTCAAATCACTTTTTCACTTTCTCTTCTCTCTCTTACTTTTCCAAAATCACCATTGTTGAGCCTCTCACTCTAGACTCTACCTTCTCTCTAGGTTTTGATCTAGTAGGAGTGATTTACTCACCTTTGGCCTTTACAAAAAAGTTGTTGATCGTCGAGGGCTTCATTTTAATCTGAAAATCTCGAGTTTTGGAGCACGTTGGGTTTTGTCGTCTTCTCCTTTGGGACTCCGAATTTGAGGTAGGGATAACCTACTCCTCTCTATGGGTTTTGTCTTTAAATTTTGGTATTTTGAGATGTTGGGCTTGGTTTGGTAATTTTGTGAAAGTTTGGGGCTTTTGTGCAATTATACAAAAGTTGGGGTTTTATTCATAATAAACCTAGATGCATGTTTAGCATGAAAAAAATGGAATGATTGCTGAATCATTGAAGAAAAAGGGACCTAAGGGTTGAAATGGTAATTATGAAAAATGGCCTAATTACATTGATTAATTAATTGGGATAATTAATTGGTGAGAAATGAGGAAATGAAATGTTGATTGAATATCCATTTGCGCATTTATTTTCTGTTTTAGAAATAACTGCTTGGGGCTATCGGTGGAGGATAGTCGTGATTGTTGTAGACAATGTATGTTGATTAGGCAAACTGAAACTAATCAATGGAATGTGTTATGGAACTTGACAGTGGCTAGAATACATTAATTGTTTGTATTGTGTGATTGTATATAGAACCAATGTGTTTATATATGTTATGTGTAGAGGAGGAGATAGGGGATGTACTCCGCGGTTTAGGGGAAGATAGGGGATGGACCTCTAAACCGGATAGGTATTTGGAGGAGATAGGGGATGTACTCCGTAGACAGAGCTCATATGCTTGTCTAGAGAAGTGAAGATAGAGCTCATATGCTTATCTTTGTGAAGTGAAGTGTGGATACAGCTTGTATGCTTATCTGTGGATATTGTTGATATACATATCTGTTGTAGAGTGTGGATACAGCTTGTATGCTTATCTGTGGATATTGTTGATATACATATCTGTTGAGAATGTGGATATAGCTTTTATGCTTATCTGAATGTGAGATATAGTTTTTATACATATCTGTGGAAATGATGATAGAGCTAGCATGCTTATCTGTTGAAAAAGGGAAAATGAAAAGTAATTGGGACTTGTAAGTCATTGACATAAATATGTAATTTATGTGATTGTATCAGTGTTGACCAACTATCAATTGCTAATGTTTTAGTCATTGTCCATGGTTGGTTTAGTGTATTTCTACTGGGCTGTGGCTCACCCTATATGGGAATATCATTTTCAGGTGCAGGAAGCATGCCACCTCCAAGGACATAGCTGGGAGGCTTGTGGCGGGCATAGTTTTGTCGTTTTACTTTGATTTATTACATGTAATTTCAAGCCAAGGGCTTAATGTGTAAACGAGTTAGAACCCTTTGTTGTAACCAAGTGTTAACTTGGAAAGCTGTAAGCCCGTAGGGCATTTTGTTATGAGATTAACATGTAATATTTATGTAACGGAATTCTAATGAATGAAAGGAATGTGGTTAGTTTAAATGTAAATGCATGTCTTATCTGGTGGGTTTATTGTTATTATTTTGAGGGCGTTACAACTCCTATAACACGCAAATCGAGGTCACAACCCGTGATCTTGAGACAACAAGGCAAGAGCCTAAGGAGGGTTTTTCTGATTTCGTAGCCCGTTGAAGGGCCAAGGCCTCGATGATGACCCTTAGGCCCACTGACAAAGATCAAATTCGGATGATTGTGCGCAATCTCCAGCCCAAGCTTATGCAGAAAATGATCGTTCTCCCCTTCCCCACCTTTTCAGACTTACATGAGATGGGAGTACAGATCGAGGACGCTATGAAGTAGGGCCTTCTTGACCAGGAGAAGGAGCAGCCCAGGAGGGCGTTTTCCCGCAGTTCGAATGCGACCACCAGTGGTGATACAGCTGCAAGATCTTCTGAAGTGGGCATGGTTACCACCACCGCATCAAAAATAGCTACCCCATTCACCGGTGCGTCCGGAAGTAGCTCACAAAAAACCAAATATCCACCTCGAGTCAAGAGGGTTTTTACCCCACTTTGTATGCCTTTGTCAAAGGCTCTAGAGGCCTTACTCCAAAAGGGATATCTGAAACCATTGGAACAACGACCTCTACCCGATCCTCTCCCTCCAAAGCATGACCAGACTAAGTACTGTGCGTACCATCAACAAACCGGTTATGACACTGACAGTTGCTTTCGTCTTTGCCACGATGTACAAGATCTGTTTGATAACAAGGTCATCACCGCACCAGCTCAACAAAGTCTATCAGCACTTGATTAGTGAACTTGTGGGGAATAATGTGATGTGATCAAGGGATGAACCACCTGCGGGCGGCACTCAGTTTACTCCAGATATGGCATGTGGCACGCACTGTTTTGAGCATTTGCGAATGCTGGTTTTTGTAGCTTCTGACTTGGGTGTTGAGTCAGTTCTGTAGTTTTGTTTTGAGTCTGTCTCTTTGTTTTGAGTCAGTCTTTTTGATTAAGGGTCTGTCTTATTGTATCGAGTCAGTCCTGTTGTACAGAAGTTAGGTGATTCCGGGGGTGTTACCTCGGATATCATTATTTTGTTTTGCGTCTGTCTTTTCGCTTCCTTGTGAGTCTGTTTCTGCCGGGGAGCCAATGACACCAGAAGATTTGAATGAAACAGCAGTGGTTTTTCATGCTTTTGTGCTTGCTTCTGCCTTGTGCCGGTTGTACCAGAAACTTGAATGAAACAGCAGTACCTTTTGCTTGCTCTTCTGTGCCTTGAATCGTTGTATTGACCTAAGCTTTTCAAAACTTTTTCTAACACTGTGGTGAAAACAAAGAAGAAGGAATTCCTCGGGATTTGCAAAAATTTGATCAACTGAGAGAAAGAGAGGCGTGCTAAGCCCTTAATGAATGAGATCATGCTTGTTAATGTGAGTACTGAGAAGGATCCTGGCTTAATCCAGATTGGTTCTACATTGTCTTCAGCGCAAGTGACTAGTCGCTTTCTTAAAAGATTTCAAAAAATGTTTTGCGCGGTCCTGCGAAGACTTGTGTGGAATCGCTCTTGAGATTGTGCAGCCTAGGATCGCTCTCAACCTCGAGACTCGACCCCTTGCTTTCAAACCTCGAACTCGGGCTTAGAAAGTTCAAAGGTCAACCATAATGTTAGGCCTGCGTGGCCAGATTCGAAGTAGCCCTCGAACTAGGGGCAAGAAAAGTCAGATCAAGAAGATCAAGTGTTTTCAAAGGAAGCTTGCGAAGCTAGATCAAAAGCCCTCAAACTAGGGGCAAAACTGTCAGATGTGCTTGAAGAGTCAAAAAAATTGGGATGTTTCTCAAGCTAACAAAGATCGGCAAGAATGCCAAATCCCAGAGGGGAAGAGAGAAGAAAGTATTGCTGAAGAAAAATTGAGTTTCGATCTACAACACTAGGGGCAAATTCAGCCTCCACGGGATAAACTCCTGCATCGTCAACGAACAGCAGCCACTCTCTTGGATTCAGACGGATTCGAGATCTCAGAACCATTTGACATGGACCAAGCTACACTTTTACCCTTGAGAGGCTTGCTGGGCCGAAAACCCAGAAGGGCGACCCAGGCAAAAGTTAGAGCAAGAAAAAGAACAAAAAAAAAAAAGAAGAAAAGAAGAAAAATGCAAAGAACAAAAAAAGAAATGAAGAAAAAGAAATGAAAAATTCTGAAAAAGAATGAACAAAGTAGAAAAGAAATGAAAAGAATTGAAAAGGAAAGAAGAACATAGCTCGCAAGGTTGAAAACCCGGAAAGGCGGCCTTGGCAAAAGTTAGAGCACAAAAGGAGAGGTTAAATACCCGAGTGTACCTTAACCCCGAACTACGTAAGGCTTGATTCCTATCTTTGGGATACGTAGGCAACTTCATTCTGAAGCCCAGCTGTAAAACACTTCAAATTGATTGTGCCCATGTATTGGTTTTGACCATCTTCGCCTTCTCTATATCCGAGAATTTGGTTATGTTCGTCACTCTGAGGACTGACTACAATGCGCTGCGGTGCCATTCAAACAAGGGGCAACTTTCCGTTGCCATGTAGCTCTCCTCAAGCAAGGGGCAATTTTCCTTCGAATCTGAGGTTGTGTATCTCGAGAGTGGGTTTTATGCTTGTTGAGCAGTGGTCGTTTGAAAAAACAGTTTTTGAGAATTTTTACTAAAGTTGACTGATCTTCTCTCGAAAACTATTCCATTTTTCCAAAACTGGACCTTTTTCTTAGACCAAAAAAAAAAAAGGAAAATTTTCAGTGCTCAGAACCTAACTTGCATGATTTTGAATCAGAAAATCGAACAAGCGTGTTAATCTAACTCTCATTTTGGTTAAAATTGTTTTAGTAGAAAGCCAAAAACAAAAATAGGTCAAAATGATGAACTAGGGGCACAGTTGAGTCGAGCTTCCTGTCGTTTCCCCGTTGCCAATGCATTTTCCAGAAAGGGCACCATACTTGCCAGAAAGGGCACCATACTTGCCAAGAAGGGCACTCTCCTTGCCAGAAAAGGGCACAGCTGAAACTGTCAACAAAGGAGCTGAAAGCTCTCTTGTCCTCCAAGCGACGAGGTATCAAGCCAAGTGCGAAGCATGAACTGGAATGGATCAAGGTATTCCACTCCCTCATTCGGACAGATCTAACCACGTCCAAACTCCCCGACAGAGCATCGACAGCCGATGTCAGCTGCAGATTCGCTACACGCTTAGTTGCAGCGCAACCCCTCTGTGGGAGGAACTCACTAGCTGCGCGCAAAAAAAGAAGAATCTAGCTGAGTGCTAGGGGCAAGAGCCCACAACTTTTGTTTATCCATCAACCACCCTGGGGAGGGATAAAAATGAGAGAATAAAGAATAGAGAAATGTACGATGAGAGAAAAGTGAGAAAAGGGTTTTGTGAGAAAAACCGAGCTTGAAGGCTGAGTGATGTGAGAATCACAAATGAGAAAGGGCAGGAAACAATACCCAGAGAAACAGGCTCCCTGTGCACGTTTGTATGTCGGGTCTTTTGTTTTGTTTGTCTAAAATCTTGTTTTGAGTCGTTCCGAGCGTGTCTCGTTGTGATTAGGTCTTTTTTTTTTTTTTTTTTTTGAGTCATTTTGGCTGTGGTCAGTTGTAGGCTCAATACCCGGTCGAGAACTCATTCTCAATTTCAAAAATGAATCGTTTTGTGCTTAGAGTGCCGTGCCGTTCTCCACATCTGTGCAAAACAAGATTTGTTCTTTCATAAAAACCGCAGGGTTCAACCCAGGTCATGTGGGAACAGTAAAACCAGGACCTATCTGAAGCTATATGGGTTCCAGACTGCAAATCAAAAGAAAAGAGGGAAAAATTTGGAGCATCTGATTTTGTTTCAACTTCTGTAAATTCCGAGATTGTATTCCGGATGTACCTCTTCAGGTCTTGCCAATGCTCCAAAGTATGAGTGTGCCTCTGTCTCAAGCTCGAGATCAAGTCTGCTTCAAGCCAGAATGGCGATCAAAAGTGCTCTCCCCGAGTACCATTCTCTACCAGAGGCATCTTGGCTGTGTTTGCGATGAGTTCCTAGGAGACCAACTGCGACGGTGGAAACTAGAGTTCGAATGGTTGTTGCCTAGAATGCAAAGGTTCGGGATTTCCGAGACTAAAGTATGGTTTAAATACCCAGAGGCGTGTCCTCGGCTTGAAATCTGTATGGAAGCCCCATAGGTTGAGATAGCGTGTATGCACCTCAATTCTAGATACCGAACCAACCTAGTCTGTCACCCCGTTGGAGAATAGGGAAAGTTGTGAATATGATCAGGAAGAAAGGCAGCATCCAAGGTGTTCTACGTGAAGAATCCTTGTCAGTATTTTAGGGCCTTTGTACTGTGAGTTGAAGGTAAGTGTTCGAAGAGCACGAGGGGAGATCCCCGTCAGAGTAGAGCGGTTCATCGCCACTCACCCCATGAGGTGCTTTCTAAAGCGCCGCTACGCTTGTTTATTGCGTTCTTTAAACATCATGCATTGTATTGCACTGTACCTATCAAGTTTCTTTCTCATTCATGCACGATATTGTATGTACGGTTCATTCAAAGAAGTTCCGTTTGAGATCCTTTATTTAGTGTATCAATCACACTTCATTCAGTTAGTGTATCAATCACACTTCATTTCTTTAGTGTATCAATCACACCTCATTCACCCTTAGTGTATCTATCACACTTTCTTCGTTCGCTTAGTGTATCAATCACACTTCATTTATTTAGTGTATCAACCACACTCTCTTCACTTAGTGTATCAATCACACTTCTTTCATTTTGTGTATCTATCACATACATTCTCGTTTTGTGTATCAATCACACTTCACTTCATTCACTTAGTGTATCAATCACACTTCGTTCACTTTTGTGTATCTATCACACACATTCTCATTTTGTGTATCTACCATGCACATATTCACTTTAGTGTATCTATCACATACATTCTCGTTTAGTGTATCAATCACACTTCATTTATTTAGTGTATCAATCACACTTCATTAATTTAGTATATCAATCATACTCTATTCACATAGTGCATCTATCACACTTTGTGTTCATTTTCAGTATATCAATCATACTCTGTTCACATAGTGCATCTATCACACTTTGTGTTCACCTTTAGTGTATCAATCACACTTCATTCATTTAGTATATCAATCATACTCTGTTCACATAGTGCATCTATCACACTTTGTGTTCATTTTCAGTATATCAATCATACTCTGTTCACATAGTGCATCTATCACACTTTGTGTTCACATTTAGTATATCAATCATACTCTGTTCACATAGTGCATCTATCACACTTTGTGTTCACTTTTAGTGTATCAATCACACTCTGTTCACTTAGTGCATCTATCACACTTTGTGTTCGCTTTTAGTGTATCCATCACACTCTGTTCACTTAGTGCATCTATCACACTTTGTGTTCGCTTTTAGTGTATCCATCACACCTGTTCACATAGTGCATCTATCACACTTTGTGTTCGCTTCTAGTGTATCCATCACACCTATTCACATAGTACATCTATCACACTTTGTGTTCGCTTTTAGTGTATCTATCATACTCTGTTCACATAGTGCATCTATCACACTTTGTGTTCCCTTTTAGTGTATCAATCACACTCTGTTCACATAGTGCATCTATCACACTTTGTATTCACTTTTAGTATATCAATCATACTTTGTTCACATAGTGCATCTATCACACTTTGTGTTCACCTTCAGTGTATCAATCACACTCTGTTCACTTAGTGCATCTATCACACTTTGTGTTCACCTTCAGTGTATCAATCACACTCTGTTCACTTAGTGCATCTATCACACTTTGTATTCACTTTTAGTGTCTATCACACTTTGCTTCATATAGTGTATCCATCACACTCGCTTCACATTATGCTCATTTTGTGTATCTATCACGCGTTCACTTTGTGTATCCATCACACACGTTCGCTTAGTGTATCAATCACACTTTATTCATATAGTGTATCCATCACACTCTCTTCACTTTTGTGTATCTATCACACATGCTCGCTAAGATTGCATCATAACTGCATGAAATGTAGTTTGATTTGCCTTCTCGCTTAAAACTGTCGCATTTATTGTGAATATTTGCTTCGTTACAGCTTTATTTACATGATCCTTACTACATGAAATGTAGTTAGATTTGTATATGCTTGCTGCATTTGCATGATCATTGAGATACGTCCGGCTTTGTGCATATCATTTTGCATCTTGCCCCTACCTGCGGGCACATCTTTGTTATCTTCCCTGTTTGTCTAAGTCTTCGGCCTTGTCAAAAATGGGTCGTCTTTGGGCTTTGACATTCACTCCCGTCACTTATGACTTCCGAGTTCTATCAAAAAGGGGCAACTGTAGACACCCCATTTTTGACCGACCTTAAGACTCAGGCGTCACTGATTGAGCGCTTGGTGATGTTGCATATTGTGCTCGTTCTAAGGTTTCAAAGTTTCGGCTGCGAGCCTTGCCTCCGGATTTCGGGGCTCTTGCGTGCTTTGCCTCGGTTCGCGAACCAGGCTCGGTTTTCTCTGATTCTCTTCCAGAAGGGAGAGAGAGGTCTCGTAGATCATCTCTCAGTGGCCGTAGGCTACGTTTCATGGTCGTAGGCCATTTTGCCCGTTTGGAGTCCGGTTTCCGATTTTTCGGAGCCGTTGGCCGTGTGCCTCGGTTCGGGACTGCTTAACCACCTCCGTTTGCTCCGGTTTTTGGCATGCATCTTATTTACTCCCTTTTGAAGGACACTGCGGTCCGAAAAACCAACTTCGTGGTCGAACACCACTTCCGGTGCCTAACAGTCAGTTTTCGGGGCCTCGGGCTACGCCTTTCAGCCCCCGAACCTCCATTTTGCATCGGTTTGGTAGGGACCTCTGTTTCATTGTTAGGAAGGTCGTAGAAGGGTGGGAGGCCAGCAATTGTTCTGATGACCATGTTTTATTCCTCCATCGCCCTCCGTCGCCCGTTTTTCCCACTTGAAAGCCAATGTTGACCACCCTAAGGCCACTTTTTCTTGCCCCAAACCACATATTTGTGTTGTACACACCTGGGAGGCCACCAATATCATATGGCCGGCCAGTAATTGTATGTGACCCTTTTGAACCCCTCCTAAAAGTGGCCTTTTCTCTCTCCTGGTTCATTCTCTCTAGTTTTTGACCACATGGTTGTGTTGTGCACACATGAGAGGCCCTCTTTTTGGCATGGCCGGCCATTAACCTTCATTGACCTTTTTGACCCTTGGCCGACCGGCCACCTAAACCCTAGGAAACCGGCCGGCCATGATCCTCTCTCCAGGTACTTTACAAAAATACCCTCTGTTTCCCCCCAGATTTTGTATCCGAGGGGGCCAACTTTTGGGGGGAAATTTGAATTCCATTCCCCCCCTTTTTTCCCCCTCTTTTGCCTATATATCTAGGCCCTCCAGCTCCCATTTGAGGGGTTAGAAAATCTTGTCTAAGCCTCCTACATTGTATCTCTCTCTCTCTACACTCCAACCCTCAAAACCCCTAAAATCCCACACCCCTTTCTACACCACCACATAGCACCACACCACCACCATCCTTTCCTACACTTGGAGTTGGTCTTCCAGAGCTTAGGAGCACCTTTTCTCAAGCCAAGTGCTGCTGAAGCTTGGTCTACAAGGGTGAGTCTTCATTCTCCCTCTTTTGTGCTTTATTTTGTTCTATATCTAAGCCATACTTGCTTACATTTTTGGGCTCCGACCCTAACTGAAAATAGTCATGTTTTTATGTCTTTTTCATGATTGATTAAGGGTCCTTCCATGTTTAAGGTCTCTAGCTACCACTTGCTTCTTTACCTCTCTTGTTTGCCTCTTTCTTGCATAGTATTTTAGGCCCATTTGTAAACTGTTTTGAGCTTGGTCATAAACTGAAAAGTGGCTTATTTTGAGCCCTTCTTCAACATTGTTGAAGGGCTCTTCACTATTTGAGACTTCCTTTTGTCACTTGTCTCTCATCCCTCTTTTGGCCTTACTTTTGCATGTTTTGTTAGCCCCTTGTGCTTGTATTTTTGGGGTCTGGTCCGAACTTTAAATAGCCTTATTTTGACCCCCTCTTCATGTTTGATCAAGCAACTTTTTCTGTTTGAAGCTCCCTTTTTTCTCTTTGTGTTTAAACCTCTCTTTAGGCCTTATTTTGCATAGTATTTTAAGCTTGCATGTGTACTGTTTTGGGTTTGGTCACTAATTGTAAAATACCATGTTTTGAGCCCCTCTTCAACTTTGTTGAAGGGATCTTGGCTATTTAGGGCCAGCAGCTGCTACTTGCTTCATTATCTCTCTTTTGGGGCCATTTTTGCATGTTAACTTAGCCCTATTTGTGTTCACTTTTTAGCCTTGCTTAAAACTGTAAATATGTTTTTTTTGGGACTGTCTTGATTCTGTCTTCACACTTCATATTCGAATAATGCATGCTTTGCATAGCCATAGGTCATTCAATGTACCTAATTTCATGTTTCGGGTCTCATTCCATGTATCGGGTGCCATGTTTCCATGTTCTGGGGCCGTTTTGCATCATATTTTGCTACTGAAATTTGCATGCTAGTATGCCATATTCCATGCCTTGCCATGTCTTGTTAGAGTGGCATTTGGTGCCTTAGGGTCGATCCTCGGTTCGCGTGCACGTGGACACGCATTTCGAGTTGTCTCATTTTCATCGTATGGCCTCCTATGTGAGTGCGGCTGAGGTCCACTCACGTTGGTGTAAGCCCATATTGCATTGTGTATGCCATTTCATTTCATAGCATTGTGTATGCTAGGCCGTATGTTAGTGCATTGTGTATGCCATGTTATCACGTGCATCGTGTATGCCATTTCCTAGCATTGTGCATGATAGGTTGTATCTTAGTTACATTTCATGCATGTCATGCATATGGCATCGTGTTGGGGATAGGAGTTAGCCCGAGCATGGGAAACGAGGGGCGTTTCGTACTCCGAGTGACGGAACGTGTCTCAATTCCTCGGTCGCCGACACTCTGGATTATCCATGATGGAGTCTAGGCCTTGTTGTGTCCATATGTGCATTCATTTCATATTGAGTCGTGCAATTCAACTCCTCGGCCATCATGCATCGAGATGCGTGATTGGTGGCATGAGGATCGAGGACTACACTCCCTGAAGGGTAGTCATGCATACATATGTGAAAATACTTTGCCATGCCCCTTTCTTGCCCTCTGTTACAGCAAATCAAGAATCAGCAGCCTTCCGAAGCTTGGCATGCATCCCGAGAATAATTGCAAACAGAGGCTAATTGGGACATCGCAGTGGATTTCCGCACAAGGCAACTCAAGTGTGCATCATCCATCATCCAGAGCAGAGTTGAGGCAGTCCCTGGCTTGCATGCCAATTTATTGCTTTCCTAATTTAATTTGTTAATTAATTAGGGTTTTGTACATATTTGGACTGTAATATTCATTCCGGACTGTATATTATTTATTCGGACCCTCCGCGCGAGGGCAATGTTGTAATAAGTGTGCGTGTGTGTGATGTATGTCTTCCAACCCCACGTCTTTCTCCCTTTTATTTACCAGCTTATGATGGTTAGATTAGGGCATGTTTCAATTAGCATACAGTATGATATCATGTTTGCATTCATTCATCTGTTTTGCATGCACCGGGCTCGGCGCATCATACTAACTGCATTGTATTTTCAATTCCAAGTTGAATATATGTTAGCTGTAGCATTTCATATGCCATGTTTAGAATAGCCGAGCCTGCTATAGTTGCATTTTTGCATGTGTTGCATTTGGCACTTCTGTATAGTTAGGATCATGCATGGATTTCTAATCAGCTTTTGTTTTGGCTTGGAGTACTCGGTAAGTTTTATGCTTTAGCATCCTTGCATGCGTGTGAGTGACTGCCATGACAGCATGCTTACCATGAGGCTAATTGCTTATGTGATATAACTGCCTGAATGCCTGTGGGTGAAGGTTGGGTTATTTGAATTGGAACAATTCATCAAATGTGTGTTTTAAAGCCCACTAGATAGTGGCAAAATCATGTTTTCTAAGCCCACCCGAGGGTGGCAAATCCACGTCTTAGCCTACTTGCGGGTAGCACCATCAAACCATTTTCAAAATAAACAAACATGAAATGTTTTGTTCCAATTCAGACGATCTAGTGTATACTTGTATGTTGTGCGCATTACATAGTAAATCTAGGCTAATAACCAGAATAAGAACGCATAAAGTTTTCAAAACTAGATATCATGGTTAGTAGAGGCCGATCTTTGATCGGGCGAGCGGGGGTACTCATGAAGTGACCTTCCCCAATCGTACCCAAGTTTCCGAGCCGAGACAACTTTGGTAATGACGGACACGTGGCCTTAGGCAAACGAGTCAGGGTTTCCTAAATTTTCCCAAAATAAAATATTTAGGTGACGACTCTGTATCTGGCAAAGCAGTCCATGTTTGGCACTTCTTTCAAAAATCTGTTTTCTCAAAACGATTTGCCGAATTTGGACTCTTTGGGTCAGACTTAGAACCGTGACAATTTGAGAGTCCGAACTGTAGTGAGCCCAATATCGAACGGAACGGGGGACCGCGTCCTCCCGGGGCGTTTGGGGACGTCTACAACGGGCACCGCACGAGCGGACATGAAGAAAAAAAAGAGGTTTTCATTCTGCTTTTAGGCGCTCGAGCGGCCGGGTTCTTCTGCTCGAGCGGAATTGGGCCGCACGAGCGGCCAAAGTGGGCGCACGAGCGGCCAACCCTGTTTCAGCTTATACCTTGTAACTTCGAACAAGCATATCTTTTGCATTCGGACTCCGTTTTGAGTGATTCTTGAGCCTAAAATCAAGCCCCAGAAGTCTAGTTTCCGATGGTGGAAATATCACTCCCAAATTCTAAGTACAGAAATAGTTATGCCCAAATTAGTGATGACTGCTCACTTTCTGTTTACTGAGTTTGTACTATTTTTTCGCCTGAACCTTTCTCCTATCGATTCCTCCTATTTTATGAGGCATGGATTATAACCTATGGAGGACTAATGTGTCTAGAACCACCATAGCTATTGAGTAAGGAATAAAAAGAGATTGATTTTTTTCTCATAATCTGCTATGTGCATTATGTTTGTAGGTCAAGACGAGGACATCGTTTCACCGCTATTAGAGACCTACCACTGTGAGTAATAGTACTGTAGTTGTACATTTACCTACCGTTAATAATTCTTATTATTAACGCTCCGTTCTTCGTATGTTAATTACGTTAACTGTTATAAATGATTGGAAACTGTAGATTGCCTATGTCTCTGCATGAATTACTACTGTACAAAATGTCGACAGGAAGAAATTGTAAATATAAGCCCCACCAACTAAGAACATGATGTTTTGAATATCTTACAATGGATCATCGAAATGGCTAATCGGATAGAATTATGGGTTGCTTTATATGTTAATAGTTATTGTTAATGATTTGTTATATGTAAGATAACTACGTCAACTTGTGATAAACCATGGGAAAATTTATGTGCACTATTGCGAACGGTATTCCTATGAGTTTGGGGTTATTCTGTTCTATTTATTCGTTCCGTTTATGCTATGCATGATATGAATTGTTCAGTCTTTAAGACCTAATTGTTTTCTGGTATGGAACAAAGTGTTGTACGGAACTAAATGATGCAGTGCGAGTCACCTCTAGAATCCGTGCGAGACACCTCTTGAGTCCATACATATGTGAACTGGGCCTATGGCCAATCTGTGACATCTGGGCCTATGGCCGTTCTGTATCTGTTAGGCCTATGGCCGTTCTGTATCTGCTAGGCCTATGGCCGTTCTGTATCTGCTGGGCCTATGACTGTTCTGTATTATCTATGGGCCAGAGGCCGTTCTGTAAGATTTGTGGGCTTAAAGCCGTTCTGTATCACATCTGGGCTTAAACCCGATCTGTATCATATCTGTGGGCTTAAAGTCGTTCTGTATTATATATGGGCCCAAGGCCGTTCTGCATTATATGTGAACCTGAGACCGTATTGAAATATAGTTATGGATAAGACCTGTATATGGTTGGTATCTGTCTATTTATTTTATTCAAGGTTTTGCTTATTCAATTAACCTTCTTCAGTTGCTATTATTCACTGAGCCTTGCTCATTCTGTTTTATGTATATTTCTGTAGGTGAGCCATCGGGGATTGACACTAGAGTTGTACTGAGGTTCGTTTGTCTGCCAAGTCACTTGGGGTATGTCTCTACGTGGAGGCCTTAATTTATTGTTGGGAGTCTTATAAATTATTAAGTCTTATGTAAGAGTGTGTGAGATCTATATAAAATCTGTGATTGTATAGGTATATTTGGAATATATTTAAATGCTCAAATCCAATTAAACCATCATGTATGCACAAGCTCAATGGATGTTGTCTTTTATTGATATTGCTTCCGCTTAAGGCCCCATATATGGTTAAATATTATTTAAAAATTCTGTTTTGAGGCCTATGTACAGGCCGGTCATGGACCAAACTTTTAGGGGCGGGTTTGGGTCGTGACATGGGTCGTGACAAAGGTCGTTGATATATGTTGGGCTTGAGGTCATTTTGCTATGTATTGGGCCTGAGGTCATTTTAATACAGCTGTATTAGACCCGAGGACGTTCTGTTATGGACCCAAGATCGTTCTGCTATGGACTCGATGTCGTTCTGCTATGGACCCAAGGTTGTTTTGTTATGTAAAGAGGTTACTTTATGGCTTTAGTTTATGGACCTTAAGTCATTCTGCTATGTAATGAGTCACCTTGTGATTTACTATTGTTATAGAACTCATTCATATAACCTTTTTACTCAGATATTATTCACTTGGCATTAGCTCATTCCGTATTTATATGTATGTAGGTGAGCAGCAAGACGTCCGACTGTAGCCCTACTAAACCTATGTAAGATTACCAAGTTTTGAAAAGTCAGCCAAGGATGTCTCATGCAAGAGGCTTTTGTCTTTTAGCCTTCTGTTCCTGTTTTGGTTGGTCATGTTGACCGTGCTATGTATTTAAGCTTTTGAGTTTTGTATGATGACAATCTTGTGATTAGTCTTGGCTGAGTATTATTTTCTATTTATGATTGGATGTGAGTTATTAACTAATTGTAATGTCTGGATATGTCATGTATGCACAGCTCATTGGACAAAATTTTATAGTTTACTTTTGTTTCTGGCCCGTATGTAATTAAATATTTCTGCTAATTCTATCTTTGAGGCTGGATAATTCGATATTACTGGCTGGTTATGGTCTAAACCTATAGGGGCACATATACTAATTTAATTATGATTAAATGTTTTGTAACTTGAGAAGTGAACAAAACTAATTTATTATTATAAGATGTCGCTTTAGCATTAGCTAAGATGAGACTTTAAAAAGGTCGAACATGAAGTAATCCATAGCTTTATGAAGCCTGAATATAGTCGAATGTGAGGTCATAGATAAGTGGTTGATGAGCGAATATGTTAAGAAACTCAGGTTAGGTGCTTGTATAGCGACTAGACTAAGATTCGTATGGCGTTAGAAAGTGACAGACCCAATTTAGTGGGAGCTCCGCCGTAACATACATATTAAATTGGTATGTGCTACCGTCAATCACTTAAGAGAGTGGCTAGATGGATCCTTGCTCTAGCACTGTGTGAGCCCTGTTAGGCCAATAATAGGCCTACTCTATACCCTTGAACTTGGAACTATGTGATGAAGTGATGACTTGATGTCACTACTTTAGCAAGTCATCCAAGGGTCATGATGAATACGATCCAGAGGACCATGTCTAGGAAAGTGGTCAGGTTTGAGTGAATTGACATGAGTGACTAGGGAAGTTTGTTGGAAATCATACCCTTGTATTGTAGCTAATTGCCCGGGCGATTGTGTCAAATTTGAGATCATGATATAATCATGAGTACAGATACAGTGTTGAGGTCAAGCATGCTATTGAGCTATGACTCGCGAGGGTTTTTAAAATGTTTAATTTGGTGTGATCCAATGAATCTGAGGTGCAGACAAGATATTTTGATTGATGTGCTATGTTAGTGTATGGTGACTTAATATAGCACTCCTACCTTATACCTTATCATTAAGTCGCATGTTTCATTTTTCCATATGAGAGGTTGATTAAATGAGAGATTGAGAAACAATGATTGAACATATAACACATGATGTGGATGTGTGGATAAGTGGGAGATGTTGGAAACCATGTGGTAAATACACATGGTGTGACCTCATGGTACACCATGTACAGATGGTATACATGGTCTATCTACACATATGGCCTAATCACGCGAGACACATGGTCTTGGAAACCATGAGAGACACATGGTGTGGCCTAACCATAAGGTACACGTGGTTTGCCATATATGCCTATATAAGGGCTCATGTTCAACATTGTAAAGACACACCAAAAGCAATAAGTTTTCTTTATTCATCTATCTTGAGGCTACCATGTTGAAAGCCTAGGAATTTGGAGAATGGATAAATATTGAGAAACTCTAGTAGCTTCTCAATTGATAATGGCTTTTCCAGACAAGACTCGTAATTCAAGCATTCAATCCAAACCGTTTCTGTATCAGGTAATATGATTATCCGTATGTTTTTCCTTCAGATAGCAAGTGTGAACCTTGAGAGGAAGAAGGAAGAGAAAGAAAACAAGCTTTTATCTAACTCTAGCAATCCTAGGCAAGAAATCAAGTCACAACACAACCTATTCCTTTTATTTCTCTTCTAAATAGATGATATTAGATGCTTAGACTATAGTCTTTTTGTTTAAATAAGAGAAGTTCTGCTCAGTTTGTTACCTTGCTTGTATTTTTCCTTTGTTGAAACAAAGTTCCCAATTTCTATCCATTTCATACATTATTTGTAAAGGCACACCTTCAAACTAAAAGTTTGAGTTATTAGTATATATTATTTTCCATCTTTTCATCATAAGAGAAGTGCAAAATTTCCCAGGGTTGCCTCATTTTCTTACAATTCTTTTTATTTCAAGTTCTGTGTACAAAATAATCGATATTTTAGTCAACTTTCAAAATTTTATACAAATGCAAAAACGTCTCCTTGTGCTCATTTTTGTATCAAAACCTTCCTTAAATTATTAACTTTCAAGAAAAATTGGTTTTATTAAAAATAAATGAGTGGTTTGAGAGAATAACTGATTTTCGTAACAACTGATGAATCTGGACAGAGTTTGAGTATTTCATTAATAATTAAAAATCTAGAAAAACTATCCCATTCCATAATTTGATTTTGAAACAAGACAAAATTCTCTACAAACCCTAAAGCGGCTGAGTTCGGGAAAATTCTAAAAATGCCACTTTGATAGTTATCTTTAAAGTAAATCGAATTTGGAAATTTGTTCTTCTTAATAGTTCTATAAACTCATATTGAACTAATAAAAAGAAACCTTACCTCTTGAAGAGAAAATGAGAAGACAACTCTCTAAGTATTGACTGCATCGAATCTTTGATGATTTCAAAGTTCTCGTCGAGCTCAACAATATTGATGTTTGGGTTGGAGATTGATTCTGACTCCAAATACTCCAAATTGAGGTTGAAGTTTGGGAGTTATGGTGGAGAGAGAGAGAGAGAGAGAGAGAGAGAGAGAGTGTGTGTGTGTGTGTGTGTGTGTGTGTGTGTGTGTGTGTGAAGGTAGTAAATGAGGAGAGAATGTGGAAATGGCTAAGGAAATAAAAGGGCTAAAAAACTCTTGGTTGAGAGACTGCCATACGCAGCTTCTCAGTCGTGGCCACATATACAGACCCTCTTTGCCGCACGTGCAGGCCCTCTTAGCCGCACTTATAAATTCATGTAGTGCCAAACCCGAAAATCTCCCTTTTGCTGCACATACGGGACCTTTGCCCAGAAATCCAATTTCTCTCCTGCACCAATCTGTACGTGCAGGAAATGTTTTGGAGTTTAATTGCTCAATAAGGTTTTCTACTATTCTATTTTTGTCTTTACGCTCGAAACTCAAATATTAAAAATGTTACATGTTAAAGATGGTTCAACTCCAACTCAACCAGTAGAGTGTTCAACTCTAACTCAACCAGCTCGACATCAATATAATCCGTAAAACTCATAGGCTTGAAAGTGTATTAGCGCTGTAACGCCTCCAAAATGATACAATAAAGATAACTTATATGCGGAATAAATATGAGAAACAACATACTTTCATATATTGAAATTCACTATCTAACAACCAGTTAAATGCCATGTAGGCTTACATCGTTCCAAGTCATTGCTTGGTTACACAAATTGAGTCTCGCTCATTACATCTTAAGCTTTTGGCTTTACAAATAACAAACGTACACACACAAGGCATAATTAAGAAGCTCTTGCTTCCCGAAAGTCCATCCATGCTATTGCCTTGGAGAAAACATCTCACCTGCACCTGAAAATGGTATTTCCATATAGGGTGAGCCGATAGCCCAGTAGAGATAATCTAACACAAAATATGAGGTTTAGCAAAGGTATAAATACTACGTGCATAAACAATACTGATACTAAAATATTCACAAGGCCTGCATATTCATATATGCCACCAAGACCTAACCTCGTTCCATTTTCCTTCAATTCATTTCCAGTTCATACATGCTACTCAATTCATGAGTTAAATTCATTATCTTTCAATAACCAAAATGAGACTACAACTCAATAGTTTTCCAATTATGCACAACACACACAAACACTTCAAACCTGCCATTTTACGGATATTTCGTCCGAAGGAATAGGCACCCATTTATATATAAATTTTCGGGTCTTTCACCAAAGACACTCCGGCCAACTTGCTTTAAATGAAGTCCATCCCCTTTCTCCTCCCAAAACAAATATACATATGTAATGTATTTATAAACATAATCACATATGGAGTACATCCCCTTTCTTCTCCCAATAAACATACATATACAATGTATTTATAATATGGTCATATTCAATGACACCAATAATGGATTAGCATTAAATCGCCTAATCCTCATGTAATTTCTACACAATCATAGTTATTCTCCACCGATAGCCCAATGCAATTATTTCTAAAGAGATGTTCAATAGCAAAATAAATAGCTTATTCAAAACTTTTATAGGTGAGATAATACATATCCAATATCACCATTTATAGCCACAACCTTCAAATTTCACATTTTCAATGTTAATCCCACTTATTTATACAAAATAATGATTTAATCAAATTAGGGAAAAATCCCCCATTTTACCAAATATCAACCCAAACACCAAAAATAACTATTTTGGCACAATACAACCTTGTATCCAAACCTCAAACCCATTTATGCCACTTCCATCAAAAACCCCTATTTTCTGTATAACACCCAAATCTTAGATTTGTCCAAACCACAACCCCATCTCATTATCGATACACAATAGCAAATAACTAAGCTAAAAACCATATTAGAGTGTAGAAAATCCCTACCTCAAGAAGAGAAAATGAGCAAAGCAAGGTTGAACTCCAAAAATGACGAAACCCACTTTTACTTAGATCAATATGAAGCTCTTGAAGCCATTTACCTTATTCTCAAAGACACAAGGGTCAAGAATTCAATGGACTTAGATGAAATCATAGAGAGAATGTGAGTTTCTAGAGAGAGAAGCTCAAGATCAGGAAATTTGGAGACTTTTAGAGAGAGAGAGAGATAGCAGAAAATGATTTGAAATGTCACTTTTATGATCTGTTATAACATGGTCCGCTCGAGCGTAAGACACAGACTCCCACTCGAGCGTGAAACCCTGTGCTCAAGCGTGAAATACGCTCTTCCAGTATTTTTGCAGACACAGTCCCCACTCGAGCGCCTGCATTCCCGCTCGAGCATGGAGCGAAATTTATGAAGCCCGCTCGAGGTCAAGAATGTCTGCTCGAGCAGAAGAGCCAAATTATGGGCAACAAAGGCTTGGAAAGACAAGCAACCAACCTGTTTCATACACACAATTACAACCTAATAACCAACATTAAAGGAAAGACAAGGAAGCAAGACATGAATCACCATCCAAACCATATAAACCCGAGTCCGGAACACCACAAGAGACAGGTCAAAATCAGGGTCGCTATAACTGCATTCATACAAGTGAGTTCAAATTGGGTTTCAGATCTAGGACGTTACAAGACTTTTGAATTTTTGCTCAAACCCATATTGAATTCAAAAATATCATATCCAAATCCTAAAAAAAATTGGATTAGACTGGGGTTGTTCAAGTTGAGTTTGCCCAAGTTATACCCCTACAAAAGAATGAGTCTTGCGTATGAAACCAACATCATAGGGACTTATTCTTAGCTCTTTTAAGACTTGTGTATTTGTTAAAGACTTGTGAGATTGGATTTTTAGTGAATTGCTTTTTTGTTAAAAGATTTGGGCACGATATTTTTAAAATTAAAATTGGTCCAATCTGTGAAGGCGCAAACCATTGAAATCGAAATCAAAACTTACCGAAGATACGACGGTTTGATTTTTAGTTCATGCAAGTGATATATTTTCACTAACAAAAATGACTTAGACCCCCAGCTGGGGGTGCTGGGGGTCGTCCGTGATTGGGTAAATTTTTTTTTTTTTTTTTTTTTTTTTTTTTTTTTTTCAGCCAACTCCAAACCGACACGTGATACTAGAAGGTCGCTGGGGTCGCTGGAGGTCATTCGTACTGGGGTCCGAAGCATTGTTGTTTTACTAAAACAAGCCAAGCCAATTGCACCCTACAAAAACAAAAACAAAAACAAAAAAAAGGTGGAATCTTTAGATTTGAAAGAACGGAAGCCCCAGCATCAGAGACCACATGTTGTGAAGGCGGCAAAGATAAAGACAAACAAGGCTCATGTGCCCCTAACTTGGAGTGTTCCCTGCGGCCTACATATATATATATATCTGTATATATTTCTCTCGACCTTGTCGATAATGCCCTTTGTGTTTGCTTCCTTTCACTTTTCCTATATTCTTCTCTTTTTATGTAAAGAAAAAAAAGAAGGTAAATTACCTTGTCTACGTATGCAGAAAATATAAGTAATCCTATAGTTTTGTGTGTTAAGTAAAGTTGAATTGACTTAAAATAATATAAATAGGGTGAAATCACAATAATAAATAAAAAAAAGTATTCATTTCAATATAACATATATGATATCATAATTTTTTTTTATTTATATGAAGAAATTATGGATGAAAATAGAGTAAAGTATTATGTGAATGGAAACTTTAAAGGAGCCCAATTTAATTATATTAAAATTATAAAACTTATTATATTTATAAAAAAAAATAAAAATAAATCAAAGGAGGTTAGTGTAATTTTTTTTTTTGATCGATAAATGTTAGTTGTTAGTTGTTAGATTAACACTTATGAGAGAAAATCTCTCTATCATTGGCAAAACACTTAGGTGCTTGGACTCCCTTTTTGAAATCAAAGGAGGTTAGTGTAATTTAGGACTGGTTTGGTAACCCTTGAAAAAGCCAAAAAATCAAAAGATTATTCAAAAAGTTAAAAAGTTATCACTATTCACAAAAAAAAAATATTAAAAAAATAATATACAAATATTATTACAAATAAAAAAACAAGTTTCAAGATTAGACATTTCGTGATGGGCCAGTCAATGACCAGGGAAACAAAAAAATTATAGTAAAATATTTACTAAATTAGATGGCAAAGTTAGGCCCGTGGGGGTCATTATGGGTCCCGTTTTGATAATCTGAACTATTCAATATGTAGAACTAGTCTAATACTATATGTTTGTAAAAAATCACGTCTATCGGATATCGCTAACTATATAATCAAATAAGTTTTGTATAAAAATAGATGGTGTTATAGTTAACAGTTAACAAAAAAAAAACTAACACGATCAGATAGCTATCGATATCCAATCACCGTGATTTTTTACAAGCATGTAGTACTCGACGAGTTCTATATATTCACAGTTCCAATTAAAAAAACAGGACCCGTGGTGGGCCCCCACGGGCCAAACAACACCAACCAATCCAAGCCCGAGAAGTAGACAATATTTTCTCATCTACTCACCCAGCCAGTCACCACTGTCATTCCGTACGGCTCCTACCCTATCTTCTCCTACACACTTATTTATACAATTTTTTAATACACATTTTTTCATAAAAAGTTAAAAAATTAACTCAAACATCCATATTTTTTTTCCTCAACTTTTTAGTTCAAAAGGACAAAAATTACACTTATTTAGGGCAACTCAAACAACCCTTTACTAAAGAAAATAGTACAAATCCCCATATTTACCTATAACAACATTGAAAATATCTACTCATAGAATTGAAAATAGAAAAAATAAAAATAAAAATTTGATGGAAATGATGCATAATTGAATTGAGACAATAAAAAGGAAATAAAAATGATTTGCACCCCCAATTTTTCAACCCCCAGTGACCCTCAGTGTTTTCCTATTGGCTGGAATTTTTTTTTTTTTTTTTTTTTTCTATCTGCCAATGACAGGGGCCCATGTGGACTGGGGGTGCTGGGGTCACCCCACTGGGGGTCCCCAGCACGGTTGAAAAAGGAAAATACTAATGAGATTCGTTGGACATTGTTTGATATTGATAAAAAAATATATTTTTGGAATAATAGAAATGTTATTATTATTATTATTATTATTATTATTATTATTATTTAATCAATGAAAAGCGTTTTAAAATTGGTGAACGTGCCTTGTTTTTTTCACTTTTGTTCTTTTCCTTCTACGCATGAGCATTTGTTTGCTAGATCTTAAAACTAAGCCCCGTTTGTTAGGGATTGTAGAGAGTGGATTGAGAGTGATACTGAGGTGAGACTCACTATCTTTGTGTTCATTTTGAAAGATAGAGAGGAGATTCGTAATTTCTTTCGGATTAGGAATCTCCTTGGGAAGGGAATTTGAATGGGCCTCCAACACTTAGTATTAGAAAAATAGTTCATTGGACTATTTTTTTTTTTTTTTACATGTTGGATATTTTTTTTGAACATTAATGTTTAATTTTTTATATTTTTTGTTAAGTAAAAATCATTGTTTTTATTTGTTTTATTTTTTTCTGAAAATTTTTTATTTTATTTTTATTTTTTACATGTTGGGCACTTTTTTTTAACATTAATATTTAATGTTTTGTATTTTTTTATTTGTTTTATTATTTTATGTAAAAATAATTTAACAATCCATACGTCAACAACTATCATCAAAACAAACACAATTTCACTTAATCCCCTCACTATCAATCCTTTCATTATGAATCTCCTCAATTCTAACTCTAAAAACAAACAGGGCCTAAAAGGAATGAGCTCCCCCCTATATCTTTATCTTAGTATATTCATCTATATTTCTCTTGTGAGTTTTAATTTAGCTTGTATCGATTATCCAAACAGTCTAATTTGTAGACTTTACAATAAAGCTCATAAGTGAAAAAATCAATTTGATTGAACATTTACAAACACAAGAACAAATTATATTTTATTTTATAAAATGAATAATAAATATGATTGTAAATTTAAACCTTCTATTTTGTAAAAGAAAATGCGATTTCTTCGTATGTTTTATAGTTATTCAATAAAGTTAATTTTTTTGTATGAATAACTATTACTGCAAGCCCTACAAAGTAAATGGTTTCGGTCATCTCTATGTGCCTAAATTAGAGCACATAAGAGGAGTATGAAGATATATGAAGAAATAAAATATGGAGGGAGCTTATCCCAACTGAAAAGGAGTCGAGGCATGGAAAGATTTATTATTCCTTTTTCATTAACAACTGATAAAAATCAAATTTCATATTTATCTTCTTTTTGTTCTTGTTCTTCTATTTAATTGTTTTTGTTAGTATTTTTCAGTTTTCAACACTATAAAACATTATACTTAGGCCTTGTTTGAGAAATTGACTATTTTAGTTAACTTTTTAATTTTTTAACTATTTTATAAGATGAAGAAAAGTTGTGTTTGTAATGATTTAAAATTTTTTTTGTAGTTGAATAGATGATTATAAAAAAAAAGTGATTAATTAATATTTAGTATATGACATTTTATCTTATTATTTATTTTAATTTTTAATTTTTTAATTTTTTATCTTTATTGATTATTTTTGTGACGCCTCAAAAATCGGGAACATCAGATAATATATTAACCATTAAATACAGGGTTTATTTAAGGTTACAAGAGTAGGAAACGTCACTAATGAGTCCTTTGAATAATAATCAAGCAAGATCCCAGGAAGGTCGGAAGAGTCAAAATAGCCTCCCTTCAAAGTCCAACCACCTTAGATAGCAAAGCTACATTTTTGACAAATCTTGACAATGTATTAACACAAGGCTTACATAAGTTGACGGGGTATAAGGATAGGTTACAAATGTTATATATATATATATATATATACAAATTACAAATCATGTCTTAAATACAACATGTGATCTATCACTTACAATCTCAAACACGTTTAACATAACTAACCCCTAACTCTCATAGGATAGCCATACGTCCTCAAATACTTCAGCTTTGCCTTCGACCGGTCTACTAGTCTTCAATACCTAGCATGAAACGCCATGAGATTTGAATGCCCAGCAAACGCACACACACCCCGTCCCTTTTTCCCAATCCAATACACCATCACATTTATAGCAAGCAAGTACTGAAGCATGATATTCAAGTCAATAACAGTAATTTCAATAATAGAGGAAATGAACATGTCATTCAAATAGATAACAATGGTTATAATGTTAGTGGTTAGTATTCTAGAAATCCCCCAAAAATATTTCATCCTCCCAACCACAAGAATTGAACACCGAACTATTCAAAACTCTCCCTTTTTCTGCTTTGTTGCAAAACTAACCTCAGATGCCTACCAACGGTTATATACCGCGTAATGCCAACCGCAGGGCCTCAAAAGGGACAGCGAAAAGAAAAAGGCTTTATCTCCTGAATCCAACCTCATATTTCTAAAAAAGTTTTATCCTCCTGAATGTCCCATCCGGACCCAACCTTATCTCACCAATCAAACCATCGCAAAGAGTCCGAATACGTCCATTCCATTATAGGGTTTAGGCGACGACTGCTTGCGCAAGACTTAAGCTTCAATTAGGGAGCACATCCCATCAATCCATAAATAACACATTATCATTTTTTCCATATTCAAGTGATCGAAAACCCAATACCACCGCAATGAAGTTTCCCGTTGAGTTAAATATTTTAAATCAAAGTTAGATCAACTTAACAAGATAATAATATCCACATAAGGATGAGCATGATCCATTGAAGAAGAAAATGAACATAACCATAACACATTCAATATCATACCAAGACATGATCATGTACTAATAAGCATATTCATGTACACAAGAGTATAAAACACCCATGCAAAACTAAATTTCCAGATTCAGTACCCTTTAAAGATTAAAATCAAAAGGACTATTTTAGATTTTTACTGAACTTGACCTTCCTATGGTTCGTAGAGAATTTAATCAAGTTTTCAGAACATGTTTCGGAAATGTGATTGCTTTTCTAAATTTTTAGTAATTTAAGAAACACTCCAGCGCTGTCCAGATTCGTTGACCGTTATGAAAATTGGAGTTTCTCGCAAATCGCTCACTCGTTTTCAATGAAACCAATTTTCCTTGAAAACTAACTTCTTAAGGAAGATTTTGGCATAAAAATTAGGTCCAGAATATTTTTCTACATTTTTCTAGAATTTTTTAAAGTTGGCTGTAAAAATAGATTTTTAATGCACAATACTAAAAAACAAGAAGATTTGTGAGAAGAGAGATCTACTAAGGGAAATTTTTCTTCATTTATTTTGTGTGATGAAAGCATGCTAAATAATAGATATTAGGCTCAGAAATTTATCTTGAAGGGGTGCCTTTGGAAAGTTTGAGAGAGATATGAAAAAGATAGTTTTGTACCGATTAAGGGAAACTACAAGAAGAGTAGAATCATGGCTTGACTCTTTTCATTTTTTTAACACAAGGAAATCATTAAAACACATCTGAAAACAATGTTTAGAACCCTTATGAGCATGTATTCGAAAAAGAAAAATGAAAGAGAGAGTTGTGTTGTGGCTTACTTGCTAGGCTAGGCCAAGTTGAACAAGATTGCTCTCTTCTTCCTTCCTCTCCCTCTCAAGACTTTTCTCTTGCTCTCCTCTAGGCCGAATGTAGGTGTGTGTGTGTGTGTGTGTGTGTGTGTTGTTTGTGTATGCTATGCTAAGTGGGTGGTTGTATATATAGGCAAATTTGGTGTGAAAGGACACAAAGACCCATTAGTTGGAATTTTATTAAAAAGTTTGGATTTACTTGGAGTCTAATGGAATAGGGAGTGATTAGGAGACTTAATTATGTGATTATACAAGATTTAGTTAGTCTCTAGTTGGAATGGAACTAGGTTAGGGACACAATCCCTAGATTTATGGGTACTTGGTACTTTTGCTTCTAGATTGCCATGATTACAAGCCTTGAAAATTGATCCCCCAAACTCTCCTAGGTTGGCTGGCCATGAGGAAAGGAAATGGGGTATATTTTATTCAATACATGAGTACTATGGATATATTCCCAATGTATATATAGATCCACAAATTGATTTGGTGGTACTATAGTATAAAAAGTACATGTACTAGTTTGGGGCAAATCTTGAAATTAATAAAATAAGTGAGGGCTTGGAATTAAACTCATGTATTGGAACCTTATTTATGTATTTAATTATGATCTAGTTAGGTTTAGGGCTAATTTAAATACCTTCAAGTTAGAAGTACACTCATATATATAGCAAATCTTTATAGGTACCAAGGTCATTATTACTCCAAGATTTCAAGGGATTTGTTTGTACTAAAGTACAATGATTATAGCCTAGGAGGTATGATGGCTAGCCATGTGCTCAAGATTTGGGGAGGTTTTCCTATTTATTTAGTGTACAAATTCCATAGATTTTGTGTACAAAAAGATTTGATGAATAAAAGCTACAAATATATATATATATATATATACAATGGTATTAACTTGGGGTCAATTTGTGATTTAAGTAAAATATGAGGGCTAAGGCCTTAATTTTGGAACATTTATTTTAGAGTAGAATTTAACTAAGTTAGGGTTAGAGAATCAAATTCGGTTTGAATTTCTTGTTTTAAATAAAAAGGCCATCAACCGACGAGTGTGATAAAAATCGAAAAAACTTAGAGTTTTCAAGTGGTAATTCTACGTTTATGGAGTCAATTAATTAGTATTAGGGTATTAAAATGATTTCTAAGTTATCAAAAATCGATCAGGGTTTGCGAGTTTTCAGTTGGTGCATGTATGTTGATTCTAGGGTTAAAATTGCAATTAATTAAGAAATTGAGCGATTTCAAAGAAATAATTTAAAAGTAAGGGACTTAGTAGGGTTTACAAAAGTTAAGGGTCTCACAATTTTAACCCAAAAAAAATCTCTTTCCAAATATGGCCTTAAGAGATAAGACATAGATACAGTGTCGAAGGATGTGAAACCTATTTTCTTCATGTGAACCATTGAAATGGAGTTGGGGCCCTTCCTATCTAGAAGCCATTCACTTTGTTTGGTTTGAGTTTTTTAAAACGGTGGTGTTATATGCACCAATAAATATATAAATTACTGTATTAACACTAATTTGATATTATTATTGACTCCACTCATTAATCATATTAGAAATATTAAAAATTTCTCAAATTATGCCACATCATTAATTAGTACGCTAATTAGTACATTAATTGGTACATATAGCGTTATTCTTTCTAAAAATACTTTTCAAAAAATATTACTTTTTTATTTTCGGTATTTTTTGTTTTTACTGATTTTTAAAAATATTTTAAGCAATTTTTTTAAAAAAATTTTAGACCCACCTAAGATAAATACACTTAAAAAGTATAATTTTTGTAAAATTTTTTTTAAAAAATTCACTAAATACCAAAAAAATATAAAAATTCAGTAAATTTTTCGTATTTTTGTGTATTTATTAATTTGAATAATTTTTGTATTTATTTTTTTGGTGGTCCCTATAATTTATCTTTTTTTCATTTTAGTCTTTGTTGCTTCAATTTGCTCAATTTTGCCCCTTAATTTTATGAATTGTGTCATATTAGTCCAATAAATAACAGCGGTTAAGTTTGATGGACGGATAATCATATGATGTTTCAATTTGGTCCTTGTTGTTTACAAGATGTGTCAATTTAATCCATGTTGTTTTGACTTTCCTATGAACTATAGGGACCAAATTGACACACATTATAAACTATAGGGACCAAATTGAAACATTATTTGATTTTCTGTCTATAAAACTTAACCGCCGCCGTTATTTATTGGACTAATATGAAATAGTCTGCAAAATTAAGAGGCAAAATTGATCAAATTGAAATAACGGGGACCAAAATGAAAAAACTGTAAACTACATGGACCATTTGCATAATTTACTCAATTAATTTTTCAAAATATTTTTTTATAAATATTTTACTTTTTAGATACATCTAAGTAAATTGCATCTAAAAAAGTAAAAAAATGCTTAAAATTTAAAAAATATTCACTACAAACAAAAAATACGAAAAATAAAAAATTCAACTTAAAAAAAATTTAATTCAAAAACTTCAAACCAAACCCACTGATTATGTTTTTGGACAATCTCAAGAGCCATCCGATTAAAAGATTTACATAATTGACTACTGAACTGGGTTGAGACATCCCCCCCAAACAAAAAAAATAAAATAAAATAAAATAAAAGTTGTCTTATTTTTTTGATCGGTAAAGGAAAACTTTATTGATGAATCACATATAAAAACAGATGATAGACAACATCAATAAAGAGGAACTTGGAGCTATAATGAGTTCCAACCTCCTAGTTGGTGAGAGACCAACACAACACAAAAAACAAACAACTGAATAAACACCCATCCAGCACAAAAACAAACAACTGAGAAGCAGCTCCAGCTCTAACTAATAGAACAGATAATAGGCAGAAAAATAGCAGAATCCCCTTTCAGATGTTACCAATTTCACAGGAGCAGAGCAAAACCAGAGCTTTCAGATGATTTCCAATTCCACAAGGGCAGAGCAAAGCCAACACTGGACAGCCACCAGCAGAAAAGCAAAACAGATGAGAAATTCACCCCATAGAAAATCAACCCATAGAGCTTCCAAGTTTTGTTAGAACAGTGCAGGCATCCATTTTTCTGAGTCATGTACTTGTAACGTTGAATCCAAAATTCACAAGAAGATAGTCCCAAAAAATCTGTTCAGTCCTAGAAACCACAAAATACAGAGATGTACAAAGCTTCACTGAACGCAGATGGTGTTATTATTTGTCTTTGGTGAAGAGGCAAAGCAAAATGTTATTAGCTTAGCATCTGTGCAGTCATGAAGTAGTTCCGATTCCCGATCATTAGCCGTTGACCACTCTTTAAAGATTATTTCATTTGTATGAGATGGGACCTAAGGCTATATTCCTCTACCTGCATAGCTGCTGTTGAAGCCAATAAAGCTTCACATTCATCAAGCTTGGCTATTTCCTGTGAGAGTATAGAATAAATGAGGGATCCCATGGCTCTTTCCAAACACAAGCACCAAAACAGAACAGGCAGTTCAGATTTGCCCTGAGCCTTGAGCTACATTACCCTGAATTACAACAGCCCAACATTTAGACCAAACACAATTCCTTTACCTACAGCAGCCCTTCATCCAAACCAATCCCCAAGATTGTTAAAACCCAACACAGCAGCATAACAAGCAGAACATATTCATCCCTTCAAGCACCAACACAGAACAGGCAGATCAGAATTCCCTTGAGCTACAATGCCCTGACTTACCATAGCCCAACAGTCATACCAAACACATTGCCTTAAGCTACAACAGCCCTTCAACCAATCCAAACACCAAATCAAAACAGATTATACATGACAGCACACATTATGAGCAAGCTTGGATGTTGGAGCACATCAGCAAAACAGATCAGTCACAACAGAACAACACATCAAAACCGAAACCCTTCTAAATCAATTGCACCAGAACAGAAAACACTCAAAAACAATAATAGATAGTTTAAACCCTCAGTGCATGATGCAGAATTTCACATTTTGTAAATTAGACACCAAATCACCAACTGAATAACAAAATGAAGGACTAGAAGTTCTGAACGACAATGCAATCCGTGTTTTGATAAGATCACACAACTTTTCAAAGTCCAACTATACCTCGTTAAAAATAATTTCATTCCTCTGCTTCCATAAAGACCAAAGCACTGCCAATGGGATTAACTTCCAAATTACCTTCAATCTGTTAGTGCATCCAACCCCAGTCCACCATTGAATAAGACCCACTACTGACCCCGAATGCACCCAAGATACACCCCACCATCCAAGAATATTAGACCAAACTCTCCAACTGAACATACAGCACAACAGCACATGGGACGCAGTTTCCCTTTCCTTCATGCAGAAAACACAGTTAACATTAGAGTTGGCACTTAGGATCCCAATTCTTTGCAAAAAAGTAGAAGTCTTGATCCTCCTTTTCCATGCTAGCCAAGCAAAAAATTGCACTTTCGGAGGTGCAGCATTCTTCCAGATGAGATCCACCACTTTTGCAGGCATATTAGATGGTAACTCACTCCACTTGTAGACAGGCAATGCAATAAAGATACCAGATCTGTCAACAGCCCAGGACAACCCATCTAGCACACCATTCTTAAGCTCTGGAGCAGTTTGTAGTAACTCCTTCATCCTCCTCAACTCTTCACGTTCCCATTGAAACAATGCTCTTCTGAAAGACAAATCCCACTCCCCATCTCCATTGCTCCTGCTCTTAAACACTGCCACTGATAGACCTTTATGCATAGACAAAGAGTATAATCTAGGAAATAAATTCTTTAAACAGTCAGTACCAACCCATGGATCTAGCCAAAAGCTTATGAGCCTCCTATCCCCAATATTGATCTTTAAGTTGGCCTTAAATGACTCCAGCAACTCTGGACACTTAATAGCAAGCCTCAAAATATCCCTCCACACCATAGAATATCTGGAATTTGCATCTTGCTCTGGCCACCTAGAACCACCATTTTGTGGGTACTTACTAAGAATCACTTGTTTCCAAATAGAATCAAATTCACTCCCAAACCTCCACCACCATTTGAGAAGAAGACATTCATTCATGATTCTCACATTTTTAATACCTAGACCCCCGTTACTTTTGCTTAGAGTAATTTCCTTCCACTTTACCATGTGAATTTTCCAAGTTCATTGCCCCCCAGAGAAATCTAGACTGAATTCTATCAATCTCTTTGGCTACCCCTTCAGGCATTCTAAACAAAGATAAGTAATACATTGGTAATGAAGCCAGCACAGACTTGATCATTGTCAACCGACCAGCAAAGGAAAGAAGCCTACGCTTCCAAGAAGAAAGTTTTAATTTGAAATTATCAATGACAGGTTGCCAAGACCTTTTCCTCCTTGGATTAGCCCCTAATGGCATCCCTAAATACTTCAAAGGTAGCCTATGATGCAGGCAGTTCAATATGGCAGCAAAATCTTTGGTAAGGTCTTCATTAATACCAACACCATACACTACACTCTTGTGATAATTTATCTTCTACCCGGACAAGATTTCAAAACATCTCAATATTCTTTTGATATTAAGCACCTCCTCCCTCTTTGCCTCACAAAACAAAATTGTGTCATCAGCAAATTGTAGGTGAGTAATAGTAAGATCATTTGAACCAACTGATGCACCCTTGATCAATCCAGCCTAAACAGCTCTTTGTATCAGAATATTAAGACCCTCAACTACAATGTTAAAGAGAAAGGGGGATAAGGGATCACCTTGTCTAAGTCCCCTTCGAGAACTAAACTCAGCTATAGGTGATCCATTTACCAGAATAGAGATTTTGGCAGTAGATACACATTCCTTCATCCATTTGATCCATTTTGAAGCAAAACCAAAGTTTGATAACATGGAGAAGAGGAACTCCCAATTTATTAAATCATATGCTTTCTCGAAATCGAGCTTTAAGATAAGACCTTTCTTTTGCTTCTTCTTCCAATCATCAACAATCTCATTAGCAACCAAGATACCATCAAGAATACTTCTACCCCCTATAAAAGCTGATTGAGACTCACTAATAATCTTCGGTAAAACAACCTTGAGTCTACTGGATAAGACTTTGGACAGCACTTTGTACAATGATCCAATCAAACTGATTGGCCTAAAATCACTGAGAGAAGAAGGATTTTCATTCTTTGGAATCAAGGCCACAAAGGAACTATTAATACCAAGCACCAACTTTGAGTTGGTATGGAACTCACTCACGAACTGCATCACATCCCCTTTAATTATTTGCCAACACTTCTAGAGCATCATAAGGTTAAAGCCATCAGGGCCAGGGGCCTTATTCCCATCACAATTCTTAAAAGCTGCCACAACTTCAGATTCTATAAACTCAGCTTCCAACTCAGCACGCGCCTCTCCAATCCCAATAGACTTAAATGGACCATATAAACTTGGCCTATTAAACCATGATTCTGAAAACTGTCGTTGAAAGTGATTGAACACTTCGGTTCTTATTTCCTTAGGATCTTCAGTCAAGGGCCCATTAACCTCAATTGAGCACAGTGCATTCCTATTCCTCCTCGTGGAGGCCATGACATGGGAAAATTTGGTATTTCTATCACCTTTTAATATCCAGTTAGCTCTGGACTTCTACAGCCATAATCATTCAACTATTTTACTCAAATTCCATGCTTCACCTATTAACTCCCTAAGTGTAGATCTCTCTGCATCAGTGAGTAATCTTTGTTCAGCTACCAAATCCAAGACATGTATCTCCTCCTCCAGTTGCTTGAGTTTAAAATCCACCTTGCCAAACACCTCAAGGTTCCATCTTTTCAGTGCTGCTTTAAGTAATCTCAGTTTCCTTAAACATTTGAATCCAGCCCAACCATTTACATGAGATTCAGCCCAAATTTTCTGCACAAAAATCTTAAACTTCGGATAAAGACACCAGGCATTTAGAAACTTAAATGGCTTTGGACACCAATCTCTTTCATCTTCCATCATTAATATAGGACAATGATCCAAGAGCCTTCTTGGTAATCCCCACAATTTAAAATTAAATTTTTGCAACCAATCTGGACTAATTAAAAACCTATCCAGCCTACTCCATTTGGGGCTATTCTGAGAGTTACACCAAGTGAACTTTCTCTCCAACATTGGTAAGTCACACACTTCCAGGTTATCAATTAACTTGTTAAAGTCCTTCATACCACCACTTCGTTGGGAACAACCCACCCTCTCAGATAATGTCCTAATCTCATTAAAGTCACTACCCAAGCACCAAGGATTAACAAAGCTTCTCTTCAAATTCTTCAAAGTTTCCTATAATCCCTTCCTATTAGCACCATCAGTCGGGCCATAAACATTCACAATAACATGAGCTAGACTTGTAAAAAGGGTGCCAGACAAAATGATAAAATACCTGTTACAACAGCAGTCCAGAAGTTGAAACACTTGTAGATTCTAGACACACAGTAGTCCACCAGCTACACCCTCTGAGTCCACAGCCATATAGGCCATCTGTTCCCCAGGTCAACAAGATCTAGCAAATTCGTCAGTTATAGCAAGTCTCTTTGTTTCCTGAAACAGTGCCACATCCACCTTTCTTTCAAATAGAAGTTTTTTGATTTTCCTCCTTTTAATGGACTTGCCTAGCCCTCTAACATTCCAAGATAAGAGCTTCATTAAAACAAATTTACTCACCAAAACTCCACAGCAGATACAGATTACTCTGCCTTACTACCCCTTTTACCCAGTACCTCCTTATCCTTAACTTCCAGTTCCATCAATTTGCTAATTACTTCCTCATCCTTCCCTTTACATTTCAGCCCAAGCAACTTCCCTATCTTCAGAGTCGCTTCTGCCTCATTAAGGAGCAGTTGACCAGAACCCGATTTGCTTGCCATGGACAAAGAAATAGCTGCAGCTGCCGACCTAAAAATGGCCCCTTTCTTGAAGATCAAAACTGATCCAACCCCTATTTGTAGGCTTCTTTTTTTCTTCCTCTGATATTTCACCAACCCTTTACCTTTCTCTTTTGTAGTAGTTTTCCTTTTTTGATCTACCACTGCCGTGTAACTTGTTGTTGCTTCGAAAGGCTCCTTATCCACACTGACATGAGTTGCCTTTCCATTGCTATTTTGGACTTCATCCTCCTTTGTTAGCAGATCCTTTGGATCACTTAATTCAGAAGATCTATGGCCCAGAATATTACCACACTGTAAGCCATGGGCCTTACTTAATAACACCTCTATATTAAGCCCAGGTGCATCTTTTTTCTGGCCCACTAAGACTCTTCATAAAACCTGGAGTAATAACATCATCTACTATAATCTGGTTACCTTTAGTTTGAATTTGAAAAGGAGTTGGCCCTGATTTGACTGTCTGGGACCCGCATGCTTCAACTCCACTTCCAGGTTGCTTCTACAAGCAGTCCAACTGACCTATCGACATGATAGTCTCCTCAACCCTAGACATACTTAGCTCCCTCAGTTGTCCATCAGTGGCTGTATAGTCATCATATCCTACCCTTGGCCTCCTTGCTCCACATCACCTGTGTTGTCCAGCACACCACCAACGTGGCCCTCCACATCAGCTTCATCTTCACCCTCCTTGCTCTCCAAAACAGACCTCTGCTCTTGATCCTGTTCCTCACCATTTGAAGTTGAATTTTCCGTTTGGGGCTGTTCACCATAACATCTGCATTGCTTGTATATCACCTCTGAAATCACCCCATGTTCTTCACAAACCTTGACTGGGAAGTCAACCCCCTTGCATCGCAGGATAATAGTTGTGTTTATGGACTCCATACACCTAGTAGCAATTGTCACCTTACCACTGTGGAAAGACATCATGCTAAATGTGTCCTCATTAATGCCTATGACCTCCCTCCATGTCCTTCCAATGCTACTACATGTTTTGCAGCTCTAGAGATTCAGGGGAACACCATAACACGTGAGCCATATAGATCTTTCTTGATCGAGAATCATCCCCTGCTGCCATACCTTGACTGATTCACTCCATGGCTGAATCCACCCCTCCATTGATTTGAGTTTCTTTTGCATTGTAGCCGCTGAATCAAACGTTAGCACAATATCTCTTCCCCTTCCATCTCTAACGTAAACATTACCCATTCTTCTTTCTTCAATTCCTCTTTGAACTCCACCGCAAGAATTTGAGGTTTCAATCGGACAATCACACTTTCATACAGCCACCCATTGCCCTCCTCGTAAGCTTGTATACTGATGTTTGAATCTGGAGCCAGCCCTGGACCACTCAATATTTGAGCATAAGACTTACCCCTTTGTAACATATTTGGAGCTCTGCTGTTTATATCAACATCCCTTCTTCCAACCGATGTGATTACTGGTTTGTGGTTAGCCTCTTTTCCTTGAACAAAATGTGCTACCTTCACTTTCAGAGCTCTGCTATCACACCAAATACCATGAGCTTTTTGGACCGCCATATTCACTGCCACTGGACAAGCGTATCGGACAAACCCAAACCTTGATCGAGTCAGCTTTCTCCTTTTGTTGGGGATGAACACATCCTTCACTATCCCATAGTTTGTGAATATGTTATACAACCCTTTTGGATCCATAGATTCTGGGAGATTATCCACAAAGATTGTATGAATCTCCTTACCCAGATCTGAGTTCCTACCTCCCTTACCACCATGTTTACGCAGAACCGGTTTCCACCCTCTATCTTCCATTTTTGTCCTATCTCCCATTCCTCTGTTCTTCAATTGTCTTATGAGCACATAATTATTTCTGAACTGTTGGAACCACCCCCATGCAATGTGAAGTGACTAAAAGTTTAACGACATGTCTCTATTACAAGAAGTGGCTACGAAAGACGAGAGAAAGAGTTACAGAGCTAGAAAAAGTAGTAGTAAAAAGTTTAAAATTAAAAATGAAGTGTGTTATGTAAATTTTATTATGAATTTTTTTTTTCTAAGTACGTTGCATTGTCGTTGAATTGGATGTGAGTTGCCCATAGAATTCTTCAAGTCCAACACCAAAAAATTGTGAACAAATCCAACATATCTCTCTCCCTGTCGCTGTTTGCTTCACTTTGTTTTTCAAGAGACTGGCTTTCTAATTTATACATGAGTAGTGCAATATAATTTACCAAAATTTATGAACTTCTTTCCCTCAAATGAGTTCTCCCACTCACATATTCTTCAGTAGATCTCATTTTAGATTTCAAAATTTTATTATTATCCGCCATATATATGAGTTTTAAAATTTTATAAAATTTAGTTTCTTGTATATAATTATTTTATTGCTAATTTTACCAATACCTTTCAGTTATTAATAAATATCACTTCCTACCCTAATCTATGAACACATGCATGTATACTCTTTCAATTATAAAAATCTATCATTTTCACCCTCTAAAAGGGAGGCATTTGGACATAATTCTTAATTGAGGGAGTCAAAACGTACGGATTCATATGTAAGGAGGTAAGATGACATTCCTAATAGTTGAGGGGTCTTGATGTAATGAACTTTGTTTTTTAAGGGTATATAAGGAGGTAAGATGATATTCCTAATAGTTGAGGGGTCTTGATGTAATGAACTTTGTTTTTTAAGGGTAAATTACACTAATCTCTCATGATATTTGAAAATAATACAAGTAACTCCAAAACTTTAACATATTTACATTGATCTCCCTTTTAGTAAGGTTAAAGCAATAGAAATTAATGTATTAGTATGAATACACAATGATAAATAAAAAAAATATATAATTTAGTGTAAAAAAAAATAACAACATTTATTTTTTTTATCCAAATGATTAATGAAATATTGATAAAAATGAAACCGTGTTGTTATGTAAATTAAATTGTTATTTTTTTCAAACTTGAAAGGATTTGAGTGTTAATTTATCATATTTTTAAATTTATTCAATGTATTGGAGAAAAGGTAGGCCCGACGGAATCGTGATTTCATTATTAGGGTGGTCAAAAATAAAATAATATTTTTCACTATATACGCAAAACACATAAGTATATATAATATGATATATATATATATATTAAAAAAATTTAAATATCATAGAAGCAATTTCTAGTAAGATAAAGAAATTTTTTAGTGTAAAATAAAAAGAAAATTCAAAATAAAAAAAAATGACATATATATATTTTTATATTGAAAGTAATTTTATGTATAAAATAATATATATATATCTTTAAAGTTGTATGATAAATAGTAATTTTCACAGAAATAAAAGAGTCATAACACCCTGTAGCCTTCTGCTAATTCTGTCCCTCGCTACAATAGTTCACATGCATGCATGCAGTAGTTAGTGCGTACATATGGATGAGGATGCATCATGCATATATGTCCATACATGCAGCTATCCATACAAAGAAGCACAGAGCTTTTGCTGTACCAGACCACAGAGGAACAGAAACAGAAAACAAAGATATTTTTGCTAACGAGGAAAAGGAAACAGCTTGATTGATTGATAGCATCCTGGCAATTGCCTACTACAAAACACAAATTTCAAATAATTTTTCAGAAACAAATTAATCGTGTACAACAAATCCAAATATGAGCTGTTCAATCCAATCAACAAGAAGAGAGAGAGAGAGAGAGAGAGAGAGATTGGAGGGTCGACATCCTCTCATGTCAACTTCATCCATCCATTCATCAAGCTGGCAATCTGCAAACCCATAAACATCACGTCATAATGAGCCGGCAAAAAATATTCCATGGCCCCATGTGGCATTGAACCAAAATAATTTAAGTTATTTTGGACTATTTTGAGAAGATAGTAAAAATAATTTTTTGATTTTTAATTAATTTTTTTATTTTTTTAGACAAATGATTTGAGAAATTAATAAACAGTTACTTTTAACTTTTTTGATTAATATTTATTTATGATGTCAAATCATAATAAAATGACTAAACTACCCACATTCAATTTAAAATATTTATAACTTCACCCATGTAGTACATTTTGACTCATGAGAGGTAGAATTGTAATTTTACTAGTAGCTAAAAACTAACTTCTCAAATAAAAAAAAATGTAAAAAAGCCAACTTCTAACTTTTGTTACAAACAAAAAAAAGTGACTAAAAGCTAAGTTCCCAAAACACCCTTTAGTCCCCACTTGGTAAACATTTTAGGCTAAACGATCATAAAATGACAAAAAAAATTAAATAAATAAAAATTATAAAATGTCAAAACACTTGAGTTGAGATGTAAATTTACCAAATTGACCCATATACAAACAAAAAATCAAAAAAACATCATTTCTAAATGGAAGGTAATTTTGTCATTTTAATGTAAAATGTCAAAAAAGTCTAACAAAAAAACCAAACAAATAAAAAAGTTTCAGGCTAAAAAAATTAAAAAATTCAAAAGTCAACTAAAAAATTTATTGCCAAACGATTTGTGTAAGGAGTGGTTTGAGATAAATTAAATAACTATATTTTTTTGACATTTTATAAAAAAAAAAATATATGATAAAAATAAATAGTTTAGATTATTTTATGGCATGGCCTATGGGCAATGAATAATGCTCCATTTAAGGATTTTTCACATCTATGGTTACAAAATTCAAAGAACCTATTAAAACAAAAAAACTAATAAATTGTATATATAGGTTTATACATGTGCATACATATAGAGAGCTACAAGTTTAAGAAAACAAAAATTAATTCAAAATTCACTTGAATTGAAAAATCTTATTCATTTATTTGATTCCTGTGTTTGTGGCCGGACATAAGCGAGAGATATGGCATATTCGACGAACAAGAGTAGGGGTTGTAGTTTAGGTTCGACGAATAACAGGTATATAACTCAGTAATTAAGGTGGATAAAATATTAAAATAGCTAGAATCTGAAAGCAGCTTTTCAACATTTGAGTAATACGGTCTATTTTGAGAGGTGGGTTAAAAGTCACTTTCTAATTTTTTAATTTACTTTTCTCTTTTATAAAAAAATTAAAAAAAAGTCAAAAAATAACTTTTCACCAAATTTCTAATCACATAACAAATAATTCATTTTATTAAAATCTCAAAATCAATTAATAATTTTTAATAATGCCATAAATATATTTCAATTAATAATTCTAATAATTTTATTATTGTACAGGTGAGCAGTTAGAATTTTTTTTTGTGTGTTAATTATATTAAATAAAAAAATTCTAATAATAAAGTATTTGTAATTTTCAACACTATAGGAATAATTCGTATTTTAAATAAATTTTGAGAAGTGTATTTATAATTTATCTTAAATATTTTTAGGTATTTCATATTATTTTATACGGACACTGAAATTAATAACCATCCATTGAGAGAACACTAGCAATTTTCTTATAGTTCTTTTTAATATATATATATAATATAATTTCTAATACAGATTCTCTATGAACAAAAAGGACAAAAAGGAAAGACAAATTACGAAGTAAGAAAAGACTAAAAGGGCAAATTACGATAATAGTCATTATGTTTTAATTCTTGTGTGATTGGGGTATTTATAATTTTAATTAGATCAATTTTGATCTTAAATTTATGATTTTATTTTAGTTTGTTCCAATTGTAAGGCCATTTTTTTGGCTAGCCGGCTCCAAGGTTTTGGCCGGCCGGCGAATTAGCAGTCCATGTACTTTGATTGTTGTGTCATTTTGATCTTCGTAATTTTAATTGGTATAATTTTGATCTTAAATTTATGATTTTGTTTTAATTTGGTCTAATTAATTACAACTCTTACATTTTTATAAAAAATATACATAAAAGTGGCATGTGCCATATTTTTTAAAATAAAATTATAAATTTACTAAATCCGGTGAGTTAATTATAACAAATTCAGTGATTATTTCTCTTTTAAAAATACTAATGACATTGTTAATTAGGCTAAATTGACACAATTTAAAATTAAAAGTGAAAATTAAATCAATTAAAAATAAATGGATCAAAATGATCCAGATGACAAAATGAAAGAACCACCGTAATTTGCCCAAGAAAAAAAGCATGCAGCTTTCGTTTGACTACTGCGGAGCAGACACAATAACAACAACAAAAATGTGGATGGATGAGTTAACCTTGAATTAACAGAAAACAAATAAATATTAGCTTTTACAAATTCCATTCATTGTTCAATATTCAAAATTTAAACTGTTCCAATGAACAATAACTTCATTATTTATATCTTTAATATGCTCATTTTATGTGTGGGCAGATTGATTTCTTTCGTGAACGGGTTAAATACATACAGGGATTATAATTATCAGGTAGTTAGTAAGAACAAACAGTGAAAATAAATATTATGTTAAATTGTTGATGACAAACTCATTTAAAAATTTAAGCTAGTAATAGAAAATTTTATTATCTATATATCCTCAATATTTAAATATGAAATCAACATGATGTGTAGGCAAAAAGCGAGCATAAAAAGAGTATAGTAAGTGAACTGAGGGAGAAGAACATGTGAACGCATAAGAACACTGTCTCAAGAAAGCTAAAAAATAAAATTAGGGTTAGGGTTTTGAGATGGAGTGAGTGAGAGTACTTAACTTAGATCTAGAGAGTGCAAGTGAAACCAGGAGGGGGTGTCTTCCCACAAGTGACAAGGAGCTGAAGAGCGAGTGGAACAAAGATGTTGAGGTTCAGAACCTTGAGCTTCAGAGTGGTGCACAAGCACACTGCTGCCTCAAGCTCCACCAGCCCTTGCAGCACTGGGCAGCACTCGTTGACGACAGGGTCACCAAGGCCAATGTGCACCAACCCGCCAAGAAGATCCACACAAGCTCCAAGCTTAAGAGTGTCGATTGGGCACGTGGCGGGTGGTGGTGGCAGGCAAGGCAGGCAAGGCTTAGGTGGTGGTGGCGGGCAAGGCTTAGTTGTTGGCGGGTTAGTCACCGGAGGAACTGTCACTGGGGGGAGGGGCTTGATTGGAGGGAGAATCCCTGGAGGGAGGGTGATGGGTGGGTTCACAATTGGAGGTAGGGTTACCGGAGGCAGGGTGACCGGTGGTTTGGGAATCGGAGGTAGGGTGACCGGTGGTTTGACAGTCGGAGGTTGGGTGACCGGTGGTTTGACAATGGGGGGTACGGTTACCGGAGGGTTGATGGGTGGGACAATGACCGGGGGGTGGGTGATTGGAGGATTGACAATGGGTGGGAGGGTAATGGGTCCCTTGGGTGGCTTAACCTTGCCGGGCTTGTGCTTTGGGGGTTGGCCACAAATGCCACAACCAAGAATGGGGGTGGTGGAAGAGATGAATAGCATGGAAATGAAAAGGAGAGCTGTGAACTTAGATGACTCCATTTTAGTGTACTCTTTGCTTTGCTTTGTGTTGCAAAACAAAGAGAGAAATGGACTGGGTTGGTAAAGTAGTGGTAGATGAGTGGGGTGTTATATAGAGTGAGTGAGCAGTGAAGTTCAAAAACAAAACAAAAAGGAAAAAACCCTAGAAGCCAAAAAAATAAAATAGAAAAAAAAACCCTAGAAGCAAATCACGTGAACATGGGGCTGGGGAAAAAGGCAGCTGACAAATTTTGCTAGTTGGCATTGGCAACTAGCTTGGAGATGCATGAATATCCATTTTGCCCTATCATTGTGCTTTTATCACTAGATTGGGTGATTCAAAATTTCATCCAGGATATCATATTATATTACATTGAGTTTTAATGAACCCTATAACTTGACTCAACTGTCTGTCATGGATAGGTTACTAGGGTTTAATTTGGTCCAAGAGAAACAAATATTAAGTACAAATAACATTACTTTGCATAGTCTCAGCCATCACTAAAAATTACAATTATGTCCTTATATCTTATATTCATCCAACTGTATATTATCCTTCCTATCACAATATAATTATTTTTCATTAAATAGTGATATTGTATTATCATTACACCTAATATCCTCAACGTCCTTCCAACACAAAGTATGTGTCTTATATATGGTTAGTTAGATGACTACTCTTTAGGCTTAATTTAACCACCTGTTCCATAATATGCAGATTCATTATGGGACTTTTTTTTTTTTCACCGTATGTAAAAGGAAAATGGGGTACTTTCAAATGAGTGCATATTTAAAAATTTATTTTCAAATTAATGATAAATTTTATAAACATTAAAAGGTAAAATTATAAATCTTATCATCTATTTGTAATTAATTTTTGAGGCTATCTCTGAGAGGTAATTTTCCCAAGGAAAATAGGGGTACAAGAAATTATTTGGTAAAGAAGAGGATTAAGCTTATGAAACAATCGCGTGTGCATTCCTCTATTATTTGAACGAGACAAATGCGATTCAGACTTCAATCCCATAAAGCATGTTTCAATAAGTAAACTAAATAATTGTTGACGCAAATCTGTGTGTGTTAGCCTGGCATGATAGTATTTTCAATTCATTATTTTGATTGCACTGGAACATGTGCCGGCGTAATTAATTTTGAGCAAATTACACTGATGTTTCTATATTTTGTTTTTGTGTTATTTTAATTTTTTAATTTTTTATTTGCTCAATTTTAATCTTATATTTTTTTTATTTATGTCAATTCAGTCCAATTTGCAAACGTTTGTTAATTAATTAATTTATTTACTATTTTAAAAATCGGACCGGTGAGCAAATCGGACAAGGGATCGGGTGAACGGGTCATCGGTTTAACCGTCGGATTGAACCGGAATCGAACTGTGACGTAATAAATATATTAAAATTATATTTAAATAAAAATATAAGTAATAAAATTATAAATTAAAAATATTAAATTATCTTAAATATTTGTCATAATATTTTTTTACTGAAAATATAATAATATAATTTAAAATATTATTAATTTTAATTTTGGAAGAGGAAATCAAATATTTAATATTCCCTCCATATGATTTTAATTCGAATAATTTGATTGAAAGAATAGCAAAAATTTTGAAGGGATATCAAAATTTCAATATTCTCTCCAATACATTTGATTGAATCCCACATAGATTTCTTGAGTTTTTTGAAAGAATTTTTTTTTTCTTATAGCTTTTAATGACATTCCTCACAAGAAGAGACTCTTGAAAGAGAGTTTCAAATTAAAATTTTATTATATTCTTATATTATATATATATATATATATATATATATATATAGATATATAAAATAAGAAAGAAAGAAAGAAAAGAAAGGAAATGAAAAAAAAAAAAAAAAAAAAGAAAAGTTCCAAGCTGATCAACCCGATGAACTGGCTCCGGGGCTGCCGGTTCGACTGCTGGTTTTCCCGGTTCTCTCTAAATAAGATGGTTTTTAGTTTTGACCTGTTCAGAGGGTATATTCAGACTGAAACTCCGACTGGTCGACGGTTCAATCGGTCCGGTCCGGTCCAATTTTCAAAATCGAAAATTTATTTATTTTTAATTTTTAACCAAGTGCGCATTACATGTCCTATTTTTAAGAGCAAAATTGTAAATTCTTATATTTTCTACATAAATCAGTCCAATTCAGTGAGTTAACTCACTCAAATAAGTAGAGAGGGCTTATGGTGGGTTTCATTATTGGGATGAGGGCTCTCTATGGATCTAATCTAGATGATGGGAGGAGGAGGAGAAATGAGGACTCGGTGCATCTCCCTGAGGGTTGTGACTGGAGGCCGTCATCGTTGCAGATTGTGGATGAGCTTGTCGTCGCTATCTCCACTCATCTCTTTTTATTTTTTTATTACAATTCAAATTTTATTTTTGATTTTGGTGTGGTTTGGTGGTAGCAGTGATTGTTTGGTGGCATGCGACAACCCCATTTTGTATTATGCTTTTAATTTCTTAATTGTGCACGTGCTTATGTGCTAAGTATGAATTTGGTGATAATCATGTCATTAATGTGGTTTTGACTACATATTTGTTGATCATTAGAAAATCTATTATGATTTTTGTTTTGATCTGAAAATTGAAGGTCTTAATGGCGTCAGAAACCGAAATTGGCTAATTTATTGTGATCAACATAATCTGTAGAGCCTATTAAAAAGTTTGATTAAAATTTGATTCAATTCAAAAATATCAAGTTTTGATTAAATTAACATTAAACCTAATTATTCACTTAATTCTTGATTAGTGATAATTAAGCCAATTAGTATATATACATGTTATAATCAAGGAGTTGAGCTAAAACACATTATTTGGCTGAATTTTACAAGTTAGAGAGAGAGTGAGGGCAATTTAGAGAGGAAAGGAGCTTGTGAACTTGGAATTTGGTACGGAAATTGGAGAATTAAGAAGAAGAACTCATTATTTTGTAAGAATTTGTGTTATTGAAGACCTTAGGTAAACCTTAATTCATGAAACAAAGTTCTTTCATATGTGAATTCAAGAGGATGATGTGTTCAAATGTAAGAATTGAGCTTAGAATGAAGAATTAGAGGTTAATTCATACATGCATGCATAGTTTTGTAGAGTTTCACAACTTTGAGCATGATTCTTGCCATCCATATTAAGTTTTGAAGCTATCTTATACATGCACTCATGATTCATAAGAGTTTGAAGTTAGATTTTATGTTTTTGTAAACTTTAAAAAGGAATTTGAAGTTTAATCATATATGCATGATCATTTAAGTTAAAATCATGAAATTTGGCCATGAGGCTAGAAAATTGGTCTTGAATTCATGTTTTTGGAAGAGTTTTAAGTGTTTGAGAAGTTGTTTACAAGTCAGGCAAGAGTTTGTTTTGAAACTACAAGCTTTGAAGCTCGACTCCATTTTGAAATTTTTAGAATTCTTTCACACCACTCAAGTGAACAATCTGTCACTCAAGTGCACATTTTATGCATCCAGTATTTTTGAAAATAATTGTAGTTAGCTCAAGCAACCAAGTCATCGCTCGAGCGACTGCCTTTTTACTTTGTACCTTGGCTCGAGCAAACATCGAGCTTATATTCGGACCGTCCAGTACTTTTGCAGACCAAGTAGTCCACTCGAGTGACCAATGTTGCGCTTGAGCGAAGTGCGCTATTTTAGCAAATTTTGAAAAGGCATATTATGACCAAATGTGCATTCTCATTCCTTTCTGAGCATTCTTAGGCATGAATTGAATATCCTAAATGAATTAAGGGTTAGAATGAAGCCTAAAAGAGTTGAATAAGCTAAAGAACAATCCGATTAAGCAATATAATTCAACGTGTATACGCTTATGAATTGTGTAGGATCATCTGTAAGGGCGAATCAGCAACCAAATCACTGTGAGTAATATCTTAGTAAAGATATTTTCTTACTTACTTTATTTTTTGAATGTCCTAATATGGTAAGCTTTTTCTGAAACTGTGATTTTGCAAGTGTGAATGAGTTTCTATCTGTTCGATCAGTATGATATTTGTAAATGTGATTGATATGAAACGACTGTGTATGATGGACCCAAGGTTGTTCTGTATAACTGAATTGGACCCAAGGTCGTTCTGTATATCTGACAAGATGGATCTAAGGTCGTTTTAAACATCTGATAAGTTTGATTATCTACTATGAGTTGACCGAATGGTCATTATACAACTGTAAATGATTGTACCCGAGGTTTTTCAGTTATGATATGATCAATTCCATTATGTACATCTGTTACAAGTTAGACCCAAGGTCGTTCTATTATTTGTTGGACTTGAGGTTGGTTATGATATGATCAATTCCATTATGTACATCTGTTATCTGTTGGACCTGAGGTCGTTCCATTATGTATAGCTTATGATATAAAAATACTTGTGCCAATCACTAGAACTCATTCTCATAACCCCTTTACTCTAATATTATTCATTGGACTTTAGCTCACTCCGTTTATATATATGTATGTATGTGAGCAGCGTGATATCCAGCCCCAGTCTTAGTGAACCTGTGAAGAATACCAAGTTTAGTGAAGTCTGTCATGAGTGCCTCACGAGCAATGCTTTTGTTTCTTTTGTCTTTTGAATTTTTGTTTTCTTTTATTAGTCATGTTTGACGAACTTATACGTATATAAGTTTTGGTTTTGTGTGATAATGATGTTTGAAAGATCTTGAACATATGGAATCTTATTATATTTGTCTGACTGTGAGTTATTAATATATGAGAAGTTTCTGTTTATGCCATTTATACACAAGCTCATTGGACAAACTTTGTTAGTCTGCTTCCACTTCTAGCCTATTTATTATTAAATATGTCTATATTTTGTCTAAGATTGTAGGTAATCTCATGGTTATCGGGCGGTTATGATCCAAACCTCTACAGGCGGGTTCGGGTCATGACAGAGTGGTATTAGAGCACGAGTTAATAATTTGCACACTTGTTCAAATGATCAATAAGGTGTCTAGAAAAGATTTAAATTGCATTCATCTGATAACTAATTGTTATGTGCATCAAGAACATGTGAATATATTGAATATGAACTGTTGTGCCTATAGGTGTATATGTGCAATTTATGTGTCTATTGTAATGCAAGTTTATATAGATAATGGTGAGAACAAGAGCTGATGAGATAGAAGAGTCGACTACCGCTCGACTAGACATAATGGAAAGAATGATCCATGATATGTCTGAAGCATTAAGGCAACAACAGCAGCAACCACCCCCACGTCCGCCAATGCTAGTACCACCTGTACAAGACTATCAGACTGATGACCATATAATTGCTCTCACTAAAGAATTTAAGAAGATGAAACCACCGTTGTTCCATGGTGGAATAGACCATTTGAAAGCTAAAGCATAGGTCATTGGAATCGAGAAATTATTTGAAGTATTTCCGCTTGTTGAGGCACAAAGGGTTCAGTTGGCTGCATTCACTCTAAAGGATGAGGCAAGAAGATGGTGGATGTTAATCCAAGAAAACAATAAGGGGATTGATTGGGCACGATTCCTTAAAATATTTTATGAGAAATATTTCCCGCAGTGTGTCCATGATCGAAAAGTGTTTGAGTTTGAGGGACTTAAAGAAGGTAACATGACAGTAGCTGAGTGTGAAGCAAAGTTCACAGAGTTGGCCAGGTTTGCACTGCACATGGTTGACACTGATTATAAAAAGGCGATAAAGTTTGAGGGTGGACTTTGGAATGTAATTTTAGAAAAAGTAAATGTCTTGAAACTGCCAAAGTACGTGGATGTTATTGACCAAGCTGTAATGTCGGAGGCGAATATAGCATCCCATAACCAACCATTTGAATGGAGAGGAAAAAGGCATGGTTCTTATATGAATAAAAGATCATCGTCTTCAAAGAAGCAAAATCAGGGAACATCTAGCACCTCCAATTCAACAAGAGATTTTGCGCCAACCTGTAATGTGTGTGGCAAGAAACATCAGAGAGTTGTTTATCATACACCTGGGGTATGTTTTAGATGTGGCAAGACCGGACACATGATCAGAGATTGTTCCCAAAATGAACAAAGAAGTGGAAGGCTAGCTGCTAATTTGACTGGATCTATGCCAATGCCAAGAAACTCTACAAGACCCACTGCTACGAGAGACACATTTGAGGCAATGGAGAGTTTTTTCACTTGTCTCAGGTACCCTTTCTATTTGCAACCAAGATACTTATGTGCTAATTGATTTAGGTTTAACACATTCCTTTATATCTATTGCATTTGCATCTAGGCTGAATAGACCTATGGAATCATTGCCATATTTATTGTGTGTATCTGTTCCATCTAGGGAATCTGTTCTATGTTCATTTGTACACCGTGTGTTGTGAAATACGTGTTGGAAATGCTATGTTATTTGTAGACTTGTTGCCTCTTGATATTAGGCATTTTGATGTGATTTTAGGAAAAGATTGGTTGTCTAAATGTTGTGCTACTATTGATTGTGTGACAAAATGGGTTTTATTTACACCTTCTAGACATGATGAATTTGTATTTGTCAGTAATGGTGTAGTACCTCCATCTTGATTTCGGCAATGAAAGCATGCAAACTACTTAAGAAGAGATATCAGGGTTATTTGTGTAGTGTTTTGACTAATCAGTTTATGAACATTATGTTGGATGACACTACAAAAAAAAGTACTTTTGCGACCGCTACAAGCCGTCGCAAATAATAAAAAAACAGTCGCAAAACGGCCATGCGATGGCAAATGAGGGTTGCGAATGTGGGGGTGGCAAATACTTTTTGCGGCCGCAAAATAGCAGTCGCAAACTATTTGCGACCGCCTAATCTACTTATGGAAAATAATGTTTTTCTGTCACAAAAAATTTAAAAAAATGCCTACATACATTAGCGACCATCTTGTAACTGTTGCAAAAAAATTAAAAAAAAAAAAAGCCTACAATGTTTTAACAATCTATATTCTCATGTATATATATATATATTCAAATATTATATACAATAAATGTAAAGTGATATTTACAAAAGTTCTAACACTCATGTATTATTTTCCATCACTTCCCAGAACAAAATTATCTTTCTTCCAAAAAAAAAATAAAAAGATATGTGCATACAAAATATAAACTTCTATACATGCAAAACAAATATCCATCAACTATCCTTAAAAGTATTTATACAAAATACTAATAGATTCAAGAAAAAAAAATCTTAGTTTAGCTCTCAATATCACCCACCCAATCACATCAACTACTCCATCAACACTACCTGCAAAAATATACATCAATATATTAGACATCATTCAAATTATCTTTGCATCAGCAATAAACACCTATGAGGTTCATTTTAAACAGTCAAACAATTTAGACCTTTATGCAAAGCAAACCACTTGGAGCTATTACATCCTGCAAAGAAGAAGTAATTCTTCTTGCAAATAACATTTAAGCTTCTTGTACTAGAATATACATAAGAAGCAAGACTGCCAGTGTACATACAAAACCTGCAAACAAGAAATAATTCTTCTTGCAAATAAGAATGTAAGAAAGAAACTAACCGTATTGTTTTTCAATTTAATTCCAATCAAGTAAAATTTCCTCCCTCCCAAATCCTCCGCTCATGTAACTGACAATAGTCTCCACCCAACCTTTGTTTTCAGTCGCTAACCTCCTACAAAGAATGGGGTATTCTTTACCCTTTGGAATGTATTGGTAGTACAACATGTTCAACCGAAGAAACAACCAATTTATATGTAACACCACTATTAATGCATGAAAAGTGTTTTCAAATTAGTGACAAGTATCTTGTATTCTTCATTTCTTTTTTCTTTTTTGTCTTTTTCTTGTGCCTCAAGGATACTTTTTAGCAAGACCCTTTTACACAATATGCATATCTATATATACATGAGGGCATCTTTAACCCTTACCTAAATCTTGACTCCAACTTACATTTGAGTAAAACGCCACTAAAATCCCCTTCACTCCTTTATTCAAACCTATATGAAATTGAGTTTTACACAACTCATAGGACACCAATTTCCTTTATTCAAATTTCTATCTAATAAAAAATAAACACATATGTGTTCCAAATTCTCATTTACTGTAACTCCTAACATCGACTCAAAACTTGACACTTGTAGGCAAGTGGATGTGTATTAGGCCATCTTCAAACCTCAATTTATACTTGTACTCAAATTAAGTACAATTGGGCTCGTAATTGAATTGCACAAACTAATCTTCATATTTATAGTACATATATATATAAACACAATTACTACTCATCAACTAATCTAGAAACCAAAACAATGAAACAAATTTATATATACATAGATATATAGAAGCAGGAATATGAAATGGGGTTTTGAAAGTTATTGCAAAGCCTGGTAAGTTAATTTGACATGGGGTTTTTACATATGGGTTAATGTGATTTTTTTTGTTGCTGTGTACATGGTTGCTCCCTCCTTGGAGCCACAACTAGATACTCTACCTATTAAATGAAAAATTGATAGAGAGAGAGAGAGAGAGAGCACGCACTAGATGCATCCGACGCCTACAATATATTAGTATAATGTGTTAAAAATTTCCATATGTATATATATAAATTTGATAAAACGTAAAATTCATCAATTTGTAAATATTGCACCTCTCTCATGCTTATACTCCTAGCCACACCATGTGACTCTAAGAACAAAACACGTGCCGTCAAGTTCTCAATCGTTGTATTGAACCTAGACTCAACGTCTTGTGTCACACTTCGTGTGATTTCATAAATAAATGAAGTGACTGTTGATGATTGGGATGGGCCGCTACCTTGCGCATACACCGTACTCCTGCGCATTCCTCTTTCAAAAGTCTTGTAATACCCATGTCCATCATTCCCAACAATTTTATTATAAATCCCATCGCAATACTCAATCGTATGTTTTTCCTTAGGAACTTTCCAAAGATGCGCATTGTATTCCTCCTACATTTTGAAAACATAAGGACAATGTTTGTAAAAAGCAAAATATGTGTAGAAACTTTTAAACCATAGTCATACCACGATTGCCATAACATTGGGATCAATCAGGTTGTGTGCCCTCTTCCAATGACTCATCTTATCTATCTGCTCCCCTTTATGTGTCATTGTAACAACCCTCATACTGTTTACCGATTAATGACTGATTGATTACCGAAAAACATCGGTTACCGTTAAACTGAATTGATTATGACTGATAACTGAACTGATTAAAAATACTGAACTGACTGACTGAAAACTGGAACTGAATTGACTGAGTGTGTATGTTAATTTGTATTCTATCTGTTGATTGTTATTTGATCTGTTCGTATTTTAGTGTTTAAACTGCTAATTGAAGGCCTTATCAGCGGCCGAATCTGGAATTGATTAATGTTTTATGATCCTTAGAATTAATGTGATTTTATGGTATATTTATCTGAAAACTGATTAGGTACGATTAAATTAGATTAACTATTGATAAAATGCAGAGTTGACTTAATTACACAAATGCCACTCTAGTGGCCCACTACTTGGACCCTCTTGAGACTTGATTTCACTTAAGCACACATTTTGTTCAACCTTTTTCCTTCTCATTGCCGTCCATAGAGAGAGAGAAACTAGAGGAGTGGAGTTCATCTCAATTTTGCTTGTAAATTGCTTGGTAATTGAAGGAATTGGAACATAGGTCGCAAATTTAGCTTCCTCACCTTGTAACTAAAGCTCTAGGTAAGGATTTTATCTTCTCATTCTTGTGTTTGAGCTAATTCTTGCATGGTCCATGTTAAATTGTAGAGCTAAGTCATGTTTTAGTTCATACATGTTGATATAGAGCATAATTCATGCATGCATGTTTGAATTGTAGATGTTTGAGTTGTTTTCATGACAAAAGGTTACATGCATGTTCATAATTATGTTTAAGTCCATGATTTCACCATGTTTTGAAAAGAATTGGCTCCTTAGAGTATCAAATTGGAGCTTCAAAATGATTTGAATTCATGCATGATTGCATGCCCTCCATGTTTATGTTATTGGTTTGAAATTGAGTGTGAATTGAACACCCTTGGGCTTTGATTTCTCAAATTGAGCTTTGAACCATGTTATTCTATGTGTTTATAAATGTTTTCCAGAAAATGGGCCCAAGAGGATTGGTTTTGATGCATTTAAACTTGGTTTTGGCTTGGAGGTGCAATCTGGGTTTTCCAGATTTTGCACTTCCGCTCGAGCGGGGGAAAGTAACGCTCGAGCGTGAAATCCGAGCATCCAGCATCTCTCTGCACCGTTTTACAGTCCGCTCGAGTGGAGGATTGGGCGCTCGAGCGGAGTCATGTCTCAAGCTCGAGCGGGCGTCGAGTGGAGATTTCACCCATCCAGTACTTTTACAGTACGCTCGAGCGTGTACCTTTGTTGCATGTCCGCTCGAGCGGGGAAACATGCGCTCGAGCGGGAATCTGTTTTTCTGAAAATTTCGAGACTGTTTTCTGATCACATCTTTGCATCCTCATCCCATTCTAGGCATTCTTAGACCTAGTTTAAGGCATCTTATTGAGGATATAGATGTAGAACACACCGAGGCAAATTAGGGATTAAGTTGTTATCTTTCCCAACTGTGTAGCTTAGTGTGTGTTCAACCTGTGAACTGTGTAGGGTTGGCGACTGGGGAGACACGCTCTAGCATACTGTAGCCCAAACTCTGTGAGTAACAATTGTGTAAAGATATGTTCAAATGATTATCTTCTGAATACTGAACTGAACTGTTTACTGAACTGATATTGTTTACTGAATGAATGTATGTCCTATCTCTGAACTGTATTGTGGCATCCTTGGCACCTACTGTTTACTGTTACTGTTACAGAGATCTCTGTCGGTTCCCTCGTGGGACCACTACTGTTTACTGATTGATGGCCATCATTACTGTTCGGTCTTTAAGACCTACTGTTTACTGCTATGCTAATGGATGTACCACATATGATTGAATAACTGTTCTGACTGAAAGACTGAAGTATTGTTTAATGAACTGATTTCATTACTGTAAGGACATTTCATTCATAACCCCTTTACGCATTATGTTATTCACTGGGCTTTAGCTCACTGTTTATATATATATGTAGGTGCTCAGCCGCCAGATCGGAGCTAGGAGCGTGGGTTAGACTCCAGTTTTGTCAAGCCAGCCTTTGTGCCTCACTGAGAGGTTCCGAGTTGCCATGCTATGGCTTTGGGGTGTCTTGTTTTTCCCCCGTCTGTCTCCATACTGTTTGGATTACTGTATAGACTGTTAACTGCTAACCGTACTGTTATCAAGGGATTAGGTCCCTGTATTGTGTGACTGTAAATTTTATATAGACTGTACTGTTGGTATATGTGAATGCATGAAAAATCTTTTTGGCATACAGACTGACACAGCTCAATGGACATTATTCATTTACTGTATTGGCTTCCGCCAGGCCCTGTACTCTGTTTTACTGTACTACTGTTCTGCAGGCCTTCGGTAATCTCGGATTACTGGCCGGTTACGGTGCTAAACCCATAGGGCCGGGTTTGGGTCGTGACAGAATGGTATCAGAGCGATACTTAACCACGAGTTATACCGCACACACGTGTCCAAATGAGCTATAGGGTGTCCTAGAAAGTGATTAGGGCATTTCATGAACTTGAAAAGTGTGTGGCTATGTTATGACTGAATACATGTTGATGTGATAACTGTCTAAATATGCAACTGTTTATGTTACAATTGCTATAACTGTTATAACTGCTTATAGTGAAATGGACAATGCAAATGAACCTGAATCCTCATCTACTGAGGCAAGAATGGAAAGAATGAAAAGAATGATGGAACTGATAACCGCTAGACTTGAACAACAACAGAACCAACAGCCCCCACCTCCTCCCCCGGTACAGCCGGAACCTAATGCGAACGTGAATGATGGGGATATTATTGCTCTCACCCATAAATTCAGCAAGATGAAACCGCCATCCTTTCAGGGAGGACTAGAACCGCTAAAGGCTGAAGCTTGGGTGCTTGAAACAGAAAAACTATTTGAGGTGTTCTCGTGCTCAGAAGCGAATAAAGTATTGTTAGCTACCTTCACCCTACAATAAGAAGCTAGAAGGTGGTGGATGTTGATCCGCGATACAGATACTGTTATGACTTGGGCTCAGTTCAAGGAGTCCTTCTTTGAAAAGTATTTTCCTCAGTGTGTCAGGGATAGAAAAGTGACTGAATTTGAACAGCTAAAGCAGGGCACAATGTCCGTTGCGGAATATGAGACGAAATTCACCGAGCTTGCTAGATATGCACCGCATATGGTGGATACTGAATATAAGAAGGCCAGGAAATTTGAAGGCGGCCTTAATGTTGCAATTCTCGACAGAATAAATGTTTTGAAGCTATCGAACTATGTAAATGTTCTTGACCGAGCCTTGATGGCTGAGTCAAATATCGAAGCACTGAAAACCGAGACACCAGCGTCTGAATGGCGTGGTAAAAGGCAGGGTTTTAAATTCAAGAAAGGCAAGCATAACCCAGCGAACAAGAAACAGAATACGGGTCAATAACTAGCCCCAGCCAAGGGAGTGGTTTCATACCACCGTGTCCTGAGTGTGGCAAGAAGCACAAAGGGGTCTGCTACAAAATATCTGGAGCCTGTTACAGGTGTGGCAAAGTGGGCCACTTGGTTAAAGACTGCCCCTCTGCTCCACAAGCCAGTAGTAAAGCTGCACCAAGCGCAACAGCATCAACTGTAGCACCAAAGCCTAACCCCAGAGCTACCGGGAAAGAGCCCATGAGGCAGGGCCGAGTGTTCGCCCTAGTACCGGGAGACGTGCAGAATACCGAGACTGTTGTGTCAGGTATTCTCTCTATCTGTACTCAAAATGCATATGTACTGATTGATTCGGGGTCTACGCATTCAAATGTGTCGCATGCCTTTTCACGAAAATTGAATAGACCCTTAGAACCCGTGAACTATCTGCTAGCTGTATCATCACCCGTAGGAGGATCCATGACATGTGCTTATATGTACCCCGCTTGTGAAATTATTGTTGGGGATATGCATCTGTTTATTGATTTACTACCATTGAACATTGATCATTTTGATGTAATATTGGGGATGGATTGGTTACAAAAATATCATGCCACTATTGATTGTGTGACCAAGCAAGTTGTTTTCCGTCCACCTGGATTGCCTGAATTCGTGTTTAATGGGAGTGGAGTAGTACCTCCTCCGTATTTGATTTCGTCAGTGAGAGCTGTTAAATTAATTAGAAAGGGGTGTAAAGGATATCTGTGTTCTGTGCTGACTGTGTCTACTGATGATAGTGTTAAAACTGATGTGAATTGCATTCCGATAGTCAGGGAATTCCCAGATGTATTTCTAGATGATCTGCCAGGGGATTTGATTGACAGGGAGATCAAATTCACCGTGGATGTGATTCCCGGAACACAGCCAGTTTCGAAAGCTCCTTACCGAATGGCTCCAACTGAACTGAAGGAGTTGAAAGTGCAATTGCAGGAACTGTTAGACAAGAAGTTTATCAGGCCCAGTACTTCACCATGGGGTGCACCAGTTTTGTTTGTAAAGAAGAAGGATGGCTCCTTGAGATTGTGCATTGATTACCGTGAATTGAACAAGGTAACTGTGAAAAATAAATACCCATTGCCACGTATTGATGATTTGTTTGATCAGTTACAGGGTGCCAAAGTGTTTTCTAAGATTGACCTCAGATCGGGGTATCATCAACTGAAGGTTAAACCGGAAGACATTGATAAAACTGCTTTTAGAACGAGGTATGGCCATTATGAATTTTTAGTTATGCCATTCGGAGTCACGAACGCCCCTGCTGCTTTTATGGACCTCATGAACAGAATTTTTAAACCATACCTTGATGATTTTGTTGTAGTGTTTATTGATGACATATTGATTTACTCTAAAAGTATAGAACAACATGAACATCATCTGAGACTTGCCCTACAGACCCTAAGAGAACAGAAACTGTATGCTAAACTGTCTAAGTGTGAATTTTGGCTTAACCATATTATGTTTTTGGGGCATGTTGTTAGCAAAAATGGAATTTCTGTTGATCCGCAGAAAATTGAAGCTGTAGTGAACTGGCCTAGACCGACAAATGTGACTGAAGTCCGAAGCTTTTTGGGATTGGCTGGATATTACAGACGATTTGTCAAAGATTTCTCCAAAATTGCCCTACTATTGACTCAGTTAACTCAGAAGGGGACATCATTTGACTGGACTGACCAAAGAGAATCTGCTTTTCAGGAGTTGAAAACTCGATTAGTGACTGCACCGGTTCTTATCTTACCTTCAGGTACGGATGGTTATACTGTATTTAGTGACGCTTCTCATAAGGGTTTGGGGTGTGTTTTAATGCAGAATAGGAGAGTTATTGCTTATGCTTCCCGACAGTTGAGACCACATGAAAAGAACTACCCGACCCATGACCTGGAACTTGCTGCAGTAGTATTTGCGCTAAAAATCTGGCGTCACTACCTGTACGGGGTGACATGTGAAGTATACACCGACCACAAGAGCTTAAAATATTTCTTCACACAGAAGGAACTAAATATGAGACAGCGCAGATGGCTAGAACTGATCAAAGACTATGATCTACAGATTCTGTACCATCCGGGAAAGGCTAATACTGTCACCGATGCATTGAGCCGAAAGTCAATTTCCAACTTAGCTTGTTTGCTCACCGGACAGAAAGAGCTGCTTAGTGACCTTGACAAATTTGAAATTGAAGTTGTTTTGAGAGAACAAGGTGGAACCTTAGCTGCTATTTCTGCTCAACCGGCACTGATTGAAGAGATTAAAGAGAAACAACAACTGGATGATTTCTTGAAAAACATCATCGAAGAAAGAGAATCTAAACCGAGACCGGGATTCAAATTTGAGAACAATGTATTGAAATTTCATGAAAGACTGTGTGTACCAAATGATACTGAACTGAAAAGAAGAGTTCTGCAAGAGGGCCACAATTCAAAATTGTCTATCCACCCGGGGAATACGAAAATGTACCAAGATCTGAAACAGAATTTCTGGTGGCCGGGAATGAAGAAAGAAATTGCCGACTTTGTGTCCAAATGTCTTCATTGCCAACAAGTCAAAACCGAACATCAACGACCTGCCGGATTATTGCAACCCCTGCCCATACCAGAGTGGAAATGGGAGCATATCACGATGGATTTTATCGTCGGGTTACCTCGCTCCAGAAAAGGTATGGATTCAATTTGGGTTATTGTTGATAGACTAACCAAATCTGCTCACTTCTTACCTGTCAAGACAATCTATAATGCGGACAAATTGGCTGTTATCTATATTGATGAAATTGTGAGACTGCACGGAGTGCCTGTGTCTATTGTTTCCGACAGGGATTCGAAGTTTACCTCGAGGTTTTGGCAAAGCCTACAGACTGCACTGGGTACTGAACTGAGACTGAGTAGTGCCTATCATCCTCAGACAGATGGCTAATCAGAAAGAACCATCCAAACTCTGGAGGATTTACTGAGAATGTGTGTCCTTGATTTTCAAGGAGACTGGGAAAGTCATCTGCCATTAGTTGAATTCGCCTACAACAACAGCTACCATTCGAGTATTGTTATGGCGCCTTTCGAGGCATTGTATGGCAAAAAATGTAGATCTCCGATTTGCTGGGCAGAAGTTGGAGACGGGCCTTTTCTTGGGCCCGAGATTGTATATGAAACGACCGAGAAAGTGAAACTGATACAACAGAGACTGAAAACTGCGCAGAGCAGACAGAAGAGTTATGCTGACGTCAGAAGACGAGACAGAGAGTATGAAGTGGGTGATCACGTATTTGTAAAAGTGACACCGATGAAAGGCCAGACTCGTTTTGGAGTCAAAGGCAAGTTAGCACCAAGATACGTCGGACCGTATGAGATTATTGAGAAAATTAATCCGGTGGCGTATCAAGTTGCACTCCCTCCGGAAATGGAGCACATGCATAATGTTTTCCACATTTCGATGTTAAGAGATTATCTCCGGGATCCCTTCCATGTAATAGAGCCTACCCACGTAGTGTTGAGTGATGACTACACTTACGAGGAATGGCCCATACAGATTGTAAACAGACGGATCAAGAAACTGAGGAACAAAGAGATCCCGCTAGTGAAAGTCGACTGGCAGAACCATGGTGGTATGTATGCCACTTGGGAAAGGGAAGATGACATGGCTAAAAGATATCCTGAACTGTTTCCACTGAACCCTGTTTTCTTCCAGAATGAAGGTAACTCGAGTTTAGAGGACTAAACTCTTTATAAGGAGGGGAGACTGTAACAACCCTCATACTGTTTACCGATTAATGACTGATTGATTACCGAAAAACATCGGTTACCGTTAAACTGAATTGATTATGACTGATAACTGAACTAATTAAAAATACTGAACTGACTGACTGAAAACTGGAACTGAATTGACTGAGTGTGTATGTTAATTTGTATTCTATCTGTTGATTGTTATTTGATCTGTTCGTATTTTAGTGTTTAAACTGCTAATTGAAGGCCTTATCGGCGGCCGAATCTGGAATTGATTAATGTTTTATGATCCTTAGAATTAATGTGATTTTATGGTATATTTATCTAAAAACTGATTAGGTACGATTAAATTAGATTAACTATTGATAAAATGCAGAGTTGACTTAATTACACAAATGCCACTCTAGTGGCCCACTACTTGGACCCTCTTGAGACTTGATTTCACTTAAGCACACATTTTGTTCAGCCTTTTTCCTTCTCATTGCCGTCCATAGAGAGAGAGAAACTAGAGGAGTGGAGTTCATCTCAATTTTGCTTGTAAATTGCTTGGTAATTGAAGGAATTGGAACATAGGTCGCAAATTTAGCTTCCTCACCTTGTAACTAAAGCTCTAGGTAAGGATTTCATCTTCTCATTCTTGTGTTTGAGCTAATTCTTGCATGGTCCATGTTAAATTGTAGAGCTAAGTCATGTTTTAGTTCATACATGTTGATATAGAGCATAATTCATGCATGCATGTTTGAATTGTAGATGTTTGAGTTGTTTTCATGACAAAAGGTTACATGCATGTTCATAATTATGTTTAAGTCCATGATTTCACCATGTTTTGAAAAGAATTGGCTCCTTAGAGCATCAAATTGGAGCTTCAAAATGATTTGAATTCATGCATGATTGCATGCCCTCCATGTTTATGTTATTGGTTTGAAATTGAGTGTGAATTGAACACCCTTGGGCTTTGATTTCTCAAATTGAGCTTTGAACCATGTTATTCTATGTGTTTATAAATGTTTTCCAGAAAATGGGCCCAAGAGGATTGGTTTTGATGCATTTAAACTTGGTTTTGGCTTGGAGGTGCAATCTGGGTTTTCCAGATTTTGCACTTCCGCTCGAGCGGGGGAAAGTAACGCTCGAGCGTGAAATCCGAGCATCCAGCATCTCTCTGCACCGTTTTACAGTCCGCTCGAGCGGAGGATTGGGCGCTCGAGCGGAGTCATGTCTCAAGCTCGAGCGGGCGTCGAGCGGAGATTTCACACATCCAGTACTTTTACAGTACGCTCGAGCGTGTACCTTTGTTGCATGGCCGCTCGAGCGGGGAAACATGCGCTCGAGCGGGAATCTGTTTTTCTGAAAATTCCGAGGCTGTTTTCTGATCACATCTTTGCATCCTCATCCCATTCTAGGCATTATTAGACCTAGTTTAAGGCATCATATTGAGGATATAGATGTAGAACACACCGAGGCAAATTAGGGATTAAGTTGTTATCTTTCCCAACTGTGTAGCTTAGTGTGTGTTCAACCTGTGAACTGTGTAGGGTTGGCGACTGGGGAGACACGCTCTAGCATACTGTAGCCCAAACTCTGTGAGTAACAATTGTGTAAAGATATGTTCAAATGATTATCTTCTGAATACTGAACTGAACTGTTTACTGAACTGATATTGTTTACTGAATGAATGTATGTCCTATCTCTGAACTGTATTGTGGCATCCTTGGCACCTACTGTTTACTGTTACTGTTACAGAGATCTCTGTCGGTTCCCTCGTGGGACCACTACTGTTTACTGATTGATGGCCATCATTACTGTTCGGTCTTTAAGACCTACTGTTTACTGCTATGCTAATGGATGTACCACATATGACTGAATAACTGTTCTGACTGAAAGACTGAAGTATTGTTTAATGAACTGATTTCATTACTGTAAGGACATTTCATTCATAACCCCTTTACGCATTATGTTATTCACTGGGCTTTAGCTCACTGTTTATATATATATGTAGGTGCTCAGCCGCCAGATCGGAGCTAGGAGCGTGGGTTAGACTCCAGTTTTGTCAAGCCAGCCTTTGTGCCTCACTGAGAGGTTCCGAGTTGCCATGCTATGGCTTTGGGGTGTCTTGTTTTTCCCCCGTCTGTCTCCATACTGTTTGGATTACTGTATAGACTGTTAACTGCTAACCGTACTGTTATCAAGGGATTAGGTCCCTGTACTGTGTGACTGTAAATTTTATATAGACTGTACTGTTGGTATATGTGAATGCATGAAAAATCTTTTTGGCATACAGACTGACACAGCTCAATGGACATTATTCATTTACTGTATTGTCTTCCGCCAGGCCCTGTACTCTGTTTTACTGTACTACTGTTCTGCAGGCCTTCGGTAATCTCGGATTACTGGCCGGTTACGGTGCTAAACCCATAGGGCCGGGTTTGGGTCGTGACAGTCATCTATAATTTTTTTCAAGTTAGGAGCTGAACTCTTCACAACATAATAAGTCGTAAGTACAACACTAGATCAATACATCGAAACAAATATCTGAGAAAGATGTCCTTTTAGTCGTATATGGAGGCCCACGAAATCCCCAATTAAAAGAATTTTCTTTAGCAATCGTCTATGACATTGGTTAGAATATCAAACATTAGTTATTTATCATTAAAACATTAGTTAAAATTTTATAAAGAATACTTATACCTGTACTTCTTTACTCACCCAATATTGCACAAGTTTCCTCCACTGGGTTGGCACTATGTTAGTAGGTACTCTAGGCGCAATGTTCAGATCATTCTTGAATGGAACCCAATACTTGGACTTTGTCTTTCTTTTACGATTTTTCCACGATGTCCTACAAAGTCACGTGCAAACCTCCTTGAACTCATCTGGACAGCATACCAAGTTGTTCTACAAAGCACAAATTAAAAAAATTGAGTAGTATAGATTGCAGAATAATATCCTTGACTTAAAATTAGAGAAGGGGACATGTTTGAGGATCTATAGAAACCGAAGAAATGCCTGAAATTATAAGTTCCTAAAATTATAATAAACATGTATGTTGGGGCTATCAATAAATTGAATTATTAGATATTTCAAAGTATCATACCTTCACCTCCTGCCAAATATTCTCCTTTATATCAACATGCATCACATTCCAATTGAGATATGTAACTGGGACTCTATGCCCGTTGCGCACGATCAACCCCAATTGTCTCTTCAACCTTTTGCCATCATCCTCCACTGGCTAACACTTATCATCAAATTTTACTTGGATCTTAGTGCCTGTACCCCATTCCTTTATCCATCGAGCAAATCCATGACCTTGTCGTGTACCTGAAAAATTGTTAGACATAAAAAATCTTTAAAATAAATATAACAATACATGATGGCTATGAGGAAGCTGCCATAGAGGTAGCTAATACTATATGTAGAGATAAAACAGATGAAGAAGATGCTTCATCCATGGTGCGAGTTAGCGAGGGACTTATCTGCACACGTAAAGCCCCATCCATAGTGCAAGGGGCCTTAAAGGTCTTCTTCTTCCCCTCTCGCTTCATTCTAAAATGAAAGAAATATGAAAAAGTTAATACACAAGAAATATGGATATCAATTTACTTATAATATAATACAAGATATAAATATATAAAAATGATACAAATCAATTTCAGAACAAATAGAACTTTAGCAGTAAAGTTTACCTCGAAACATATGGAGAAGATGCTCCATCCATAGTGTGAGGTAGCGAGGGACTTGCCTGTACACATAAAGCATCATCCATAGTCCAAGGGGCCTTAAAGGTCTTCCTCTTCCTCTTAGCATCCTCGGTCGTCTTGCTAGCAATTCTTCCTTTGGGTGATGTTGATAACTATCAAGAGTGAAAGTTAAATTTAAAACCAATTTAATACATGAAAAATAGGATCAATTAACAAGATAAATTCATAAAATACTCCTACGAATACTGACCTGAGTGGCAACATCAACTCCAATTTCGTCTAGGGCTTGTCAAGTAAATAAATAAACTACCAAAAGTCCCACCATGCCATGCGTACATTCCGAATGTGTAAAAAAAATCTTCAGTAAATATTAAAGACCAATTTAAAGTCAAATTCCAACAATAAAAAAACCTAAACATGCAGGCTCGTAATTGGACAAGTGCTTAAAAAATGAACTTGGTTGGTCAGCTTTTCAGCTTCCTCTTCAGTTTGCTTAACTGGGGACATTTGCTGCAAACAAGCTTGTAATTTTGCTATTTGTTTCCTAAGCTTGATTAGTTGACATGTTGAAATTTTAGTTATTGCCTGCAGAATGCAGATACAAATAAAAATAAGAAGATAAATCTAAATATAAAAATAAGAAAGAGAAATATGTCCCAGAATGTACCTCATTTCCAATTTTAGTAGTTCTCTTTATCTCCGCAACAAACTTCTTTTCCTATATCAACAAATAATTTATAATTAGATCAAACACCAAAAACTTGCAACATAGACATTACCTATAAACTCGTTAACATACTTCCAATTGCAAGGTGGTGATTTCTCTCTCAATACCTAAAGCAAGATAAAAGTCTAAACATTAATATGAATTTATATGTATATAATAGTAATAAAATTAATTGATTCAGGACATTAACATTCACCAATAGTAGCAGATACATTTAATTATAAACAGATTAAAGAACGATACCTCTGGTCGCATTGGTCATTTCATGCTTACTCTCTTGAAGCTCCTCTGTAATCAAACAACCTAGAAACAGAATAAATCTTTCTTAATTGAATTAATACATTCACGTAATTGATATGAATTATAAATTAGGAAGAAGAAAAATAGGGCACAAACCTTTGGCTGTGGGTTTATTGGCAAAGATGTTCATGATTTCTAGAAAATAATGAAACAATCAGCAATCAAAAATAAAAATGAAGCAATCACAAACACACAATGATATGCACAATGACATATAATTGAATAGGACTTCCATTTTTGTATATCCACATTCAAAAGTACATATGATCATACTATAAAGGGCACAAAAACACATAAATTTCTCACAAATTCAGCAATTAAGCATGAAACATACACGCTATTGTGCACTAAGAAAATCAAAGTTCAACCCTTTTCTTCAACATCATTTGTTGCTCCTTTTATTCCTTCTCTCAGCCAACCAATTTCTTCATCACGAAGCATAGCATTGTCTTCCAAATGTTGAGTCATATAGGGTTCAACTTGAGGGTCATCCACCACCTTCTTGCTTCATCTTTAAGAGTGAAGGTGGCTAGTTTATGTCTCTGTGCATGGAAACACTTCAAACAATTTCTCGATTCCCAATACGTAGGCCTCAACCTTTAGCAGATTAATTCCCCTATGAAACAAGGGTGGCTTCATCGTTTTGAATTCTCTAGTTAGAGCAATGGTTCGATCATTTGTTTGATAATCTTGTATCGATGGTATGGGCATCAGAGGTAGGGGTAATGGTTGCTATTCTTGCCATTGTTGTTGTTGTCTTAGGCTCTCTGCCATATCATGCATCATTCTTTCCATCTGGTCAAGTTAGTTGGAGGTAGACTCCTCCAATTCATCCCCTCTTGTCCTCACCATTATCTATATGAAACTTGTATCATGACAAAAACATTGCATACACACATTTACATATACATATTTTGAAAAGGACTAGTGAATGCAATCCTTAAGTCTTTTCTAGACACCTTATTTCTCAATGGACTAGTGACTGAGATATAACTCGTGTTCTGATACCAAAACTGTCACGACCCTAACCCACCCCTGAAGGTTTAGGCTGTGACCGGCCAGTAATCCCAGATTACCTCCGGCCTCAAAGAAAAAATTGATAATTAATAATAATAATAATAATGGGGCATTATAGAAGCAATATTCAAATATAAATATGTCCATCGAGTAGTGCATACATGCAATTTCGATAAGTAATAAAAACTTCAATCCTTCTTCATAGATATAAACACATGGTACGTCAAAACATCTTAACACTTGTACAAATTACCCATACATAACAAGCTTTCAAAAACAAAGAAAACAAAACAAAGTAACTTGATCCACATGGTTGGCACAACTTGGCTCCAATGAGTCCAAGATTTCCTTATCAGGGAGGCACTTCCAAAATGGCTTAACTAAAGGGTGGACTCCCGAGGTTACTCTACACTTGATGTGCCAAATGCTCACCTACATATATATAGGGGAAGGGGGTGAGCTAAAGCTCAATGAGTAATACCATTATAAAGAGGTTAAATAAATGATGTCTATCATTGAACAAAAATCATATCACATGAGTTTGAACCAAATCGTATATGAGTACTTGTCATATCAAAGTTCACAAATCATGTTCTTATGTGGTACATCCAATAGTGCGACGAAGGGCTTGAAGGCATAACGAAGGGACCACATGGGTCTAACAAAGGGACTATACAGGTCAAACGAAGGGACCACTTGGGTCAACATCAGAGATCTCTATGCACATATAATGAAGGGCCACAGTATTGTTACCCCCAAGTGAGGGCCACAAAGGGCCACGATATTGTTTCCCCCGAGCAAGGGTCTTATAACAAAGGGCCATGGTATTGGTACCCCCAGGCAAGGGCTACACTAAGGGTGTCACAATTACATTTCCAAAGAGATAATCATTCATTCTTATCAAAATAGCAATTCAAAACAACATTCTTGCAGTAAGCCAAATACACTTTAATAACATACCTTTATAAAGATACTACTTATAATGGGTTGGTACTGATGACAGACCTCGGTTGACTACACAAATCACATAACACAAACACACATTGAACACACGTTCGAAACGAGTAACATAACATAGTTTGATTCTCTTACGCATGTTTCTAGCTTATTCCATCTCTAAGGATGTTCAAATGATGCAAAAGAATGCCAAAAAGGGCATGAGGATGTTAATATGCGCTTATAAGTGTTAGTCAAATCTTGCTGAAAACAGGGTCTTCGTTCAAGCACACACTTGGTCGCTTAAGCAGTGTGGCCTGACTGCAAAAGTACTGGATGCTCAAATTTTATGCTTGATGGTCACTTAAGCCAAGAGCTGAACAAAAGTGGGTTCGTTTGAGCGCACACTTGGTTGCTCGAGCCAATGGTCAAATGTTCGTAAAAGTACTGGATGCCTTCATTTTTTGCTCGAGCGAACTGGATGAATTCTAGGTTTTCCAAATATGTGTTTGAAGTTAAAAAACATGCCCTTCAAGTTCAAATCTTACATGGTTGGTCTCAAAAGCTTAGAAACACTTTATAAAACATGAATCTTTGGAAATTACAAAACTATGATCTCAAATTCTCTTTCAATTCTTCAAAACAAAGCTTAATACATCATGTTCTTAACATGTATGTAGGAAATCCAACTCTTTTCTTTACAAAGGATGTTTATATGAGGTGTTGAGTGCAAAACCATGAAGAACCTTAAGAAATAACTTGAGTAATCTCATGCATTTATGAATTTGAAGAAAACCAAGTTAAAAGATGAAGAATTATGCATGCATGTATACAATTCACTTAAACTCTCTATATTTATGATGATTCATGCTCAATTCTTTTCAAATACATGAAAATGATACTACAACTTGGTGAATTCATCTTCCAACATGGATTATCTTCATGAATTATGGGTAAAGAGCATACCTAGAGCTTGAATTTCCCTTAGTTAAGCTTAATCTCTTTAATCTCCACTTAATTTGCTTGAATTCTCCTCTTTCTGCAATGTTGTGTTCTCTCTCCAACTATAAATTTTCAACACATGAAGGTGTACAAATGAGGTCTTAAGCTCAATTAGTATATATATATATATGGATTGATTAAGGTCTCACTAGTCACATATGATTAAGACTAATCAATTAGGCTTAAGTCTAATCAATTATGATTATTTATTCTAATTATTTTGATCCGAATAAAATTTTATTCAAACTTACCATGTAGTTCTAAATATTCCAACTAGCCTATTGAATTAATCAATTTTGGTTTCTGAATCTGTTAGGGCCTTCAATTTCAAAGTCTAGGTCGACAATTAAACAGATAATTCACAAATAAACTGATAAGTATCAAATAAACACATAATCATGCAAATTATGCCAAATAAAATAATATGTAAAAATGATACAGAGGTCAGGGTCATTACAATTTTGCATGGAATTATTGTTGGTAAGGAGAAAGACTTGGAGTCATGGAAAAGTGAATATTTCATTAGTTTTTTACTTGTTGGATTCTTGTGCAATTAAATTGAATTTTGCGTAAATTAGAACATTTGTAAATTCATGCATCACGTTGAATTCTCATGGTTTTGGACTAAGTGTCTGGTGATTTAAAAGTGCGTGTGCGTTTTGGGTATTCATCGTGTGTGTTGAGGTGCCCAATTGCCCTTCTATTTTTGTGCGCTGGAAAATATGGTAATGTTATCAATATATTGTTAAGGTGCCCAATTGCCTTTCCGTGCTAAACATTAGTAAATGTGGGGGATACGGTTAAACAAATTGTTGGATGTCCAATTGTCCCTCCATGCTCGGTGGCCAGTAAATGTGGAGATGTTTTCAAAATAAAATGGGTGTCCAATTGCCTCTCCAAGCTCGGTGGCCAGTAAATTTGAAGAGTGGTTAAGATGTGTAACGTGGATTTTATTACAAAATGAAAATTAGTTCCTTTTGTTAAAGGTTAAAGAGTTGTGTCAAACATGGGTTTTAAATTACACATTGAGCATTTGAATTTCAAAACAAAGTCAAAGTCTTAAGCACGGCATGGCATTGTATGATCATAATCATATCAAACTTTTACATATTGGGTTAAGTTTATTTCCTACTAGGCGTAAAAGCTCACTCCCTTTTTATGGGTTGGATATCCAAAATTCTAGGTGATAAAGATGTGTCTTCAACCCGTTGAGAAGAAAATGGAGTTCTAGATGGAGCATTGAAGCTCCTTTTGATGTTACTTTGTTTACAACTGTCGAGCTGGTATAGGATTATATTTTGTTGTGATCAAGGCCCTTAACCTTGCAGATGTAAGCCCTTATGGCAATATGACGTGTATTTTATAATTCTGTTTATTATAAATTAACGTACGAAACTTGATGAAAAATTTATGAAAATTAGATGAGTTTTGGCCTGTAAGATTGTTGTTTTTTTTATCTATTGTTCATGTTAATGTTATGGAATTGGGTAATAGTAATGGGTTGGTAATCAGGTTTGAGAACCTTGGGCTAGTGGGAAGTGACGTTTGCCACAATGGGTTTCTACACTAGAATGAGACGTTTATGGGCTTATGCGACTATGTGGGCATAAGATTAAACTCTTATAATGAGATTTGTGCCTATGAGTTTCTTAGGAGTCTTGTTAGGAGGGCACTTGATCAATGCTATTTTAACTTGAATTCTTTGAATTTTTGTGGGGACAAATTGACATCTTAGGAGGATAATTTGTATGTGCTTTATGTGATTATGTGGTTTGTCCATTGCGAAAAATCGTTATGTATATAGGCATGTGTAGACATTTTGGGTAGCATATGGGGTTTCACATGGGATAATTTGTGAGCTAAGTTTTATCTTATTCTTATATAGGATGTTTGGACATAATGACAGAAGCTGTGGTAGACCTCGTCAAGGTGGTTAGGGCGTTCCCCTTCAAGGAGAGGGAGTACGCCAAACTAACATGGTCGAGGAGGTGTAGGGTGTGATCGGTTTGTTGGCTCAAGAATTGGCAGGTGCACCTTGGGAATCTATAAATATTTTGAGGGCTGAAGAAGTAGCACATGCCGCTGTAGAAGAGACTAGATCCTCTTCTTTGGCAAAAGAATTCTTTAAGTCAAAACCTATAGTGTTTTATGGCAGGTCTAACCCACTTTAAGCAGATAAATGGCTAGAACAGATGGTGAAGACGTTTCAGGTGTTTTACATTGTTGATGATGAGTTTCAGGTCACGTTGGGGGATTTTCAATTGAAAGGGGACATAGCTCAATGGTGGAAATATGCCAAAGATCGTATAGTGCACACATGAGAGGCATTCACTTACGCCTTCCAAGATAAATATCTTTCATCAACGGCTAAGGAGGTATTTGAGGAAATAGTTTGAAGAGCTCGAATAGCTCAACACAACCATAGCAGAGTTTGAGGTAGCCTTTACTAGCTTGTAAGCGTTGTTGTTTGGAATTTGAGAAGAGGCTTAGGTGGGAAATCAAGACGAAGGTGGTAGGTAATACGATTCAAAGATATGATGGACTTATGGAAGCAGCCGCACGTGTGGAAATCACTTTGGAAGAGGGAAAGAAATAGAGGGGTAAGGGACAAGGGGTATTATTAGCACTCAATCGCAATCGCAGCGGACCAGGCCTCATGCTCTGATAACAGGGATGAGTTTAGGGAGTACTAGTCAGAACAAAATGACTTGTTTTTTATGTGGCCAATAGAATCACAAGGCTTCAACTTGCCCTCAAAAAGAGGGAGAGCAATTGCAGCAGTGGTCGGCTCATTCTCAAAACCAGTTTTGAGGTAGTGTTTAGATGTCTACCTGCTACCAGTGTGGATAACCAAGGCACGTGAAGAGACTTTGGCTACAGTTGGTAGGGGTTCCTAGTACAGTTGGTTATGGGTTGGGAACAACTTTATCAATTGGACTAGTTACAAGATAGGAGACCACCCACTAGTTTTAAGTGTAATCAGCTAGGCCATGTTAAGCGTCATTGCCCTCAAAGTGGGTGGAACTAGATTGATAGTTCAAGTGAGGACGGTGATGTTATGAGGGAGTAGCATGATGTTTTGTTGTTTTGGTATTGTAATGCTATGGTGTTATAGGTAGGATAGTGTATTTACAGATGTTGCATATGCGTGTGTGTGTGTGTGTGTGTGTGTGTGTGTGTGTGTGTGTGTGTTCTAAGGGAATTGGATTGTAATGAATTATAATTCTAAATGTTTTGATGAATCCTTGTTGAGACCGGTAATCTTAGTCCTGTGCAAAAACACTATCAGCTCATATAGTTGAGCATACGATGGCTTGTGAGCCTTATATTTAATTAAAACTAGGTTGTTGAAAATTTATAACATTATATTTGGCGAGACTCCTTTGGAATGTTTAGGAATGAAGTGGTTTTATTCTAGGAGGGCATGGTTTTGGGTTAGTATAACCCATTAAAGTTTTATAGAATGGGAGAGAGTTGTTTATTGTAGTGTTAAGGAGTTTCCTTGAGAAAGTATGAGACTTGTGTCTTTTGATGATGAGGGTAATGGTCATGCTTGTGGTTCTATGTGTTCAAGTTGTGTGATTGGTGAGGTTGTTGTCAACCTTATTGGTCCATTGGTAGTAGAATGAGGTCCATGAGTTGCCACATAGGCATGAGGGTTATAGTGAGTCAACTTAAGAATAAGAGTTGGGGAATTGAGTTTCAAATGAGGGAATGTCCGATGCAGTGGGTTATAGCATGTGTGATCTTAAGACATCTGTCATGGACTCGCAAGCTGCATCAGAATGTGTATTGAACCCCATGTTGGGGTGAACAATACTAGGTGAGTGTCAGTATTGACGCAAAGCGTAGTAGGTTATGGTGATAGCTGATTGATGGAGGGTAAGGGGTTGACGAGTAGTCACCACAGGAGTTACTTTGGTTTTGATCAAGGAGTGTAATGTTAAGAGATGCATTAGAGGGCATTTGTGAGAATGTGTTTTGTGACATTGTTTAGACGGTCAGTGGTGATGATGATTGTAATGGGAAAAAACTCCCAAAAACTATGAAGTATTTGTACTTTAAAATTGTTTTTGCTCCAAGGCCTTATTGGCATGATTGTTATTACTATAATTATTATTATTATAAAAATCTATAGTTTGGTTGTGATATCACTATAGGAGTGATGGGTAATGTTGGGTGATGGTTGAGGATCACCGGGAATGTTGTTGAAAGAAAGATTGGGAAACTTTTTTAGAATAATGAAAATTTTCTTTTTGCAAGAATGAATGATTAGTTTTTATACATTGCTTAGTTGTGTTGTGCTGAGTTGGGCACGAATTGATAGATTTGTGTTTAGGCATGTTGCCTTAGCGAACTAGAATCATTTAATTCATTGCGCTGTAATTCTTCCCTTTTGTTCATAAATCAAGTTTCCTGAGTGAAGTCCCTTTCAATTATAAGAATTAATTAGAGTTTCTTATCGTCAATGTGGGATCGCCCTCGGGTCTGAAGTGTGACCAGTGGAAATTACTTAATGTCTTGTCTTGAGTAAATTAACGTCATCACAGCCATAGGGCCGAATTATTGTTTTATGAACCGAGTTTCCCTTGGTGAATGTTATTCTTTGTTAGTTGATTAAGAGCTTCTTGTTACGAATAGGTGGTACCATCCTTGGGGTTTTTGGATACTTACTGTTCAGTTATTGTCAAGTGTTGGTGTGTGATTGAGGTGTGGATAATATGCCTTTACGTGTGTGGAAACCATCCTTGTGAGATTTTAGCCTTGTGGACACCATTAAGTTTTATGGGTCGTATTATCATCCATAGCCTTATATATGTAACATGCCCGAGGGATACCTGTGTGCGTTAAACAATTCAGACCCGCAATCTCTTTGATCTAGTCTCACAAGTGCAATGTGAAACATAAAGGGAAGTCCAAATCTGACAACTTTTATAGAAAGTTCATTTTATTGCAAAACCTTCGTCAGAAATGGATTATATCACCAGATCTTAGAGCCGCCACCTAATATTTTGGGAAATTAGGAAACCCATGACTCGTGCCAAGGCCACTATTAATCGTAACCAAAGATGTCTCCGTTCAGAACCCTAGGAATGATGGGGGAAGGTTTTTAATTGAGCACCCCTACTCATCCGATCAAAGATCGGCCTTTATTAAACCATGATATGAGTTTTATTAGCTTATATGTTCACGCTCCAAATAATTTAATAAATCTTAAAATTTACTATGTGAATCAAACAAGTATGGACTATGCCATTCATTTTGGAACAATTTGATTTCTTACATTTTGAAAGAGTTTTGAAGATGTACAACTCAAAGAAATTGAGTTTACAAGCATAAAAATCAATATCATTCCAAATTAAGCCACACAACCTCCATCCACTGGCATTCATACAGTTATATCAAGTAAACAAATAGCCACATGGTAGGATACTAAACATAGTAAGAAAAACACACAAAAGCGGGCTAAAGCATAAAAGCTTACATATTTACTGGCGTCCCGCATACAGCTACAAAACAAAGTTAGCGAAATATGCATGATCTTATATACAAAATCTTAACGCAATTCACTCATGAAAGGCAACTAAAGATTCAGCTTCTAATAAATGACATGTGAATTATCTCAAAAACATGAGGTAGCGTACTGTAGCTCAACTTTTTCGCGCTTCTTTCGGAAGGAGAATAAGCCCTATAGTGTCGAACTCTCGTGGTTCTGAATTTTATTTCACAAGTGCAATATGAAATAATAAAAACGCAAAAGAGTCCAAATCCGGTAATTCTTTTGGAAAATCGATGTTTTGAATCAAATGCCAAAAATGGACTACTTTGCCAGATTTTAGAGTCGCCACCTAAATATTTTATTTTGAGAAATTTAGGAAACTCGTGACTCATGCCAAAGGCCACTTATCTGTCATTACCAAAGTGTCTCGGCTTGAGAACTTAGGTACGAGAGGGGAAGGTCATGAATTGAACACCCCACTCGCCCGGTCAAAGATCGGCCTCTACTAATCATGATGTGAGTTTTATTTACATTATATGCTCTTGTTCTGATTGTTAGGTTAACTTTACCATGCGATGCATACAAGTATAGACTAATTTTACAAACATTGGAATACTTGATTCATGTTTGTTTTGAAAAAAAAGGTGTTTTGAACATGTACCACTTGAAAAAGTGATCGCATATGAACATTACTCAAATTATTCCAATTCAAGAAAATAGTCTTTATCCACAGGCATTCAAGCAATTTATCAATTAAGCATTTAGCTCCATGGCAAGCATGCTAGACATGGCAATAATCACACTCATGCAACGTGCTAAAGCAAATAAAAGCTTACCTCGTACTCCAAGCCAAAAAGAGAAACTAGTTAGAAAAATGCATGATTCCTATGTAACATGACTAATGCAACACATGCGTTCTGCAATTTACTAGGCTTAGCTACTAATTGGGCATATGAATCAATTTGATAGCATGCGGTTTAAACATATATTCAAAGAAGTATAAGAAATAACAATGCGAGTTAAAATGATGAACCAAGCCTCGATGCATGTAATACAAGTGGATGCAAACATGAAGTATGCTAAATGAAACATGATGCCCTAAACTAACCATCATAAGCTGGGAAATAAAAGGGAGAAAGACGTGGGGTTGGAAGACATACACATTATTACATATTTATCCTCACGCAGCAGCGTCCGAATCAATGTCCAAATTAACTACTTATTACAAAACCAAATGAATTAATAAGTAACTAAAGAATAAGCTACAAATCTGAATATGCACAATGCTTGCATGCGCAGCGCCCAAAAGCTGCTCTGTCTACCTAGATTGTTCTATTTTACTTTCAGCCACTGCCCTCTGTTTCTACACAACACACTGCCTCACCTTTCATTGATGCCCGGCCGGACCTCACTGACACCCGGTCGAGCCAACAGAAAGCCTGCCATGGCTCTGTTCCATGTAAGTCCATTTGGTGTTCTGAAGTGAAAACAGTGCAGGCAGAGTGTTCTAGACTCTGTTTGTCCTTCTCACACTTCTCTGTCATGGGAAAGCCTCAAAAGAATGTTGAAATTGATTCCAAAATCATCAATGAGCAAATTGATTGTTTGCTGATCTTGGATACAATTTTGGACAAGAATCGATAAATGAAATAAACATAACTACCCCTCCCTCTTGTCATGGAGTGAACTCTAAGAGGGTGGTAGAGACTCTTCAAGAATCATCAAAACGCCATGAATTAGCATATGATCATTTTTTACTTAATTAACTTGGCATAACATCCGGCCAAGCCTAAGAAATTTAAGTCATTTTCTTTAAGTGTGTTGATTGATTTTAAACCAATTCTTTTAGTCATTTCCATTCTTTAGTCCATTTGTCCGAAATGATGATTAAGTCCTTTAAAAGGAGAGAAGCATCAAACGAGAAGTAATTCTCAACATGAAAGAAACATTACACCGTTGACAATGAATCTTCGTAGAAATTAAGCCATTAAGTGTAAAACTCTAGTTCATGTGCTGAATAACCATCAACCATTTGAAACGACTCTCAAATGAAATAAAATGAGCGACAACTCGATTATTAAAATGAGATTACTAAATAAGGAAATTACTTAAAGAGAAAATGCAACAAGCTATACAAGCAAGCTTATGAGACAACAAGCAAACTAGTCAAAGCATAAGATATTTAAATAAATTAAAACAGTCCTAAAACAGCCCATAATATGTGAAAAATAGTAGCTAAAGCAAGAGAAAGTAAGTAAAAAGAGTAGAGAAAAAGCTATGGAACAAAGCCTAAGGAGGGGTGGCTAACCTCTCCACTCTTTGGAATTTTAAATCACATGTTTCAGTCCCAAAAAAGTCCAAGAACAGTCCCAAAACAACCCAAAAACAATGGCTAAAAGTGTGTTTAAAGAGCATAAAAAGATAGACAAAAATAAAGAGATACAAAGCTAGTAAGCAAAGCTAAAGAGGGGTGGCTAACCCCTCCACTTTTGGGACTTCTAAACCATATTTTAGCCTCTGAAAATAGTCGAAAAACAGTCCAAAAATAGCCCCCAAAATAGCGTATAAATCAAGGAAAAGAGAGGAAAAGAGTAAAAGAAAAAATAAGGAAGAAGATGCAAAAGTAATACCTCTTGAAAGAGAGGATGCTTGTAGTTAAACAAACTTGATTCCAACACCCTCAAGTTTCTGAAATTTAGTTTGAAATCTCAACAAAATGTGCCAAGAACCGGCTCTAATGGTGTATGTATTGTGTATGTATAGCTGAAGAAGGTTTGAAGATCAAAGGAGTAAGGAAGATGGTTTTAGCTCTCAAAGCTTTTTGAAAATTTTCAAACCCCCTAATCTGAATGCAGTGGGTCTATTTATAGAGTTTGAGCTAATTTGGTCCAAAATATCTTCAATCAAAGATATTTGTTCAATTCTCGCCAGTTGTCTATCTGGCGCTACTGACACCTGGTCAAGCCTCAATAATGCATGGCCGGGCCTCAAAATACAAGGCAAGGTTAAAAAAATAGTCTGGAGAAATTTTCGTTCAAGCCTGGCCGGGCCTCACTGACACACGGCCGGTGCTTAATGACCCAGCCGGGTCTCTATGACTGCACTTTAGGCCCGACTTCAAACGGGTATATCTCCTTCATCCAGACTCCTTTGCAGGTCATTCTTGAGTCTAAATTGTAGCCCCAAAAGTCGAATTTCCAATGGAGGTGGTCTCACATCTAAATTCTAAGTGTGCAAAGAGATATGCCTATTTTAGTGAAGATTTCTCAGTTTTGTCTTAATCGGATTGATGCCTAACTTTAAACAGTCATACCTCCCTCATCCGGACTCCTTTGCAGGTCATTCTTGAGTCCAAATTGAAGTCTCAGAAGTCCAGTTTCCAATGGAGGTGGCCTCATATCTAAATGCTAAGTGTGCAAAGATATATCCTTATTTTAGTGAAGGTTGCTTAGTTTTGTTTTAATCGGATTGATGCCTAACTTCTCCGAACTAGTTTTCTTCCCTTCCCTCCTATTTTCTTCAACTCCAAACCTATAAAGAAGATGTTTTGAAATATTTTTCAAAGAGTTCACCTCTCTTCCATGTATTTCCACTTTGTCCTTACTCAATTTACCAAAAGGTGCAATGTTTTAAACAAAATGAGAGCCTCAGAACATCGTAGAAGCATTTGAAAAAATATTTTGAAATGAGGGTTTTAAGGTCTAAAGTATTTTGGCCAAAATGGGATGTAAGGTTGGGATTAGAGCTTCAATCCAAATTTCTTTGTTGAGAACTCAAAAGATTGCATAGTGTAACTTTCATCAGCGGGTGTTTGGAATCAAGCGCCCAAGTCTTAAGGGCGGTCAAAAATGGGATGTTTACATGCATATAATTACATAAGAATTGATTAAATTCATAGATGCAAATGTAGTCTAATCAAGATGCCTGAAACATGGATCCAAATCATGGATATGATGAAAAAACAAAATATAATGGTTATATACAAATAAAAAATGCAAATAAAAGAATGTGATAGAAAGAAGCGGGGCGGGGAATTATTATAACATTGAATAATTAATTACAAACCAAATGAGCGGAAGATGAAAAAAATATTACAAAAAAATAAAACTTCACAAAACTCTCAAATGAAAAGAAAATAGAAGATGTAAGTCTTGAGGATCACCGGAAACTAGTATGCTCAACGCCAGAATACTACTTTGTTCCATTCATTACAAGTTAGCTGACTGCTCAAATAATTAGCCGGCCTACCAACTAGGCCTAGCAAAACCTATTTTGTCGCAACACCGAGAAAATAACAAACTCGGAATATGTAGGTGGCTCAACAGACTACTTCTTGTTAGATTACAACAAAATTAATATGAAATGAAATACAAGATAGAAAATGCAAGAAAATGAAAGAAATTGAAAATTCACCTTCCAAAGAAAGAATAAACTTCTTGATTTCCAAACTTCCTCAAGGTTGTGAATTGTGTTCTCAGTCCTCAATTCAAAATCTTGAAATTTGAGCTAGAATGGTGGCTTTGAACAAGTATGTTTACAGGAAATGATCAATCTTTAAGTTTCTTGAACTTGGCAAGGATTACTTTCTTTGAGAAAAGCTTTAGGACTTAGTTTCAATGAATTTCTTGAGTGGTATTTTGCAATGGAATATATGGAGGCTAAGACAACTTCAATATTTTGGCAAGACAACTTTTCAAAGTTTTCTTTTCTTTCTCAAACTCTAATCTTCTCCTCTCAAACTCATCATTCTCTCTACACTTCTTCTCTCAAATTTATCTCCCAAAATTCAAGACTTGAGCTCTCCTTTTAAAGGCAATACAAGTGAAGCAATGGTGGAAGACAAGAATGGAGCATTAAGGAAGATAATAGAGCTCAAATGGTGTTAATGGATGAAAAAAATGGAGTATTATCTTCAATGGATCAAGTAGTAGGCAATGGACGCTAAGTATGTATGCATTCAATGCATGAATGGGTCAGAAAAAGGGGTTGTGGAGTGCCCCACCCGAGCAAACAAAAATCTGGTGGAAACTGCCTCTGGGCAGTGAACTGACCAGAGAGAAAAATGCATGTTTTGCTTCGATTCACTCCAGCTTTGCTCTGGTGCCCGACAAGTCTTAAACACTTGGCCAAAGAAGGCTTAGGGTTGAGAATAAAACTCAAATTTCATCTTTCTTACTGGGGATTTTGTGAGAAACACTTTCTTATTTTCATCATTGAGTAATCAAAAGAAAGTGCTCAAGTCTTAAGGACAGTCAAACTGGAGTGTCTACAGTTGCCCCTGTTTGACAGAGCTCGAAGTGATTTCATGATGTGAGTGAGTGTCAAAGCCCGAAGACAACACTTTTGACAAGGCCATAAGACTTGAGTAAACAAACAAGATGCAAATACAGTTAGTTGAACCCGAGGGTTGCCTAACTATCCCTTTGTAAGGAATCAAACTAGCATAGTTCAGAGGCAAAATGCAAATGATATGCTCAAAATACAATTGAAAGTTGGACTAACATGCTTTGTGAAGCTGATTGTTTTTCGAAAGTTCACGATCAATGCAACGCAATGCAATGATGATAAAGATGTAAAGATAGCATATGAAAGAAGCAAACAACAGGATGCATGCTAACTAATGTGAGTACAGTAAAGATTATTGTTCAATCATGCTTTCTACATGAGTGATGAAAACATGTTTTCTACACAAATGCAAGACATGCAAATCCAAACATGCTCCAAGCATGCTGAAATCCTGTGAGAAGGAACATACTCCAACCACACTGCAATTGTGAAAGGATGACCATACTCTAACCACACTGTAATCATGAGAAGAGGAACACACACCAACCATGGTAAAATCATGATAGGAGGAACACACTCTAATCACGTTGGAATCATGAAAGGAGGACCATACTCTAACCATGCTGTAATCGTGAGAAAAGGAACACATTCCAACCATGCTGAAATCATGAGAGAAGGAATAGACTCGAATCACACTGGCATCATGAAAGTAGGAAGAACACATTCCGAACACACTGAAATCATGTGAGAAAGAACACACTCTAACTACACTACAATCGTGAAAAGAGGAACACACTCTAACCATGCTGAAATCATGAGATGAGGAACAGACTCCAACCGCTCTACAATAGTGAAAGAATGACCATACTCTAACTACGTTGAAATCGTGAGAAGAGGAACACACTCCAACCATGCTGAAATTATGAGAGGAAGAACAAACTCTAACCACACTGGAATTATAAGAGGAGGAAGAACTCATTCCAAACACGCTGAAATCGTGTGAGGAATGACACACTCTAACCACGCTGTAATCGTAAAAAGAGGAACACACTCCAACTATGCTGAAATTGTGAGAGGAGGAATAGACTCTAACCATGTTGGAATCGTGAGAAGAGGAACTATGATGACGAAATAATGACAAGCTTGAACACATTTTACGCGTAAAGGATGAATACAAAGGGAATGTGATGTGACAAATGCACAAGAACAATGCGATGATGTGATGGATACATAGGAAGCAATGTGATTTATGAGATAGATGCATAGAGTATGATGAGATTGCATGATAGATGCACAAGAACGATTTGATTACACATCAATGCATGTAAATGGTCTGATCATGCGATCGATTCAGAAAGATGGTTTGATGGATGCACACAAATTATTTTCATTTTCTTTTCTTCTTCTTTTTTTTTTCTTCTTCTTCTTCTTATTCTTTCTATTTTTTTTTCTTCTTTTGTTTTTGTTTTTGTTTTTTTGTTTTTTTTGTTGCTGTTTTTTATTTTTTTATTTTTGATGTACATACCATAAATACATATACGGATACAAACGATATACAAAATACGTATTGCATATATATATACATACAAAATATATACATATACACAAACAAACTATATACGTATACGTATACGGATACATACATACATATACATATATATATATATATGGACACATACATATACATATACATATACATATACATATACACATACCTTTCCTCTGTTCCTATCTTTCTCTTCCTCTTTCGTCTTCGTTGACACCGTGTCTGGCATACAATTTCAACAATTGCGGCGCTTACGCTTGACCGATAAGCGCTGGATCGACCCTTATCTTGCAAGGATTTCCTCAGCCTTCCCCCTTTGTCTTCTTCTTATCATTCGCCTTCTCCCTTCTCTTCTTAAGAACGGTCTGTGAGAGAGAGATAAAGCAGAAAACTAAATTACAAAATCACTCATTGTCATTACTCTACAAACTCTCTGTTTAATGTTACTCTCCTCAGACATGGCCTCTTCCCGTCGTACTCTTTCATTTTTCCTAGACCTTAATGATTCCCCAATTGAGGTTATTGACACCAGCTCCTCTGAGCCTTGACAGAGTGCCCCTGTTCTTGTTTTGTTTTCAGTTTTCTTACGTTGTCAGTCGAGCAACTGATGGTAGCGCAATTTGACATCAAGGCCAAGTCTTACATATTGAAGTCCTATGTGGAGACCATGACCACGATCTCCAACTTGTCCCGCTGACTGCATATCGATTAAATGCACAACGTATGTTCCAAGATGCCCGAAAGGAGATTAGCCAACTGAAAAAACAAAATAAAGAGCTGAAATGACAGGCAACCTCTACGGCTAGATTCAGAGCTCCTTGATGCTCTTCATTTGACAGACAACGGGGAGTAATCTCTTTTGAAAGCTCTGCACATGCTAAAGCAGAGTCTTCAAGGGCTTCCAAGGAGTGAAGATGTGGAGAGGCAATCAACAATGGAAGCTGGTGGTGAAACTAAGGCGTTAGCCTATACCCTTTGCCACTTGAAACACAAGTTGTCGAAATCGAGAACAATGCTTGCATTCTCTAATTTTTTATTTTTTTTTTGGTTTTGCTTAAGAAAAAGCAACAATACTTTAGATTTCTTTGTTTTTGTTGTTTTTGAAAGCTATAATTGGGGACTTCGCCCTGAATTTCAATAAAAGAATTTTCGTTTTGTTTGCACATCATGGCGTGAATGGCATAACACTTGAGCTTGAAAACATTTTTCTTGAACTTGATTATGAGAATGATTGAATTTCAATGAGTTTTGAATTGGACATTGAGTCCTCAACTGGCCAAAAATCAAAAAAAGACTCAATGAAAGAAAACCAAACAAAAAAAACCTAAACAGACCTATTGACACTTGCAGGAATGAAAGACACTCAAAACATCAACGTGTGCGTGACAATAAACATAGCGGGAGCAACCAAGTAGAACAATTGTGTGAACGGTTTAGAATGTCACGGGCGCGTTTTAGAATACCACAGGCACAATAATCGCAGGCACATTTTAGAATACCGTGGGCTCAATGTCGTAAAACAAGATTCAAAAAAAAAAAAAAACCCTGCCTATCAACTGCCCAAATGACCAGCCAAATGAAAGGTTCTGTTTAAATTGTCGAAGGCAACTATTACATACTTCCTGTAATGGATTGACAATGTAAATGGAGACTTTTCAGAATACGGGGAAAATACAAAAAACCTGACTCAACTGTGCCCCTAGTTCATCACTCTGACTTTTTTTCTCCTAAAAAGATTTTGACTAACATGAGAGTTAGATAAGTATACTTTTTCCACTCTTTGTCTTGAAATCATGTAAGTCAAGCTGTGAACACTGAAATTTTCCCTAGTCCAAAGAATGGTCTAGGTTTGCAAAAATGGAATAATTTTCGAGAAAATCAGTTAACTTCACTAAAAGTCCTCAAAATTTGTTTTCGCAAATGGCCGCCACCCAACCAACATGAAATCAATCCTCGAGATGCACAACCCCAAATCTGACCTTGATGTACCTTGCAATTGAATTTGCCATAAAGAAGAGATAGGACCATCGAACCGAATAAAGATAACCTAATTGAACATAGACAAGACAGTAGAGTTGAGTAAGGATAAGCCAATCGAACATGGACGAGACAAGCATGTTGAAAATGGTTGGGGGCAAACTTCAGGATCAAGCTACATACATATCCCAAAGATAGGAATTAGGCCTTACATAGTTCATGATAAGGTTTACTCAGGCATTAACTCTCTCTTTTTGTGCTCTAACTTTTGCCAGAGTCGCCCTTCCAGGTTTTTGACCTTGCAAGCTTTTCATTTTTATATTTTTTCATTTTTTATTTTTCAATTTTTTTTTTTTTTTTTTTGCTTTGTTTTTCTGCTCTAACTTTTGCCTGGGTCGCCCTTTTGGGTTTTCAACCTTGCAAGCCTCTCAAGGGTAGTACCTTTGTAGCTTGTACATGTTGATTGGTAATGAGATCTCTAGGCCATCTAAATCCATGTGAATGGATCTAAATTTGCCTCTAGGGTTGTGAATACGAGCTCAACTGTCTTTCAGCAATAAATCTTATTCTCTTACATTCCGAGATGTGATTTTCTTTCTGATCTTTATTGGCTTGAGAAACAACCTCATTGGAATCTCTGATCACGTCCAACCTTAGTGCCTCTAGTTGTAGGGCAACTTCCAATTCGGGTTGCAAGCCTCATACTTTGGTTGATTATTGAACATTTTGAATCAAAGTGTAAAAGTTAGAGGGGTTGGGTCTAAGGTCGAGAGGGATCCTATGTTGTACAATCTCAAGATCAGTTCCAAGCATATCTTTGTAGGACCACACAAAACACATTTTTTGAAATCTTTTAATAAAGCGATTAATTGCTCGTGCTCTTCTGAAGAGAATGTAGAACCAATTTGGGCCAAGCCAGGATCTTTCTTAGTACCCACATTAACATAAATGATCTTATCTATTAAGGGTTTAACACACCTCTCTACTCTCAGTCGATCAAATTTTGCAAATCCCGAGGAATTTCCTTATCTTCGTTTTTATTAGAGTTTTGGAAAAAGTTTTGAAAATGTTTGGTCAATGAAATAAACTAAAGGCACAGAGAAGTAGGCAAAATCTATGACATCTTTCTTCAAAATTTCTAGCTCAATGGTTGAAATAGAATTGAAAGCAAAGTGAGAAGATAGACACGAATAGGACAGTGATGTCTAGGTTATCGAAATCACTAGACACTAACTCATGAGACTGACTCGGTGCTGATTCCAACTCCACAGACTTGCTAGAATCAGGTTCGTACTCGATACCCAATTTTAGAAAGTCAAATGAAAGCTTTTCCAAATTGCTAATTATAGTGCATGCCATCCACCACGTCTAGAATGAAATTTATACAATTAGTAGGTGGTCCATCCCCCAATCACAGAACTAGTCACATTATCCCCCAAGTTCATTAATCTAGCATCGGTAGACTTTATGGGTTTTTTGGGTGGGGTGATGATCTTGTTATCAATCAAGTCTTGAATTTATGGCAAAGTTGGATGCAATGATCGATATTATGACCATGTTATTGATGGAAAACACAATACTTAGTAGGGTCATGACTGGTTAGAAGACGATTAGAGAGAGGTCAAAGGTCTAGAGGTTTGAGATGGCCTTTTTCCATGACAATTTGAAGATCTTTGGAAGGGAGTATGTGGAGGCGACTGAAGGTATGGCTACCGGGCATGGAAGTATTGACAGATGGGTTGGCGGGTGTTGACTAGGTTAGTAGAGCTCTTATAGGTTTAGGATTAGAGCTGGGAGGGGTGTTTCTGGTAAGGCATCATTTTTCATGGCTTAACCCCTGATTCCAAGTGCCCCTGACTTGAGTGACAAAAGTTTCATCCATAGTCATTTCAACAAATGCAAGGACTTGCTGTTTGTTCAGCCCTTTGATCTTCAAAGTCTTGATGGCCCATCGGAGATGTACATAAGGATCAATACTTGCCTTGGCCTTATTATTGTTACTTTCTTTAGCTTTGTCAAAGGATTAGGTTTCTATATCTAGGGGAGACATGATATCATCCAAGCTTGAGATGGCTTCTGGTTAGCTCATTCCAATGTTAGCTTGCCCCAAGATTGGAGAGCTTTTTGAAGTGAAATTTCTGGCATGTGATGTGGTCAATGATGGAGCCAAGATTCCAAAGGTTAAATCTGCTACAATTCTCTGAAGATCCTTAATCATGCTCAACATCTCAAAGTTCAGCCATTAGTGCTCTCAGTGTATTTTGGATTGATTAGGCTGGGCACTTTTGAGTGGGCTAGAATTTAATTGGGCTATTTCAGAGTTCAATTTTTGGGGTTTGAGAGAATTGAGGTTCATTGCATCCATCATACACAAGTTAATGCCTTCTGGAATGAACAGCTTAGGCTTGGGGAAATGGATTGGAGTGATGTATATATTGGGTTTGTAGGTGGATGGCAATGTATGGATTAGGTTGAGGTTAGGAGATGGTAGTGCATGGTCATGAGTTGACAATGGGCTAGTGGTGGCATGGGGTCTTTTTGGTAGAGCTGTGATCTCATTGTCAGTAAGATCCTAAATCTTTTTATGAATGTAGATACAATAGTCTGTATCATGACTGATTTATTGGTGGTAAGCACAGTATTTGGTAGGGTCATGTCATGGTGGAAGAGGACTTGGGAGGAGTCGGGGGTCTAGAAGCTCTAGGTGTCCTTTTTCTAGCAGAATTTTCAAGGCTTAAGATAGTTGCATGTAAAGAGGATGAAAACTTCAGGCTTGGGGCCGAGTTGAAGTGGTTAGTTTTAGGTTATTATCAGCAAAAGGGTTTTTGGTGGGAGTGGTAATAGTGTTTACTTTTGCAAGTTTCACAACTATACTACTACTGGTAGTAGTATTGGAACTGCGAACAACATTTTTCCTTATAGGCTCAGTATCTTCCACAATGATCCATTGTCTGATGGCATCCTCAATTTGAACCCCAATTTCATGGAGGTCCTTAAAGTTAAAAGTGAGAGAACTATCATTTCTTAGAATAGTCCTCCATGCCGATTTCTAACAACCATACATACTTGATCTTTCTCCAGATGCTTGTTTGCCATCATAGCTGCCTTTGCCTTCTATCTAGTAATGAAGGCTACAAAACTTTCGTTTGGTTCCTGACAGTTTGCTTCCAATTCCTGGGTGGTCACTTCGATTTGAGTGTTGTCTGCATATTGAGTGATGAAAGCCTTAGCTAATTCTTCCCAACTCTGTTTCACCGAGTCTTCTAGCTTCGCAAACTAGATGGCAACCACTCCTGATAGAGTTTGTCTAAATAAAGATAGCTTTTCTGGACAAGTCAAACTATAGGCTTCAAAACATTAGAAAATAGGTGGATATGCACCATGGGGTCACCAAATCCATCGAATCTATCAATATGTGGCATCTTGTATCATTCAGGCAACTTTACAGTTGTTTTCGTAGACCCATCTTTGAGATCTGGGATGGAGTTAATTCCTTGTGACCTTTTAAACATTTTTTATAGCCTTGCTAATTTTAGCATAGTCGCATCGAATTCATTCATGTCCATGGGGAAAAGTTATCCTGTTCGTTGTGGAATGAAAAAAGGTCCTCCCGAAGGTTGTGCAAGAACCCTCAAATCTATTTGCAAGTTAGGCTTAGGAAATTCCTCAGGTGGTGGAGGTGGATTTCGATGAGTCACTGGAGGTGGTTGGGTAGTGGATGCCCCAGATGGGCGTCGCAATTTAGCGAGAGCATCACCTTGGATGGCAACCGTATTGGCAATGGTATTCATGCTTCGATGAAGTGCCAAAAGCATGTCTACTATATTTTCTGGAACCTGAGCCATCACTGGTTCTAGTGAATGGATTAGCGATGATCTAGTTGGTGAAGGAAGGGTACATTGAACAGTCCACCAGTGCGAGTCTTACAAAAGTTGGGGGATATTGGACCACTCTAAAACTACAGTGCCACACTACCTCGCAAAAATAAAACGGAACCCCCAATCAAAATTTCAGCCATATTCTAGCTCAACTGATTACTGCTAATGCATGCTGAAAAACTCAACCCCACAAACTAAAATGCATGAACTACTTCTCTGAATCTGAGAATCCCTGTATAGATCTCATACATTGCACATAACACATAGCAAGAAAGAGAACAAACACCCCTATAGGGGGTAGGGTCATGTCCTAATTTTTGAAGATACTATAACTTACTATATGTAGAAGGTCAGCTCTACTTTAGGGGTTGAAGTCAAGGTGACATCACCAAAGAGCCCTTTATTAATAACCAGTTAAGATCCCAAGAAGCCGAAAGAGTCAATATAGCCTCTCTTTGAAGTCCAACAACCTTAGATAGCGGAGCTACCTTTTTGACAGATCTTGAAAAGTATTAACACAAGGTCTCAAAAATAACGTGGAGATAGGTATAGTGTCATAAAAAGCTTGCTTGTGTTCCCACCAATATATGGGCAACACAAGGACTTTAAGTGCACTAATGCATGCAATGCAATGAACATATAATTGAAAACAAATGTCATACCATGGAGTTCGAGTCAATATTTCATAAAATTTCTACCAGAGTCGCCAAAACGGTAACATGCCCGGGGGGTACCTGTGCACATTAAATAGTTCAAACCCTCGATCTCTTTGATCTAGTCTCACAAATGCAATGTGAAATATAGAGGAGAGTCCAAATTTGGCAACTTTTGTAGAAAATCCATTTTATTGCAAAACCTTTTCTAGAAATGGACTGCATCACCAAATCTTAGAGTCACCACCTAATATTTTAGAAAATTAGGAAACCCGTGACTCATGCCAAGGCCACTGTTCATTGTAGCCAAAGATGTCTCAGTTCGGAACCTTATGTATAAGGTGTGAAGGCCTTTAGTTGAGCACCTCCACTCACCTGATCAAAGATCGACCTCTACTAAACTATGATATGAGTGTTATTAACTTTATATGTTCATGTTTCAATTAATTTAATAAAACCTAAAATTTACTGTGTGAAGCAAATAAGTATAGACTATGCCATTCATTTTGGAACAATTTGATTTCATGCATTTTGAAAGAGTTTTGAAGATGTACAACTTAAAGAAATTGAGTTTACAAGCATGAAAATCAACATCATTCCAAATTAAGCGACATAACCTCCATCCACTGGCATTCATACAATAATATCAAGTAAACAAGTAGCCACATGGTAGGATGCTAAGCATGGTAAGAAAAACACTAATTCAAAACAAAGTTACATATTTACATATTTACCAACTTTCCACTAATGTAAAACATTAAACTATAAAAACTTATATATTTATCGACTTTCCACGAACAACTACAAAACAAAGTTAGCAAAATATACATGATCTCATATACAAAACCCTAATGCAATTCACTCATGAAATACAACTAAAGGTTTGGCTTTTAATATATGATATGCGAATCATCTTAAGAACATAAGGTAGCACACATAATCATATAAGAATTAATTAAATCCATATATGCAAATGTAGCCAAATCAAGATGCATGAAGCATGGATGCAAAGCATGGATATGATAAAAAATACAAAATATAATACCTATATACAAATAAAGAAAGCAAGTAAATGAATGCGATAGAAAAAGTAGAGCGGAGAATTATTACAACACTTGAATAAATAATTACAAACTAAATGAGAGGAAGATGAAGAAAATATTACAACAAAATAAAAACCTCACAAAACTCTCAAATGAAAAGAAAATAAAAGATGTAGGTCTTGAGGATCGCCGAAAACTAGTATGCTCAATGCCGAAAGACTACTTTGTTCCATCCATCGGAAGTTAGCCGACCGGCCAAATAATTAGGCGGCCAACCAACTAGGCCTAGCAAAACCTGTTTTGTCGCAGCACTGAGAAAAGAACAAACTAGGAATATGTAGGTGGCTCAACTAACTATTTCTGGTTATATTACAACAAAATTAATATGAAATGAAATACAAATAGAAAATGTAAAAAACTGAAAGAAATTGAAAATTCACCTTCCAAAGAAAGAATAAACTTCTTGATTTCCAAACTTCCTCAAGGTTGTGAATCATGTTCTCAATTCTCAATTCAAAAGCCTGGAATTTGAGCTAGAATGGTGGCTTTGGACAAGTATGTTTATAGGAAATGATCACTCTTTAAGTTTCTTGAACTTGGCAAGGGTTCTTTGAGCAAAGCTTTAGCACTTCGTTTCAATGAATTTCTTGAGTGGTGTTTTGCAATGGAAGATGAGATATATGGAGGCTAAGACAACTTTACTATTTTGGCAACATAACTCTCTCTTTTTCAAAGTTTTCTTTTATTTCTCAAACCCCAATATTCTCCTCTCAAACTCATCATCCTCTCTACACTTCTTCTCTCAATTTATCTCCCAAAATTCAGTACTTAAGCTCTCCTAATATAGGCAATGTAAGTGGAGTAATGATGGAAGACAAAATGGAGCATTAAGGAAGATAATGGAGCAAATGGAGCACAAATTGAGCTAATGGAAGACAAAATTTCAGCATTACCTTCAATGGGTCAAGCACTGGGCAATAGAGGCTATGTATGCATTCAATGCATGAATCTATTAGAAAATGGGGTTATGAAGTGCCCCAACCGAGCAAACAAAATCTGGTGGAAACTACCTCCGGGCGGTCAACCAGCTAGAGAGAAAAATGCCCATTTTGCTTCGGTTTAGTCCACCTTTGTTCCAGGGCACAATCGGTCTTAATCACCTGGCCAAAGTAGGCTTAGGGTTGAGAGTAAAACTCAAATTCTATCTTTTTTACTGAGAATTTTGTGAGAAATACATTCTTATTTTCATTATCGGGTAATCAAAAAAAAAATGCCCAAGTCTTTGGGTTAGTCAAAATGGGGTGTCTAGAATATATTAGAGTGTTGCTCACGAACCTATGCATAATGGGAACCATTCATTTTGACTAAAATAGCCTCTTAAATCTTTGTGTAGGGAAACTTCCCCTTGAAACCTATTATCGACCACAAACTAGTTATGATTGATTTTGTTACCCAAAAGTAACCTAAGAGAGTGGGTGAATTAGGTTTCGACAAATTACAATTAATAATACCCAAATAAAAATTACAACTAGCACAACAAATAAATATAGCTAATGAAACAAAGATGACTTGGACAATCACAATGAGAGAATATCAATTAAGTAGTTTTAGCAAAAATACAGTGTTTGATTTTTTCCTTTAACAGATTGTGATTTAGATAAGTAAGCAATTATAACTAACACATAATGGAAAAAAACTAACATATAGCTATATGTTGTGAATGAAGAGATTTGATGGTTAACACTAGTGATCTAACAACTATATCAGTTTATGAATTCAGCACAATGAGTATATGAGATATAGTTATAACAGTTAAACAAATAACGAGATAATAGCGAGGGAGACAAACAGATTTATAGTGGTTCAGTTTTAACCAAACCTACATCCACTCCTCAGGTTTCACTTGAGATTTTCCACTATCCTCTAGCTTTACAGGGGTGCTGGCAACCTTTTTACAAATGGAGCAATCCTCAACAGATTTTACACAGACTTTTCAAGTCGAAACCCTTGCCCTCTTTAGCTGATTCTCAATCACACTCAAAGAGTCAAGAACACTGAGTGTACTACACTCTTACAAGATTGAAATGAAGTTTTTTTTCTTTCAAAAAAGCTACAAGAGTTATCTCTCAAACATAGATATACAAGTTGAAGGTCTGATTTTTTTTTTGTAAACCTCACACATGTAAGATAAGCTTAAAGCTATAAGGCTCTATGTATAATTTCTGAGAATAAAATGAAAACCAAATGAAGAACTCCTCAGATAATTAGGGAAAACGAGATTGATGAAAAATTAGAAAATGTTCTCTTGCTTATGTTGTTGCTATATTTTTTCTTCAGTAGGAGAACTTCTATTTAAGGAGAAATTCATCGACCATTGTATGTTGCATGTGTTGAGAAAATTAAGCGCGATTTTGGTTAAATCTACTCTACACAATCTTACATTTCCTAGACTTTCAAATGTTGAATGATGAGTTAAAAGATGGGTCTGATTTGTGGCAAGTATTTTGAAAAAGATTGCAGCACAAAGTGGTCGTCCACCCAGATGTCCCAGATGAAGTTTTGTTCTTGGTGGTCATTCGCCCAGATGTCCTTCAGATGTCCGGTCAAGTCCCGATCATCAAGGATGGCTGTCACAGTTGTCAAGTACACTGTTGGTTTGACAGTTGGAGCGAAGCAAAACTGAATTGGAACAAAACTGGGCCAAAATGTCATGGTTGTTCATCTGGCTGGACGTCCGGCCGATCGTCCCCCTAGATGTCTGGAATGAAATTCGGCCGGGTCAGAAAACCCACGATCAGGCTTAATAACCCATGGTCGGATGGTGTTGTAATATGGCCGGGTGTGCTTCTGCTGCTCTGGTGCGCTGGTTTGGTACCTATTTTAGCCTCATTTTGTACAAGAAGAGCATGATTAGTATATAAGCAAGAATCAAAATATCATGGAATAAATTATACTAATTCAATCTATTTTCTCCTTTCAAATAAATTAAAACAAAGTTAAAACATAAACGAAAACAATCATCAAAATACAAAAGGTCTTACAATCTCCCCATTTTTGATGATGGCACAACATGATGCTTTGATTTGTTTGGGACAACGAAAAGCTCCCCCTAAAATCATGCTCCCTTTGAATGATTGCATTTTCTAGATATAAGCATGTTAGTACAGTGGCAATCAATTCAAGCACATAAATAGATTGAGATACCAAAAACAATGACAACAAACATAATATGATTTCTTCCCCAATTTATAACAGATATTGCTCCCCGAAAGTATATATCATTGCTTTGTTTAACAAACCATCACAAATTCTCCCCCTGTGACATTATGAAAAACACATAAAGGATGTATTTCACAATGTATCATAAGTGCCGATAAATGCCATGAGTGCATAAGGAGAAATGGACTAAGATCAAATGATTGTTCATGAAACACACAATCTATTTTAGCAAGAAAATATGGCATAAATCTTGAAGCAGTAAGTTCATCCATTTTGAGAAATTCATGCTATCTCAAGTAATCAAACAAATTTTAGCATAAGCATCAATTTCAATATCAAGCAAGAGCATAAGTTTGATACCAAAGAAAAAAAAAATTTGCTCATATAAACAAAAGTAGAGCAATTGAGCAAAATAGCAAAAGCAAACAAGCAAGGATATAAATCAAATTCAAGCAAGGTCCAACAGTTTGATCAATGATATATGAAGCATATTGAGCATGGTTCAAACTAAAAATCACCATACTAAGGATATGTATTGAACAATAAGCACAAACTGAAGGTTTGCAACAAAACAAAGAACATTTTTAGCATAAAGACACAAGTATGAGAATTTCAAAATATTGCAAATTGTAAGAGCTTATATCTAATTTGGTGGAAATGTTTGAGTGTGTTTGATAACATTCAAATGATATGAGTGTTTCCATATCAATGTAATAGTACACATACCTCATTTTAAGAAAAATCTCAAGTTTCACATTCACAACAAAAACTTTAAGTTGAATTCGACATTCCAAGTTCACCATGGATAAAATTGAAACGTTCCTCGCTTGGGGGTTTTGTGAAAATATCTGCCAATTGCTTGTCGGTGTTTACAAATTCAAGAGCAATATCCCCTTTTTAAACATGATCTCTTAAAAAATGGTGTCGAATTTGAATATGTTTTGTTCGTGAGTGTTGAACTAGATTTTCGCTTAAGTTGATGGCACTAGTATTGTCACATTTACTAGGGATATGATCATAATGTAAATCAAAGTCCTCCAATTGTTGTTTCATCCAAAGTACTTGGGCACAACAACTTCCAAAAGTTATAAATTCAGCTTCAGCCGTTGATAAAGCAACAGAATTTTGCTTCTTGCTAAACCAAGATACTAATGGAGTTACCAAGGAAATGACAAGTATCACTAGTGTTTTTTCTCTCAAGTTTACCCCAGGAAAAGTTGGCATTTGAGTAACTAACCAGATCAAATGCAACATTTCTAGGATAAAGTAGTCCCAAATTTGGAGTGCTTGTTTTAACAACACTAAGGTGTGATTCTTTAGGATTGTATTGGTATCTAGCATACATGCAAACACTAAACATAATATGAGGTCTACTTGCGGTTAAATAGAGAAGTGAGCCAATCACACCTCGATATTTAGTTTGATCAATAGATTTACCCTTTTCAACCTCGTCTAATTTAATTGAAGTGCTCATAGGTGTTGTGGCTAATTTGGAGTCATTCATATCAAACTTTTTGAGTAATTCCTTGATGTAAATTTGTTTCTTAATTTGTTTGATTTGAAGCCCAAGGAAGCAATTTAGCTCTCCCATCATGCTCATCTCAAATTCTCCTTATATACACTCAGCAAAATCCTTAAATAAAGCTTCATTAGTAGCACCAAATATGATATTATCCACATATATTTGCACAATAAGTAAATCATCATTTTGGTTTTACAAAAAGTGTTATGTCAATCTTTCCTCTAGTAAAATCATTTTCAATCAAAAATTTGCTCAAATGTTCATACCATGCATAAGGTGCTTACTTCAAACCATATAAAGCTTTTGAAAGTTTAAACACATGATTTGGAAAAGCATGATTTCCAAAACCCGGAGGTTGTTTGACCTAAACCTCATCATTTATGAAACCATTTAAAAATGCACTCTTTACATCCCTTTGATAAAGTTTAAAATCTCTAAAACATGAAAAGGCAAGTAACATGGAAATGGCTTCTAATCTATCTATCGGAGCAAAGGTTTCATCGAAATCAATACATTCTTCTTGGTTATACCCGTGTGCCACAAGTCTAGCTTTGTTTGTTACAATGGTGTCGAATTCATCAAACTTGTTTCTAAAGATCCATTTGGTGCCAATAATGGTATGATATTTAGGTTTTGGTACTAGTTCCCAAACCTTGTTTCTTTTAAATTGGTTGAGCTCCTCATGCATAGCCATCATCCAATGTTCATTGAATTTGGCTTCTTGAAAGTTTTTTGCCTCAATCTGTGAGAGAAAAGCAAAATTACCACAAACATCTAAAAAAATTTCTCTTGCTTGTGTTGTTGCTATATTTTTTCTTTAATAGAAGTACATCTATTTAAGGAGAAATTCATTGACCGTTGTATGTTGCGTGTGTTGAGAAAATTGAGTGAGATTTTGGTTAAATCTACTCTACTCAATCATAAATTTCCCAAACTTTTAGATGTTGAATGATGAGTTGAAAGATGTGTCTGATTTGTGGCAAGTATTTTGAAAAAAAGTCGTTGCAACACAGAGTGGTCGTCCACCCGGATGTCCCAGATGAAGTTTTGTTCTTGGTGGGCATCCACCCGGATGTCCGATCAAGTCCTAGTCATCAAGGATGACTGTCACAGTCGTCGAGTATACTGCTGGTTTGACCGCTGGAGCAAAGTAGAACTGAATTGGAACAAAACTAGGCCAAAATGTCATGGCCAGTTATCTGGCCGAATGTCTGGCCGGATGTTCGGAATGAAATCCGGCCAAGTCATAAAACCCACAATCGGGCTTAATAACCCAAGACCAAGTGGTGCTATAATGTGGCAGGGTGTGCTTCTGCTACTCTGGTGCATTGGTTTGGTACCTGTTTTAGCCTCATTTTGTACTCAAGAAGGGCATGATTAGTATAGAAGAAAGGATCAAAATATCATGGAATAAATTATACTAATTCAATCTATTTTCTTCTTTCAAATAAATCAAAACAAACTTAAAACATAAATAAAAACATTCATCAAAGTGCAAAAGGTCTAACAGATCTATGAGCGTTAGTCCAAATGTTGGCTTCTTCTAGCATTGTCAGACTCTTGAATCTTGAGTTACCTAGATTTCGGGGATGAAATTTTGTTAGTGGGAGAGATTGTAATCGCTCGGGTCGAGATCCGACCCTTATTGTTGTTTGTACAAAGATGGTTGTATTGAAAAAGTTTTCTGTCAAAGATTTTATTTAGCCTGAAAATTTTCTAAGTGCAAAATTAGATTTTTCACAATTTGCGATTTAGAAAATTATTTTTGGCGGTTATTGTTCCTTATATATAAAATAGTCTAATTTGATTTTATGGGATTTTTCTACGAGATATTAACCACTTTACTTCAAGGCTAAACTTAAAAATTTTAGTCAAAAAATTATTTTTGTACTAAAACTGGGGGAACCACTTTTTGATCTCATTGGATTTTGATTTTTTTTTTTTGTATTTTTTTTTTTTGAATCCAAATGGGGGGGGGGGGGGGGGTATTTCCTTGTTTACATTGTAAACTGAAATAATTGAATTATAAATGTAAGAGGCTAAATGAAAGCATTACTTACATATGGAAATAAAGTTAATGTGTTGGAAGTGCCTTAGGAGCTGAGCTCTGTGACTTGCCGTGTCCTGGGTCACCGCTCGAGCGGTTGGTTTACAGCTTGAGCGATGAAGGGGTGCATCTAGTATTTTGCTCTGCAAACTGAAATGCTAAGAGCCTAAAAGCTTAAGTTCATCGCTTGAGTGGTGAAAAGACCGCTCGAGCGGTCTACGCGATATCAACAACTTACATGTTGCATTGTTAGATAATTTATTTCACTTTTTATTTTTCGCTTCCTCTACTTTCTCCTTAACTTTGAAAACCCTAATTTTCTCTCTCTAAATATCTCACTTTTCACCAAGATCCAAGCCTAAACCTCTCGTAAAAGACGAAGACTACGTGGAGACCTTGAATTTACCATTTGGATTGCGATGTCATTAAAGTTCTTTCCTGGGTCTTCGTTGTTTGCTCTCATTCTTGAGGTAGGGGATTCTCTTAACTCCATATATTTATGATTTTGTGTGATTTTGTAACATTTTGGGGTTATTGGTTGTTATGAGTTAGAAAACTTTGATCGAAGTTGTCCATGTACAAAAATGACTCAACTTTTTTAAATGTTTTGACATATTGATGAATAATATTTGATGATATGTGGATTTGATAAAGGAATTAGGAAAACCCCCAATTTTCTCGAAACTCTGGATTTGTGATTTTTAATTTAAAAGAGGGTTTCAACTAAATGGTACTTTATGGTGAAATTTCAATTGATTTTCTTTAAATATATGTAAGTGTGATGAATTTTTAATTTATGATGATATTATTGAGGATTCATGGAAGTTGAATCATGTGGAAACTTGGGAATGTTGGAAGGATGTAAAGTTAATATTTTACATGAAATTATTGTTGGTGATGAGGAAGACTTTGTTACGAACTGAACTCGCCCCTAGATGTTTGGATCATAACTAGCTAGTAATCACGAGATTACCTACGACCTCAGACTGAAATTCAAAACATAATTAAATATATGGGACCAAAAGCGAAAGGAAACTAATAAAACTGTCCAATGAGTTGTGCATATATGGCATAAACAAAAACATTTACATGTTAATAACTCACATTTATACAAATACGCTCTGATTACACATTCATTTTAGACTTATTGTACAAAGCTCAAACAGAAAGGTATTATTCAAGAACTTACAAACTTAAACTTCTTAAAAACAAAAGATGGTCAAACATGACCAATAAAAACAAAACAAAAGACAAAAGCCCCAAGCCCCTTCCGAGAGGCATTCCATAGCTGACATCACAAAACTTGGGTAATCTTCCACATGGTTCACTAGGGATGGACATCCCGCTACTCAATTACATACATATATAACGAAGTGAGCTAAAACCCAGTGAATAACATTTGAGTAAAGAGGTTACATGAATGAGATTTATTATTCAACATAATTATTCTCATATTCAAATTCTTGTCATAGCAGAACGACCTCGGGTCCAAAACTTGACAGAACGACCTCTGGTCTAATATATCACAGAAGTACAAAACAAAATAGATCATACTTTGCGGAATGACCTTGGGTCCAATCAATTACAGCTGTACAATGACTATTTGGTCAACACATAACAAATATATCAAACTTATTAGATAATCAAAACCACCTTGGGTCTACTTTATCAGATATACAGAACGACCTTGGATCCATTATACATATTCACATTTAGTCAGTTCCATTTGCAGATATCATGTTGATCAAATAGATAGAAACTCATTCATATTCACAAAATCATAAGTTTAGAAGAGCTTACCACATTGGAAACATATAGAAAATAACCTATATTAAAATATTCTTACGAAGATATGACTAACAGGGATTTGATTGTTGACACGGCTTCGTGGATCAACCTACACGATACATAACACATAATAATCATTCTTAGCTTAACCAATTCCTTTAAGTCCATTTATAGCTTATTAATTCATTCATGAGGCTTAATTCATGCCTAAGAATGCTTGGAAAGAAATGGAAATACAAATATGAACAAAATACAACTTTTCAAAATATGCTAAAATAGGACAGTTCGCTCGAGCGGACCACATATTTTGCAAAAGTATAGGATGGTTGGAATGTAGGCTCAATGATGGCTCAAGCTATGTGTGAAACAAGCTGAGGTCGCTGGAATGGACACTTGGTTGCATGAGCAGTCGGCAAAATCCTATAAAACAACTGGATGCTCGAAATCTAGGCTCAATGGCTGCTCGATCCTAATGCAATGAAGGTCGCTCAAGCAGTCAAGCCATGCGTAATGTTCTGCAAAAATACTGAGAGATCTTATTGTGCACTCGGGCGGTGACTTCATCGCTCGAGCGATGGGGCCGAATTCTGGGTTTTCAAACATGAAGAAAAATGTTTCAAGCTTGAATTCAAAGCCAAAACTCTTGCATGACACACTCCAAACCATGAAAAGACTTCAAAAAATATGAGAATAAGGTCAATTCCAAACCTTTAGCTCAAAACTCCACGATTTCACAAAATTGAAGCATAAAAACTTCACGCATATATGAACTTGACTCAAATTCTTCTTCTACAACTTTCAAAACATGAAATTGAACTTCAAAACTCTTCAAATCATGGATGCATGCATGATACAACTCTCAATTCAAACATAGATAATAAAATTCATGATCAAAATGATGATTCTTCGCATAATTATGCATGCATATATCCTAAGCCTCCAAATTCATCATCTTTGAACTATATCTTGTACTTAATCTCATTATCATCTTGAATTCATAAGTTAGATGATTTAAATTCATGAATTGATGATCAAACTCTTACCTAGAGTCTTAAATTAAGCTTGTTGTTGCAAAATCTTGAGCTTCTTTTCTTAGATCTTCAATTTCATAGCAATTCACCAAGCTTTCTAGCCTCTCGCTCTCTCTAAATTGATCTCGCTCCCTCTCTAGAATCTTCCTCAGTAGATTTTTTATTTCAAGAATATGATTAGCTTGTAACTTAACATACATATATATATACATGGTAATTATCTTAAACTAATTAAGCAAGCTTAAGGTTAACTAATCTCACTTAATTATAATTGATTTTATCTAATTAATTTAATTTGAATCAAATTTTAATCAAACTTCTCAATAGGTTCTAAAAATCATGCCACCATAATTAAACATATCAATTTAGGTTTCTAAAATCATTAAGGCCTTCAATTTCAGATTTTAAGTAGAAATCTCAAAATATATTTCATCAATGAATAGATATGCATACAAATTACACATCAAACACATAATTAATAGTCAAAATTAAATAGATAAAAATACTATGTGATCGGGTTATCACAATATTCCCCCCATAAGAAGTTTGGTCCTCCAAACTTGTATTACCTCGTGTCGAAAACAACTTGGGATACCTTTGTCTCATTTCATATTCTTTCTCCCAAGTAGCTTTGTGCCAAATGTTCTTTGCACTCTACCTTAACAGTAGGGATGGCTCTATTCCTCAATTTTTGCACTTGTCGATCAATAATTTGCATCGGTCTCTCTTCGTATTCCATATTGTCACCAAGAGCTATCCGGTGATAATCAATAACGTGAAACAGATCCCAGAGGCAATCTCTTAACATCGACACATGAAACACATTGTGCATTTGTTCCATTCTTGACGATAAAGCTATTCGGTATGCAACTGGACAAAGCCTTTCCAAAAATTGGAATGGCCCAATATACCGAGGTGATAACTTGTCTTTCTTCCCAAATCTTGACTGACCTTTCATCAGTGTCACCCTAATAAACACATGATCACTAGCATCATACACAAGAACCCTTCTTCTTTGATTTGCATAACTCTTTTGTCGGCTTTGCACAATTTTGAGCCTTTGCTGAATAATCTTAATCTTCTTGGTAGTTGTTTGCACAATTTTGGGCCCAATTAAAACTCTATCCCCGATTTCTCCCCAACAGATTGGAGATTTACATTTCCTACCATACAAAGCTTCATACGGTGCCATACCAATGCTAGAGTGGAAACTGTTGTTGTATGCAAATTCTGCTAATAACAAATAGGTTTTCCAACTACCTTGAAAATCTAGAGCACACATCCGAAGTATATCCTCCAAAGTTTGAATGGTTCTGTCAGACTGTCCATCGATTTATGGATAAAAGGCAATACTTATCACGACCTAAACCCGCCCCTGTAGGTTTAGCGTCGTAACCAGCTAGTAATCCAAAGATTACCAAAGGCCTCTGATCTGAATATCATATGATAAGGGGCTACGAAAGCAAATATAGAAATATTCATAGTCCATAGAGCCGTGCGAACATACATGGAACAAAAGCTTCAAATTCGATACGTAAGTGTGACGTTATATAAATACATTAGTCATACATCACGAAAGCCACATATACAGAATTTCTAAGAACATGCTCAGACATAAACATCAGAAGCCCCAAAGGCTTGTTTCTCAAAAACTTGATCGGATTCCAAAAAGGAACCTCCACAGGAGGCACGGTGGCTAATTAACTCAAACTCTCCAGGCAACAGCTTAGGCTTGGTCACGTACTTGCTCACCTATTGTAGACCCGACTTTCTTCGCGCACCCCCCTTTCGGAGAGGATGCGAATTTGGTCTTACTACAGTTCGGACTCCTATCACGGTTCTGAATCTAATCTCACAAAGTGCAATCTGAGACTGATAAACATCAAAGAGTCCAAATCTAGCAATTGGTTTTGAAAAATCAATTTTGAATGAAAAAGCACCAAACATGGACTGCTTTGCCAGATTACAGAGTCGCCTCCTAAATATTTTGTTTTGGAAAAATTTAGGAAACCCTAACTCGTGCCTAAGGCCACGTGTCTGTCATCAACAAAGTTGCTTCAGCTCGGGAACTTGGGTACGAGAGGGGAAGGTTATGCAATGAGCACCCCCGCTCTCCCGATCAAAGGATTGGCCTCTACTAAGCATGATATGTTGTTTGATAAACACATCCGTTCCTATTCCAATTATTAGCTAACTTTACTATGTGATGCGCACAACATACAAGTATAGACTCAATCACGAGAATTTGAACAAAACAACTCATGTTTGTTTTTGAAAATGGTTTGAAAATGCTACTCGCAAGTAGGCTAAAACGTAGATTTGCCACCCTCAAGTGGGTTTGAAAACATGATTTTGCCACTTTGCAAAGTGGGCTTAAAACTTACATTTGATGAATTGTTCCAATTCAAGCAATCAAGCTTCCACCCACAGGCATTCAAGCAGTTAAGCACTTACGCAAATAGCCTCATGGCAAGCATGCTGTCATGGCAACACTCACACTCATGCAAGTATGCTAAACCGTAAACACTTACAGTGTACTCCGAGTCAAAACAGAAAATTAGTTAGAAATCATGCATGATCCTAACTATGTTAACAATGCCTAATGCAACACATGCAACTAAATAGGCTCGGCTATCTAAGATGGCAATGAATGCAACGATTTGATACATGTATTCAAATACGTATTGAAATACAATGCAGTTTGAATGATGCGCCGAGCCCGGTGCATGCAAGACAAATGAATGATGCATGCAAGCAAACATAAGGATGCTAATCAAAACATGCCCTAAAACTAACCATCGAAAGCTGATAAGTAAAAAGGAGAAAGAAGTGGGGTTAGAAGACATGCACACACACACACATACGCTTATTACAACATTCCGCCATCACGAAGGAGGGTCCGAATAAATAAGCTAACTTGGTACGCTAAGCTAAGCTACTTATTACAAAACAACTAATTAACTAACTTAGCTAATTAATTATTACAAATCAAATGAGATTGAATAACTAGCAAATCTAAGCTAATTAGAATATTAAAAAAATGAATTGAATTAGCTAAACACATAACTAATTAATTACAAAACCAGTAAATTAACTAGCTAAATAAAGCAGTAAAATGGCCTCGGGGGAGGGAGACATGCATGCTCGGTGTGCTTCACTTGAAAACGCATTGCCTTGCCATGAGTTACCTCTGTTTGCACTCACTGTGTTCTCAGAACATTATATGAACTTTCAGGTTGCATCTGCCCCAACACAGGAACATTTTGGACAATTTCTCCTGTAGGTGGCCGGCCGGCCACCTCAACTGGTTTGTAGGCTACTTCAACTGGCCGGTCGGCCAGTACAAGTTGTCGGCAGGCTAGTGCAGTGGCCAGCCGGTCATTTTTCTTTCTAGAATCCTGCTTTTGTAGCAACAAGGAGCAACAGAGCCAAGGCAATGTATTTGGCTAGAAATGTGTGTACTACCACCCTCCTCATAATGTCTCAAGCTCAAAGGAGTGTGGTACTTGGCTCTAGAGCCACCAATCAAGCATCTCAATGCATGATGGCCCCAAAACAAAGCTTGTACAAGCTTAGTGAATGCGCACATAAGACTCAAAGTGTCGTCAACCTATCATGCATGCTCAAGGGTGACAACGACCAGGGAATGCGACACATTTAATCACTTTGAGTATGAAACGTCTCATATTTTTTGCGTTTGGATTAACGTTCGATCCAAACACATGCAATGCAACACACATATGTTATCTTGGCATGTTTTACTTTGCTCATTCTTGTTTACTCATTTACATTACCAAACCATTCCTTAATTGGTTGAGTTCAATGTGAAAGGTCCTCTAATTTGAAAGATGACCTAAGCTTCGAATGCCTTGAGCATGAAGAAAGTATCATGCTATTGGTTAGTAGAAATCCTCAAGGGAGGATTAAAACCAATGGGCATGAATGCCTCAAGTTCATGCTCAAGCCAACAAGGGGCTTAAGGCCACTTTCAAGATGAATGAAAGTTTGAAACAATGGAGTGCAATGACACACATTTCAGCACTGAAATAGCATGCTAAGCGACTAAAAAACAATGCAAACAACTCATGTAATGCATGCTCAAAACCCAAATACATTAAGCTAGTAAAGAGCATCACTCCAGAAGTATGCAAAATCCAACTCAAAGGACCAAACCAACTCTGGACAGACCTCAAATATGTCAAAATAAAGGCCAAAACATGCTGAGATGGAAGTCCACGAGGCAATAAAATCATGCTCAAGTATTGGCTCACAAACAAGGCATAAGGCTCAACTCACAAAAGCTATGAAAGAGTGGAATATGTGAGAATGTGACTATGCTATATACACCAAAATCATGTGAGAAAGGAGGCTAAGGCATGCAAACAACTCAAGCAAAGCATGCTAGGGACTTTGAAACTCAAAACTAGTCAAGGGCCCTTACACTACAACCATGCACAACAAGTCTCACATGGCCAAGACCACTCAAAGAAGTGTTAAAGCATGCTAAAAAATTAGCAAAAATGTGTTGGAGTCAAGCTAACACATGCTAAAATGATGGACTAACTCATTAGGCATTCAAGGCTATTAAGTAAGATTACACTACAAGTGTAGGATATAAGCAACAAGTGGCCAAACCAGCCAAAAACAGAGTTAGAGCATGTCCAAAAAGTCACAAAAACATGTTTGAACTAAGCTTCAAAAAGGGAGAAACACATGCTCACTTGGTAGGCCATCAACACATGCCAACAAGACATGAGGAGAGGGGACCACCCCCTCCCATTTTGGACCTCAAGACCACTTTTCCACCACTGAAATTCCTTTGAAATTCAGTGGTTAAAGGGCCAAAAAGAGATTGTTTCAAAAGCTTTAAAGTATGGCACAAAGCTTAGAAAATAAGCAATGAAAAAGAGTGGACCACCCCTAATTCCAACAAGGACTCAAACCAACATTTTTAATACGTAAAAATAGAGGTTTTTTTGTAGTTGACAACTAGGCCAAAACAACATGCAAAGGTGGCCCAAACTAATGTACAAAAACTAGTTTAAAAGGGCAAAAAGCTTGCCCTTGGAGAACAGCAGCAAGACAACAACAATTCTGAGCCAAAACAAAGTCTAAGACCTCAAATCAAGACCCACATTCTTGACATGCATAGACATAAGAGAATAAAACATTTTTCCATTTATCAGAGCATTCATTACAAAAGTATTACATGTTGACAACAAAACTAAATGCCCTATGGGCTTAAAACTTTCCAAGCCAACACTCGGTTACGAAAATGAGAGTACTAACTCATACACATTAAGCCCTTGGCTTGAATTTACATGTAATACACAAAAAGTAAACAACAAAAGAGTCTTCAACTCCCAAAACCTCCCAATCTATGTCCTTGGAGGTGGCATATCACCTGAACCTGAAAATGATGTCCCATATAGGGTGAGTCACAGCCCAGTAGAGATATACTAAACCAAATATGAACAATGACTAAAACAATAGCATTTGATAGATGGTTAACACTTATAAACCAATTTAAATCACAATACAGTTCCATGACAATCATGTCCATGTTACATTTCCCTTTCCTTTACTTATCAAGTCTTTAATTCATAACATGGCTCAGAACCTGGCCAACAATTTAATGAGACTACGACTCATATTAAAGCACTTCCTTTTTAAATGAGATAACAACTCATATCAAAACACTTTCATATTTCACAATAGATACACATATTTGCTGTATCAATGTCATATTAAAACACTCTCATACTTCACAATAGATACACATATTTGTTGTATCAATGGAGTCCATCCCCTATCTCCTCCCAAATAATATCCGGTTTAGGAGTCCATCCCCTATCTCCTCCCAAACCATGGAGTACATCCCCTATCTCCTCCCACACAATACAATGTATATAAACACTTATCATATACAATAATCAATCAATACACATATTTGATGTATTATTCCAACCGTCATATTCAATGACATAACATGTTCGATTAGTTTCAATTTTCCCTAATCAACATACGGTGTCTACAACAATCAAGACTATCCTCCACCGATAGTCCAAAGCAGTTATTTCTAAACAGATAATAAATGCATCAAACAGATATAATCTCAACATTTTCATAGGTGAGTGATAAATTAATCCAACTACACCATTTATTCTCATAACATCTTAATTTCATTATTTCACAATGAATGTCATTAATTACACTAATGACCCAATAAAACCCACATATGGCATTTTTTCCCTTTTTCTCAACATTAGCCCTAAGGCTCATTTTCATCATTTCAACAACAATAATTCCATTTTTCCATACTCTCACACACACATGGAGTTCAACATTTGAAAACCCCCAATTTATAATCTCAAATCAAACCCTAACTTCCCAAAATTTCCCAACAACACCAACCTATCAAAATGACCAATATTTATGACAAAACTCATAAGATGGAGTAGGGTATCCCTACCTCGAAATGAAGAGACCAAATGGAGAAGATGGTGAAAACCCAAAGTGCTCCAAATTCACAAATTTTCAGATTAAAAGGAAGCCCACACCACCCTCTATCTTTCTTACAAAGAGATTAGGGTAGAAACACTCTAGAACTAGACCAAACCTTAGAGAGAAAATATATAGAGAGAGAAAGTGCAGCTAGTCTAGGGTTTGGATAAGAGAAGAGATGAAAAAGTGAAGGATGAAGAAGCTACTGCCAACTGAAATACACGAGGCTCGCTCGAGCGAAGGAGTGGTCACTCAAAAGATCTAAAAATATCTAAAAAGGAAAAAAATTGGCTGCTGGCCAGTTAAGGTGACCGACCGGCCACTTCCCCTAGCCGGCCGACCACTTCAAGTGGCCTACAAGAGAGGAAAGTGGCCAGCAAGTGCCACAAGTGGCCGGAAAGGCCTTCTTCCCCCCCTAGGCAAGAGGCAACAAGGTTTGGCCCAAAAACAAGGCCAAAACAAAGAGAGTTAAGAGGCTCATAGACAAGGCGCTCAGCCGAGCCCTTCGAGCGCTCAAAACAAGCACAAACATGCGCAATCATCGAGTGCACAACCGATGACGCCAAAGTCTTGAGGTCAGTCAAAAATGGGGTGTCTACAGTTGCCCCTCTTTGACAGAACTCGAAAGTCATGAAATGACGGGAGTGAATGTCAAAGCCCAGAGACGACCCATTTTTGACAAGGCCAAAGACTTAGACAAACAGGCAAGATAACAAAATAGATGCGCCCGTAGGCAGGGGGCAAAATGCAAGTGACATGCACAATGCAGAACATAACTTATGATTATGCAAAGAGGGCTGTAATGAAACATCTAGATGCAAATGTTATGCAAAGAAATGCTACAGCAAACTCGTAAGCAAATACGCTACACGTGAGAACTACAAACCGAACTACAGTTCATGTAGAAAGGATGTAAGAAATTATGCAATCTTCACTGCGCTTCACACAGGAAAGGCTAAAAGTGACTATTGGGCACACCCGAGGTCTCAAACAAGATTCCGACGCATTGCACGCGAAAGGAAAAGGATTGGTATAAGCATTGAAACACGTTCCAAATACTGTTAACCAAAGAAGGTCTAACCCATCGCGCGCTCAAGGAGAAAGAACAACAATGCCTAAGGCATACGAGGTTAAATGCAATAGATACACAAAGTGAACATGTGCGATAGATGCATAAAGTGAACATGTGCGATAGATACACAAAGGTGAACATGTGCGATAGATACACAAAGGTGAACATATGCGATGGATACACAAAGGTGAGCATGTGCGATAGATACACAAAGGTGAACATGTGCGATAGATACACAAAGGTGAGCATGTGCGATAGATACACAAAGATGAGTATGTGCGATAGATACACAAAAGTGAACATGTGCGATTAATACACAAAGGGGATCATGTGCGATAGATACACAAAGGTGAACATGTGCGATAGATACACAAAGGTGAGCATATGCGATCTCTTATCAAGACATAATCAATCTCAAACGGAACTTCTCTAAATGAACCGTACATACAATATCGTCTGGTTGCACCAGCTTCAAATGAATCGTACATACAATATCGTGCTTGCCTAAGAAAGAAACTTTACAGGTACAATTCAATACAATGCATGTCTCAAGCGAGACGGATGATCATAACATGATGTTGAGGCATGCTCAATGCACAACATGCAAGAAATGAAACCGAAGCATATTCTATGCAAAATGATCAACGATGTATATTTGATGCACGATGCGTACTTTACGCAAACATGGTAACGCATGTTCAATGCAACAATTCAAAATGCATGCTCCATGCAACAATATTCTATGCAGCGACAAAGACGCATATGATAGAGACAACTCAAAGGTAACTTCTGGTTTACCTCTCGGAGAGTTACAATATATTAAAAGGATACACCTTGTTTGTGTTGATGGAGGATGATCCTTGTGTATTGTGAACACAATTCTGAGCTTCCTTGAAGGCATTTTGAACCAAACTTTGAGTAGAACTTGCATCTCTTGGAACCCAATGATCCAAAATAGTCTGAAAATACTCAGAGGGAAAAGTGGGAACCTGCTGGCCACTTTACACATCTGCCGGCCACAAAAACTAGCCGGTCGGCCAGTTGTTGTATTTTCGGGACATCTTTGTCTTTTCACACGGGGACTTTAAAAACTCAACTCCCAAACACTTTTTCTCACCTACGCAGTGCCGAAAACCTTTGTTCTCCATCCATAGACTCTTTTCCTCCTCAAATTTGTACTTTTCACGCATTTTCCAACGTCTCCTGTGAAGTTGATTCGCGAAAAACTTTTGATTCTCTTCATTTTGAACCGAACAAAAGTCATTTTCGGAGCCTTTTCCTCCATTTTCACCATTTGAGGTTTGTTTCCCTCAACTTTGATTTGAATTTGGCGCCCTTTTCCCGGGCTTTGACTTTCTTTGACTTTTTCTCTTCCCGAGAGTTGACTTTTTGCATTTTTGCCCATTTTACTAATTTTTCACCTTCTTTTCAGATGACAAACGACACGCCACATGACAAGGGTCCTCCGAGGATGGGGGAGGAGTCCGAGCAAATTCCATTACTACCGAGGATCTGGCTATTCGACCCGGCGACATACCATCCCAAGGTACATGTGCTACCACCTAGCACAGTGTGCCATTTCACTGGATTTGCGCGACATGCGCCTGCAGATCTGCTACTACGGCAGCCTGAGTCTTATCTGTCTCACGACGCCACTATGGTACACACTGTACTCTTGTATTTCTGTGATGTACTTTACATTTCTTGCATAGCTCGCACTTTTGCACTGTATTTCATCTGCTCATTTTGAACATATTCACACACTGTACTTCTGTTCATTCTGAACACTGGCATTCTGTATTTCGGTTCATTCTGAACACATGCATACTGCACCTTTGCCCATCCACACAGGTTGACTCCTGTTTCACCCACAGGTATGAGGCCACCACAGCGAGGGAGTGGTACTTGGAGCTTCCTGACGGCGTCCGGTAGATTATCGACGAGGCGGAGTGTGGCCTATTCTGTACGGGGCTCTCGCGTCTCTTTGCGAGCAGGACCCTATTACGAGCACTGGTAGAGAGATGGTGGGACACCACCAACTCCTTGCATTTCTCTACCACTGGTGACATGACGATGACCCCGTATGACTTTGCGATGCTAACAAGCTTGGACGTAGGAGGTTAGCCGATCCCATACGACTTTGACATGGGTGAGTGGGAGGCTGCTTGGACCTATCTGTTAGGAGCGCACCTGCCTTGTTTGCCGATAGAGAGAACACAGTGGGGCTATATTTGCTGAGTGCCTTAGATGACCTGTCTCAGGTGCGACACTATGACTAGGGAGGCGCCGGCCTTGCTAACCTCTACTGTTACATGAGCTTGACTGGCGAGCCTAGGAGGTACGCTTTACATTTCTACTTTACATTTTATATTGTGCTTTCTGCTTTGCACTTTCTGTACACTGCACATTGCACACACATAGTCTAATCTCTTTTCTACACTTGTACTTTCTATACACTGTGCCATACTCTGCTTTCTGCGTTTTCTGTATTTTGTTTTTTCACTGCCACTGTCTTGCTTTTCACAGTTGTGGGCATACGCCTATTTCCCCGCACTTGCTCCTGAACTGGAGGTTGAGGCACCGCCCGAGGTACCCTATTCACATAGGTATGATGGTAGATGCTAGCCCAGGACCCGAGAGACCCTCCCGTACTTGTGCCAGTACTTTGACATTGTGCGGTTGACCGAGGTAACACAAAACCCACATTTTTTCCTATTTTCATCTTCAATTCACTTTGCATATCTAAATGGCAACTGATGCATTTGTTATCTGCAGATTACATGGCAGCCTTGGACGGTGATACTAGAGTTCGCCCAGTTTCAATTTGTTGGAGCTTGAGGCGCCTCCCGATATCGGCTTGTGCTCGAGGGAACTGTGGGCTAAGCCTAGTTCTTAGGTGAGCACTTCATGCACCAGACATTGGGCTTACCATTGTAGTCAGTTCTTTGCCTCCACCACCATCTATGCGGGCCACTGAGAGTCTCTCCCCTTAGGAGCTTACTGACGTCATCTGAGGCTCAGATACAGATCGGTTCATCGGGGAGGGGGACTACACGATCCACCTCCAGACATATCTCATGCCTCTGTTGGCAGGTGGTCGCGCTCACACAGAGAGAGCAGCTGATATTGCGTTGTCAAGCAGGGCTTGGACAGCAGGCGTTCCTTCGACGAGCAGGGCTAGGGCAGCAGATGCCCCTTCTACGAACAGGGCTCGGACACCGAGAGGTGAGGTCAGAGGGATGCCTTCTACTAGGTAGTGCATTGGGTGGCCGGATCCCCCGACTGAGTTGACAGGTTGGCGGTATGGGATACCTTATCAGATTCCACTTGAGCCTCCGTTGCCTGATCACCGATACGTGAGGGCACCTGGCTCACTACTGGTACACTTTACAGCTTTTATGCATTTCATTACAGCTTTCAGATACATGTGCACGGATTCATGTGCTCATGATTTCAGCTTACATTTGCAGCCCTCTGTAGAGCATGTGGAGGGGTTACTCCAAGTGATGGCCTCATTCGAGAGCATGATCTTACGGAGAGAGACGATGCTGACCTCCTATGGCATTCCGGTACTCTTCAGTTTTCTTGCATTTTATCATACTTCCGCTGATATACTAAAACTGAACATTTCATTGTACTGATGCACTATATGTATGGATCACATCTGACACGACACACTACATGCACATACTGTATCTAATTTCTGCATATACTCTGCATACCGCACTTGCACTTGATACTTGTTGATAAATGCAAACTGTCTTTTCAGGCCACACCCTTGCAGATAGAACCCTCAAAGCCTCCTCGAGCGGCAGAGAGAGAGATTCCAGCACGCAGCCGGGAGAGATGTCGAGCGCCTGTCACATACGATGACGATGATGACTCTAGTGGAGAGGAGGAGCCAGCGAGTCCTCAGTCAGAGCCATCCAAGGGTGGAGGTGACAGCACCGGCTCAGGTTCTGAGGGTGGCAACGATGCTGAGGAGGGCTCCGAGGGTGGAAGCAGAGGTGGATCTGGTTCAGACAGCGGTGCTGACGGCGATAATGCAGAGTCTGCTCAACAGAGGAAGAAGATGAAGAGGGCCTCTCGATCCTGAGGTGGCTGGCACCGATTTAGATGTTTTTGCTTTGTTTTCTTTTTGCTAGTAGTTTTAGCTCATTGTACAGTCCTAGGAAGTTTTATTTCTTAAAATTTGTACCTTTGTAAAAAGAAACCAGGATGGAATGAGAAAATAACTTTTTGATCGAAAAAAGTGTTGTATTTTATATTCCGAGCATTGCATCGCACCATTTTACACAAAAATGAGATTGACGAAAATTGAACATTCAAAATGCATTGTCTTAATCGGGTAGTGAACCAACTAACAACTGTAAGAACAACACAACTTGATAAATAACACAAGGCCTTGACATGCTAAACAATGTAATTATAACTCGATAAACAAATTGCAACAACTCGATGAATAAAACAAATACAACTCAACAAACAAATGCAACTGTTAAGCAGAGCAGCAGGATGCATCCAAAATAGAATCAAACTTAGGTTTTCAGCATCCTCAGCACACAAGAAGGCTAAAAAGCACTCTGCTAGAGATAGACAGAGGCTGCCAGCCACTTATTGCTTCTACCGGCCACTTTTTACTTATGTGGGCCACTTAAGTAGCCGGTCGGGCAGAAAATGTGGCCGATCGGCTACTTCGATTGGTCGGTCGGCCAGTTTTGGTGGGAGCCTCCAGATTGCTGCTACCTGTCTTCCATTAAATCCTCTATCTTCTACAAAAGCTCCAGCTTTCATGGTTTCTTCATTTCAGCTCCATTTTTGCCCCAAATAGAACCATTCTTTGCTGAAAAACTCTCCAATTGGATTGCGGCTTTAGATGGCTCAAAAAAGTTGAATTTCTGGGGTTTCAAAATAAATGCACTATTCACACTGAGTTGCACCCCGCTGTGTCTTCTACTCCTCCATGCCGCGGCTAGGTGTTGGAATTCGGTAACTCATGTTTTTTGTTTTGGGGGTCAAGAGATGTGACCCACTTTTAAAGAATTCCAAGCTTTGATGGAGTCCTAACACGATAAGGAAATCTTGCCCCAGTTTCGTTTCGGCCACATCCAAGCTTTAGGACGGACTGTGGACTTACTTTGCATGACGCTCGGTCTTTGATTCGCAACGGGGAGTTAGACATTCCCAACTTAATTCATCATTTTTCTGATACCGGTGACCGTGGCGATTATCTTTGGCAAAGTTTTCGGCGACATGCCCTTTGTTTGTGCATGTTATCTCATTTTCTACTTGCCCCTGGCTTTGGAGGGTCTAGCATTGGTTTTATTAAGGTTGCCCAAGGCTTGAAAGAGGGCAAGAGCTGCATTGGCATGACATTAGCCGAAACCTTGATGGGCTTAGATGCCTTCCATCGCCGGGAGACAACTAGGTTCGCAGGAAGTCCACTACTCTTATAGGTAATGTTTCCTACCTGTCTCATATGTGTTTCTCACATCACTCGGCTCTCAGGCTCTATTTTTCTCTCAAAACCCTTTTCTCACTTTTTCTCTCTAGATACACCACTCTATTCTTTAATCTCTCTTCTTTTTCATCTCTACCCAGATATGGCTCATGGATAAATTAAAAATAGTGGACTCTTGCCCAGCATATTCAGCACACGGCTATTTCTTTCACCAACGGCTACTTGACACCCCAGATGAGGGATAGTGGTGCAAATAGATGTGCACTCGATCTATTGTTGACATCGCTTGGCGTTGTCACTGGCTTGATCTGCCAAAGATGGGCTACAGCATGTCTCGGCAGCCCGGGATTCAGTTAGTTGGCTTGACGCACTGTGTTTTCTACTTTCCATTTCGATTCAAGCATCAGTTCGAACACGACCAGACTTGCCTGGAAAAGGGGATAGAATACCCTACTGCATTTTAGATCAAAGGCTCACATCTAGCCCGATATACCACAGTATAAAGGACGAGAGAGCTTTTGGCCCCTGCTCCCACTTTCAGTTGTGCTCTTTCTAGCGAATGCATTGTTTGGCTTGAGGAAGAGCTGCAAATCGGGCCTACTTTAGCATCAGAAGCTTCCACAAGCTCGGGGAGGAGGCGCAGGAACACCTGACTTAACCATGCCCCTAGTTTATTGCTTTAATTTGTACTTTCATGTTTTCTTTATGAATGTGATAAAGAAGCAACTTCAATTTGTATCGAGAGTCAGAGAGCTCTGTAATGAAATCAATGAAATTCAAGGTTGTGGGTTCTGAAAATTTTCCGTTTTGGTCCAAAAATGGTCTAAATTGTAAAAGATTAATTTGAGCAAAATCAACTTTTATTAAAACTTTTCAAAACCATTTTTGATATAGATCACAACTGGACATGCCCGAGATCTATCACTGAGATGTACAACCATGGATCCAGCAACTGGAAAGTTGCCCTTTGTCTGAACAACATTGCACTGGAGATCACAACTGAACTCTTGGATGCAGAAAAGACGAAGATGGCCAACACAAATCACATGGACACAGTTGATTTGGAAGTGTTTATGGCTAGATTTCAGAATGAAGTTGCCTACGTATCCCAAAGATGGGAATCAAGCGTTACGTAGTTCGGTTTAGGTTCACTCAGGTATTAACACTCTCCTTTTGCGCTCTAACTTTTGCCAAAGCCGCCCTTTCTGGGTTTTCAACCTTGCGAGCTCAGTTTTTCTTATTTCAAATTTGTTGTGCTCTAACTTTTTCCTAGGTCTTCCTTTCAGGTTTTCGGCCTAGCGAGCCACCCAGGGATAGTATTTCTTCAACTTGCCCAAGTTGATAGGTTGGGAGAATTCAAGGCCATCTAAATCCATCAGAATGACAGCTCCACCCGACCAAATGGACTTGATGATGTAAGGACCAGTCCAATTAGGTCTGAACTTGCCCCTAAGGTCATGGATGGGAGCCCGGTTGTCTTTGAACACCAAATCCCCTTCTTTCAAATTTCTGGACTTAACCATCTTATTGAAAGCCCTGGTAATCCTGCATCGATAACCTTGAATGTGATACAGTGCTTTCAGCTTTCTCTTGTCGAATAGTATGAGTTCTTCGAACCTGCTCTGCTGCCAATCTGCCCTAACTATCTGGCACTCAGCCATTACTCGCAATGACGAAACCTCAACTTCAATAGGCAGAATAACCTCCATCCCATAAACCAAGGAATACGGAGTTGCCCCAGTAGAAGTTCGAATTGACGTCTAGTAGCCCCAAAGAGCATATGGCAGCTTATCTGGCCAGTCCCTATAAGTTTCCACCATCTTCTGCAGAATGAGTTTGATGTTCTTGTTGGCGGCCTCAATTGCCCCGTTGGTTTGCGACCTATGTGTGGATGACTTATAAAAGGCCACGTTGTATTTCTCCAACAAGTCGATCACCTCCTTCTTGAAGTAGGAACCATTGTCCGAAATAATCTCATTCGAGACTCCATAGCGACAGATAATGTTGTTCCTGATGAACTTAGCTACATGCGATGCCTTCAACACTGAGTAGGATTGGGCCTCGACCCACTTTGTGAAGTAGTCTATCACCACCAGGATATTCTCATGCCCGTTCGACCTCTTTGGAGTGACTGTCCCAATTACATCAATCCCCCAGACTGAAAATGGCCATGGCGAAGTCATGTTGTATAGCTTCGACGGCGGAATGTTCATGCGATTTGCATGGATCTGGCATTTGTGGCATCACCGAACAAACCCAATACAATCCTCCTCCATGGTTGACCAGTAGTAACCCTGTCTGAGAATCTTCCGAGCTAGCATCACCTCGCTCATGTGCACTCCGTACTCTCCTCTATGGATGGTCTTCATCAGGCGCTTCTACTCTTCAGCATCAGCACACAGTTTATGCATCCCAAGATGACCCCGTTTGTACAATTTACCCCCACAGATGATGAACTGAATGACCATTCTTCGAATTGCCCTCTTATCTTTGGCATTTGCCCCTGGTGGATAAGCCTCATTTTCCAAGAAGTTCCAGATGTCATAAGACAAGGGATTTTGATCTTGTACTTCATCTATGGCAGCAATCAGTTCATAGGCTGGCATAAATTTCTATTCGATAATTATCGAACGCACTTGAACTCCGAAAGGGATATCTATCATAGAGGATAGAGTTGCTAAAGAATTAGCGAACCTGTTGTTCTCTCTTAACAGATGGGCGAAGTTCAGCTTTTCAAACCGAGGAATTAGAACGTTCAAGGTCTGGTGATTGATTTTCATTCTTTTTTCTTTAACTTTCCAATCTCCTTTTGCTTGAGATATGACCAGGTTCGAGTCTCCGATGACATCCAACCGCTTTGCCCCTAATTCCAAGGCGGCTTCTAAGCCAGCGATACATGCTTCATACTTTGCTTCATTGTTTGATACTTTGAACCGGAGCTTGAAGGCTAAAGGTATGCGGGAATTGTCAGGTGCTATCAGCAACACCCCTATCCCATACCCGTACTGGTTTGACACTCCGTCAGAGTACATAGTCCAAGTTTCTTCTTCAACATGCAGAATGGCCTCATCTGGGAATAGATACTCTACTGCTTCATCTCCCTCCACTAGGTGATCGGCTAAAAACTCCGTTACTGCTCTCATTTTCACAGCCTTGCGTGTCATATACTTCAAATCAAATTCGGAGAGAAAAAGTAACCAACGGGCTATCCTACCCGTAAGTACTGGTTTCGCGAAGAGATATTTGATGGGATCTAATCTCGAAACCAATATTACAGAGTAAGCTAACAGGTAGTGCATCAACTTCCTGGTAGCCCATATCAAGGCCAAACAAGCCTTCTCAAGCAGAGTGCAACGGGTCTCATATTCCAGTATCTTCTTGCTCAGGTAGTAGATAGCCTTTTCCACTTTGTCCTCAAACTCCTGTGCAAGCATGCAACTTATTGTCATTTCGGTTACTGACAGATACACTATCAACGGTTTTCTCGGCTCTGGTGGTGACAACACGGGTGGATTCTGTAGATACTGTTTGATCTGCTAAAAAGTAACTTGGCATTGGTCATCCCATTGGAATTTCTTTCCTTTCTTCAGGAGACCAAACAGTGGTTCACAAGTCAAGGTTAATTTTGCGATAAACTGTCTTATGAATTTCACTTTACCCAGAAAGCCTCGCACCTCCTTTTCAGTCCTTGGTGGTGGCATTTCTAAGATAGCCTTAATCTTGGAAGGATCGACCTCGATACCCCTTTGTGTGATCAAGAACCTCAGCATTTTCCCTGCTATAACACCAAAAGTACATTTCTGAGGATTCAGTCGCAACCGATACTCTTTGATCCATTGGAAAATTTTCTTCAAGACTGTGTAGTGGCCCTCTCTTTCCTTGGACTTGACAATCATGTCATCCACGTACACCTCAACCTCTTTATGGATCATATCGTGCAAGATCATGGTTGCAGCCCGTTGATACGTAGCCCCTGCTTTCTTCAAACCGAACGGTATCAACCTATAGCAATAGGTTCCCCACGGGGTAGTGAAAGTAATCTTCTCCCTGTCTTCGGAGGCCATCAAAATCTGGTTGTAGCCCGAAAACCCATCCATGAATGAGAGTAGCGCATGCCCCGCAGTGAAGTCCACTAATTTGTCGATACGCAGCAGAGGAAAATCGTCCTTCGGACTGGCTTTGTTCAAATCTCTAAAGTCCACACATACCCGAATTTTTTCGTCCTTCTTCAGCACCGGAACTATATTGGTCAACCAATTAGGGTATTTAGATACCAACAGGAACCCTGCATCAATATGCTTGGTGACCTTTTCTTTGATCTTCAGAGCCCAATTTGGCCGGATCCTTCGGAGCTTCTGCTTAACAAGTCGGGCCTCTAGGTCAAGAGGGATCCGGTGCTGTACAATCTCAGGATTGATTCCAGACATGTCTTCGTAGGACCACGTGAAAACATCTTTGAAATATTTTAATAAAGCGACTAAGCGCTCGCGTTCCTCAGAAGACAACGTGGACCCGATCTGGACCAGCCGCGGATCCTTCTCAGTACCAACATTAATTGAGGTGATTTCATTAACCAAAGGTTTTACAAACCTCTCCTGCTCTCGGTCAATCAAATGTTGTAAAACTAAAGGAATTTCTTCCTCGTCATTTTCATCAAAATTTTGAAAGTCCTGATAAATGCAATAAGCTAAAGGCATAGAAAAGTACTCAAAAGCCACAGTAGTACCATTCTCATTAACTTCCAGATCGTCTAATTCTTCGGTTACAACCGACTCAAAAGAAAATAAAAATGACGACCTGGACAACACAACGGCATCCAGGCTATCACCCCCAGGAATACCGGACTCCGACTCAGATGAACTGGAATCTGATTCCGACTCCACAGACTCTGTGGAATCAAATTCTGGTTCACTACCTGACCCAGAACTGCTAAATAAAAAGCCTTCCTTGTATGGCCAGAAGAGGGAAGGTGCGATGGATGCATCCAAAATGCCGGAAGATGGGCCCACAGCCAAGCTATCTCTAATCATAGATACTGAGAAATCATCCCCCGAGCAGTCTGGTAAGATCTGAGGATCCGATAGAAGACAGGCCAGCGCTGCTCCCATCTCAAAATCTGTGCCACTGGACTCATCCACATTGCACTGCTCAGCCACAGCTGTTGGGTCAGTCTGCTCTTCAGCAACTTCATCCTTTGGTAACTGTAAGTCTAAGAAGATCTCAAATCCCGGCAAGGGCCGCCTCTCTGAATTCAGCCATGGCTCTGGAAAGCCGCAAAATAGGAAATCTTCCCTTTCCTGGACAAAGCTTCCATTCAGGGTCCCTTGGATAGGTCTGTGCACTAACTCATAGTGCTTCCCGGCTTGTTTAGCTCTGGCTCTTCCAGCCATCTCTTTTTCTTTCTTTACCCAATCCTCTTTGGTAGGTGTATAACCTAGACCAAAGGTATGGGGATTGTATGGCACTTCGGCCAATTTAGCGACGCCCTTCTGGCCATTTCTTCCTAATCCTATCCCGAGCACATGTTGAAGCTTGTTCATGAGCTAAAGAGATTGTGCACTAACATACAGCCCCTCATCAATAGCTAGAAGATCTTGTACTACCCGAGCCTCAGCCAAGGTGAACCCAGACAGGAAGACATCTTCCACGCCATGCTAAATCTCCAAGATTGGCGTAGTAACCTCTGGCGGCGGATGTATTGAAGAATTCCCAAAAACAATTGCCAACCCCTTCCCGTAGGGGTATTTCAGCATCTGATGTAAAGTGGAGAAGACAACCTTTACTTGGTGTAGCCACGGTCGTCCAAGAAGTAAGTTGAAAGTGGCTGGCACATCCAGAACATGAAATTCGATGTCCTGTTGGCCCGGGCCAACCTGAGTTTTAATTTGCACCATCCTCATCACCTCCCAGCTAGTGTTGTCGTAAGCCCGTATCACCTAGGCTATTGGTGCTAAATCTGCGGGCTTCAACCCGATATCATATATCGTTCGCGATGGACACACATTTATGGTAGATCCCGTATCAACTAGGACAACCGGTATCCGCTTATCCCTACACTCCACAGAGATATACAACGGTTTGTTATGATCGGAGCCCTCAGGCAGTAGTTCTTTGTCTGTGAAGGTCAGAGTCGGTGTAGCACCCCTCGGGAATACCAATCCCACCAACTGTTCGGGCGTTGTATCAATCGAAAGCTTAGCCTTGTCCATGGCTGAAAGGACGGCTTGTCTATGTACCCTGGAGGCCATAAACAGTCCCCAGATGGAGATGTCTGCTTGAATCTTCTTTAACTGCTTCAGTACAGCTTCCTCCTCTAACAATTTGTCCTTCTGTTTCTCAGCTTCTCTGTCTTTCCCAGACGCCTCCGACTGGTCCAAATGTGGGGGCTTAAAGTACCGCCCACTCCAGGTCATATGGTTGACCTCCTCAATATGCCAGGTGTCGTCTGGGAGATTCTGCCCCCAGTATTCATCAATATGGGCCAGACGCAAATCGTCGTCTTCCCACCACATGCCTTTAGCAACCGACAGACAACTATCCGGTTCCGCTGTAGTTGTTTCCGTGCGCACAGCACATTCTGTCCCCACAGGACTCTTGGCCTTTCTAGCTCTATCATCATTCTCGATTCTCTCTTGTTCAAACCGCCTCGACACTACTTCCTGCTCTGTGTTAGCTGTACACAAACTGCCCAAGTCCTGGGCAAAATTCTTTGCACCGGTGCTCTCCGGCAATTCTTTCTTGTTCTCGACTATTCTGGCCACTGTAGATGTTCCAGTTTCTGACTGCCCCTGTTTCGGCTGAGACTCCTCAACAATATCTGGCTCATCACTGAGCCACCTTGTAGCATTTGTTGCTCCATTTGCATCATACCAACCAAGCTGCACATCCTCCAAGTCCTGCTCATCAAAGAATTGTAGGTTGTTGATATCCTCCTCAAGGTTGGCTAGATCATCGAGCCCTTAACTCTGCCTGTCCTCCCGAACAACATGTACCTCTACCCCAGTTGGCCACTCCACCCTCGGCTTAGCCTGATCTGTTGACACAATATAACCGCACGGGTTATATGCTTCCTCAGTTAAGCTCGTAGATCCCCCAGGTTCTGAACCAACATTCCCATTTTCCTCTAAGGTCACCCCAGCTTTGTCTTCGACAGTCACCAACACTGGCTTGGGTTGGGTTAGGGAGGCGCTCATCATGCACAAGTCTGTGCTATTTGGGATGAACATCTCAGGCTTAGGCAGGTGGGAGGGAGTGATGTATATGCTAGGGTCGTATGGAACGGTCGTGGTTTGAATCAGGTTTATTTGCCTGCAGAGAGGAAGGGGGTTGTTATGTGGTGGGAGAGGGTTAGTGGTGACATTTGGCTTTTTGGGAGATGCAATCACCTTGTTGTCAATGAGATCCTGAATCTCATGACGTAATCTGAAGACTGGTCGGTGTCGTGACTGTGTTACTGATGAAAGACGCAATATTTGGTCGGGTCATGCTTTGGCGGGTGAAGATTAGGTAGAGGTCGTTGTTCTAACGGTTTTAGATGTCCTTTCCTGAGTAGGACCCCTAGAGCTTTAGACAAAGGCATATAAAGTGGGGTGAAAACCCTCTTGCCTCATGGTGGATAGCTTGCTGGTTGAAAGGTGGTTCTGGACGCGCCAGTGAAGGGTGTGGCTGTTTTTGGGGTAGTGGTGGTGACCATGCCCCCATCAGAAGTACTAGCGGCTACGCTACTTCTTGTAGCTGCATTCAAACCGCATGCAAATACCCTCTTGGGCTGCTCATTTTCCTGGTCGATCAGACCTTGCTTCATAACATCTTCTATCTGTACCCCAATCTCGTGCATTAGCTTGGGTTGCAGGTTGCGTACAACCATCCTTATCTGATCCTTTTCGGGTGGCCGAGTTGTCATCATGGAGGCTTTGGCCCTCCATCGAGTGACAAAGTCAGAAAACCCTTCCTTCGGCTCTTGCTTAGTCACTTCTAGATTACGGGTTGTGACGTCGATTTAAGTGTTGTAAGCATATTGGGCGATGAAGGCCTCGGCCATCTTCTCCCAGCTCCTTTTTACTGAATCCTCCAGCTTGGCGTACCAGATAGCCGCAATACCCGACAGGGTCCGACCGAAAAGAGATAGCTTCTGGAGTCTAGTCAAGCCCATCGGGGGCAGAATATCCGAGAATAGCCTCAGATGAACCATAGGATTGCCTGATCCGTCAAAACGGTCTATGTAGGGCATTTTGAATCTGTTCGGCAACGTCACCGCCGAGTCCATGTATCCATCCTCTATGTCCGGGATTGAGTTAACTCTCTAAGCTCGTTTAAATAGCTTTTCAAGCTTGCTCACTTTTAGAGCAGTTGGATCGACCTCAAATTTGAACGGTGTGTCAACTAGGTAGGCCGGTGCCTTTGAAGTCTGTGGTAGGACTGGTGGTGGGACTGGCCCTGTAGGAACATCCGTATTCTCCTGGACGTTAGCTGTTTCCCCAGGTGTTGGAACCCTAGGCGAGGGTGGGTGCGAAGCAGAAGCTCTGACTTGTTGTGGTTGCTGTTGTTGTTGAAGCCTAACAATTAGTTCTGCCTATTAAGCTACAACTTTCGCCTGACAAGCGATGACCTCCGCTTAGCGAGCAGCATCACACTGTATAGCCTCCATGGTCTGCTGGAGTTGACGCATCATCTCTTCCATACTGACTGAAAACTGTTAATCTATTTGAACAGGTGTATACCCTCTCTCTAAGGTAGAAACAGAAAACTGATCCCAACTGTGCATAGGTGAGGTACACAATGACCGCTGAACTAGCAACTATTGTACTGATGCTCTATGCCTGACTGCCCTCCGTCTTGTAACAGGGGGTAATGAAGCAAACACTGGTTGTCCGTTAATTAGATCCTCAGATTAGGAAAGCCTTCTACCTCTAGTCCAAAGTGCTTGGGGAATAACTACCTCGTCGGAAGCAATGATGAAATACTACCTGCAAAACAGAAAATAAAGCAAAAGACAAAAATCAGAAAAATGGACAGCATCTCAGCTTAGATAGAGACAACACACAGTTGAAAATCATAAGCTGGACTAACTGTACTCAAACACTGATTTCTGCCCCCTAAATTTTCTACAGTAATACTAATGCCCTCAATCACTGATGCCCTCAGACCAATACCCAGACTTGCAAACTGATACATGCATTTCCTGTAAAGACACACCCTAAAAGCACATAGCAAGCAAGTGAGAGCCAAAACACCCCTATGGTGGGGAAGGGTTTCCCTGTCCTATTTTGTCAGGAGCTAGGGTTCATTACGCACGCATGCGGTTTTAAACAATCCTGTATTCGGGTGAGCAACCTGTCCTAGTTTGGAACAATCTCTATGGCTTTCGATATGCAACTAGGTCAAATGGTCAAAAAGGGTGTCTCGGCAAAACCAAGGTTTGCGTTCCCATCATGGCAGAGCCCGTAATCGGTTAGCCATATAGCACGCTTTTTCTAAAGCAAGCCTCTAGCAAACCATTCAGGAATAACAGGCAGCAAACACTGTGACTTAAGTGCACCAATGCAAATGCAATGCAAAGAAACACATAAGTGTAGATAAAACAACATATCATAAGTTTCGAGTCAAGTTCTCTAAATCCCCAGTAGAATCGCCAGAAACTGTAGACCCGACTTTCTTCGCGCGCCCCCCCTCTTGGAGAGGGCGCGAATTTGGTCTTACTACAATTCGGACTCCTGTCACGGTTCTGAATCTAATCTCACAAAGTGCAATGCGAGACTGATAAACACCAAAGAGTCCAAATCTGGCAATTGGTTTTGGAAAATCAATTTTGAATGAAAAAGCGCCAAACATGGACTACTTTGTCGAATTACAGAGTCGCCACCAAAATATTTTGTTTTGGGAAAATTTAGGAAACCCTGACTTGTGCCTAAGGCCACGTGTCCGTCATCACCAAAGTTGTCTCGGCTCGGGAACTTGGATACAAGAGGGGAAGGTCATGCAATGAGCACCCCCGCTCGCCCGATCAAAGGATCGGTCTCTACTAAGCATGATATGTTGTTTGATAAACACATCCGTTCCTATTCCGATTATTAGCTTACTTTACTATGTGATGCGCACAACATACAAGTATAGACTCAATCACGAGAATTGGAACAAAACAACTCATGTTTGTTTTTTAAAATGGTTTGAAAGTGCTACTCGCAAGTAGGCTAAAGAGTAGATTTGCCATCCTCAAGTGGGCTTGAAAACATGATTTTGCCACTTTGCAAAGTGGGCTTAAAACTTACATTTGATGAATTGTTCCAATTCAGGCAATCAAGCCTCCACCCACAGACATTCAAGCAATTAAGCACTTAAGCAAATAGCCTCGTGGCAGGCATGCTGTCATGGCAACACTCACACTCATGCAAGTATGCTAAAGCGTAAACACTTACAGTGTACTCCGAGCCCAAAAAAAAACTAGTTAGAAATCATGCATGATCCTAACTATGTTAACAATGCCTAATGCAACACATGCAATAATGCAACTAAATAGGCTCGACTATCTAAGATAGCATATGAATACAACGATTTGATACATGTATTCAAATAGGTATTAAAATACAATGCAGTTTGAATGATGCGCCGAGCCTAGTGCATGCAAGACAAATGAATGATGCACGCATGCAAACTTAAGGATGCTAATGAAAACATGCCCTAAAACTAACCATCGAAAGCTGATAAGTAAAAAGGAGAAAGAAGTGGGGTTGGAAGACATGCACACACACACCCACGCTTATTACAACATTGTGCCCTCACGAAGGAGGGTCCGAATAAATAAGCTAACTAGCTATGCTAAGCTAAGCTAAGCTACTTATTACAAAACAACTAATTAATTAACTTAGCTAATTAATTATTACAAACCAAATAAGATTGAATAACTAGCTAATCTAAGCTAATTAGAATATTACAAAGACGAATTGAATTAGCTAAACACATTAACTAATTAATTACAAAACCAGTAAATTTACTTGCTAACTAAAGCAGTAAAATGGCCTCGGGGGAGGGAGACATGCATGCTCGGTGTGCTTCACCCAAAAACGCATTGCCTTGCCATGAGTTGCCTCTGTTTGTACTCACTGTGTTCTCAGAACATTATATGAACTTCCAGGTTGCATCTGCCCCAACACAGGAACATTTTGGACAATTTCTCCTGCAGGTGGCCGGCCGACCACCTCAACTGGTCTGTAGGCTACTTCAATTGGCCGGTCGGCCAGTACAAGTGGTCGGCAGGCTAGTGCAGTGGCCAGCCGGCCATTTTTCTTTCTAGAATCCTGCTTTTGCAGCAACAGGGAGCAACAGAGCCAAGACAATGTATTTGGCTAGAAATGTGTGTACTACCACCCTCCTCATAATGTCTCAAGCTCAAAGGAGTGTGGTACTTGGCTCTCAAGCCACCAATCAAGCATCTCAATGCATAACAGCCCAAAAACCAAGCTTGTACAAGCTTAGTGAATGCGCACATAAGACTCAAAGTGTCGTCAACCTATCATTCATACTCAAGGGTGACAACGACTAAGGAATGCGACACGTTTCATCACTTTGAGTATGAAACGTCTCACATTTCTTGCGTTTGGATTAACGTCTGATCCAAACACATGCAATGCAACACACATATGTTATCTTGGCATGTTTTACTTTGCTCATCCTTGTTTACTCATTTACATTACCAAATCATTCCTCAATTGGTTAAGTTCAATGTGAAAGGTCCTCTAATTTGAAAGATGACCTAAGCTTCGAATGCCTTGAGCATGAAGAAAGTATCATGCTATTGGTTAGTAGAAATCCTCAAGGGAGGATTAAAACCAATGGGCATGAATGCCTCAAGTTCATACTCAAGCCAACAAGGGGCTTAAGGCCACTTTCAAGATGAATGAAAGTTTGAAACAATGGAGTGCAATGACACACATTTCAGCACTGAAATAGCATGCTAAGCGACTAAAAAACAATGCAAACAACTCATGTAATGCATGCTCAAAACCCAAATACATTAAGCTAGTAAAGAGCATCACTCTAGAAGCATGCAAAATCAAACTCAAAGGACCAAACCAACTCTGGACAGACCTCAAATATGTCAAAATAAAGGCCAAAACATGCTGAGATGGAAGTCCATGAGGCAATAAAATTATGCTCAAGTATTGACTCACAAACAAGGCATAAGGCTCAACTCACAAAAGCTATGAAAGAGTGGAATATGTGAGAATATGACTATGCTATATACACCAAAATCATGCGAGAAAGGAGGCTAAGGGACGCAAACAACTCAAGCAAAGCATGCTAGGGACTTTGAAACTCAAAGCTAGTCAAGGTCCCTTACACTACAACCATGCACAACAAGTCTCACATGGCCAAGACCACTCAAAATAAAGTTAAAGCATGCTAAAACATTAGCAAAAATGTGTTGGAGTCAAGCTAACACATGTGGCCAGACCAACCAAAATAGAGTTAGAGCATGTCCAAAAATTCACAAAAACTTGCTTGAACTAAGCTTCAAAAAGGGAGAAGCACATGCTCACTTGGTAGGCCATCAACACATGCCAACAAGACATGAGGAGAGGGGACCACCCCCTCCCATTTTGGACCTCAAGACCACCTTTCCACCACTGAAATTCCTCTGGAATTCAGTTGTTAAAGGGCCAAAAAGAGATTGTTTCAAAAGCTTTAAAGGATGGCACAAAGCTTAGCAAATAAGCAATGAAAGAGAGTGGACCACCCCTAATTCCAACAAGGACTCAAACCAACATTTTTAATACTTAAAAATAGAGGTTTTTTTGTAGTTGACAACTTGGCCAAAATAGCATGCAAAGGTGGCCCAAACTAGTGTACAAAAACAAGCTTAAAAGGGGAAGAAGCTTACCCTTGGAGAACAGCAGCAAGACAGCAACAATTCTGAGCCGAAACAAAGTCTAAGACATCAAATCAAGCTTCAATGGACCTCATCTCCAAAGTGAAGGTGTTTGAGTAGGTGTCTTAGTGCAAATATGTGAAGAAAACACACTTTTAAGCTCAATATAGCACTATATAGAGAGAGAGTGTGAGAATTCTAGAGAGAGATAAATTTCAGCTCTAAAATTTGTGAACCTCTCTAAAGGGGGAGGGAGCTCCCGTTATATAGAGCAAGCAAGCAAAAATCTTTCTTCTTCCCTCCATACACGTGCATGAAGGATGAATTCAGTGAGCCACAACTGGCTTAAAAGATCTGAAAATATCTAAAAAGGAGAAAAATTGGCCGCCGGCCAGTTAAGGTAGCCGGCTGGCCACTTCCCCTAGCCAGCCGACCACTTCAAGCGGCCTATAAGAGGGAAAAGTGGTCGGCAAGTGCCACAAGTGGCCGGCAAGGCCTTCTTCCCCCCCTAGGCAAGAGGCAACAAGGTTTGGCCCAAAAACAAGGCCAAAACACATAGAGTTAAGAGGCTCAAAGACAACGTGCTCAGCTGAGCCCTTCGGGCACTCAAAACAAGCACAAACATGCGCAATCATCGAGTGCACAACCAATGACGCCAATTTCTTGAGGTCGATCAAAAATGGGGTGTCTATACCTATATACATAATACAAATGGTGAGCGGAAGCCTAGTGAATAATAACAGAGTAAAGATTTTACTGAATGATATCCACACAAAAGCAAAGTCTTGTACATGATCAGATGTCAAAGCAGCAATAGATTCACATACATAGTCGTATTCATATTCAAAGTTCGTATATTTCACATCATAGTACATGGCACATCCATTAGCATTAACAAATCCGATGACCCATAAAGAGACAGTTGTGAAGGCATTCTGATAACTTATGTGCACAGAGACGTTTTCAATGACCCATAAAGGGACGGCCATAAGGGTATTCTGATGACTCATGTGCATAGAGACGTTTCCAATGACCCACAAAAGGACACCTATAAAGGCATTCTAATAACCCATAAAGGGACAGCCATAAAGGCATTCCAATGACCCATAAAAGGGATGCATATCATATGATGCTAAGGATGCCACGAATACATTTCAGAAACTTGGACAATCATTCATTCATATAAAACATAGCATTTTAGAAAACTAATCATTTCATATCAACAGAAAATAATTAAAGTCAAACATAACTTTACAGAGTTATTGCTCACAGATTATTGCACATATGATTTTGATAGTAGCCAATGGATCAACAGTTCACGGCACGTGACCTACACAAACATAACAGATACACATTTTGAAACACACGCTCGGGTCGTACTTAGCTTATTTCCTTTCGTTCTTAGTGTGCTTTTAGTCCTTATCCTTCATATTATGTCTTAATCTTGGCCTAGGAATGCCTAGGATGCAACGTGGATGCCAAAATGCATTTGTAAGCATTGGGTCAAAAATGCTGGAAACAGGGGTTCCGCTCGAGCGCAACTTCCTTCGCTCGAGTAGACATGCAAAATGCGAGTGTTCGGTCGAGCGGTCTATAAACTTCTGTAAAAGTACTGGTTGCTTAATTTTCCTGCTCGATGGTCGCTCGAGCGTGAGACTCAGGTCCTCGCTTGAGCGCAATTCTTGTCGCTCGAGCGGTCTGCAAACAAGAGAACTTCTGGGAGCTTGCATTTAACGCTTGAGCCAAATTTTGGTTGCTCGAGTAGAAGCACAAGGTCACAGAGTGGTCGCTCAAGCGCAGGATCTGTCGCTCGAGCGAAGGGTGCAAATACTTGAATTTTCATATTGCACTCCCAAGTCGAAAACTCGAATTCAATGCCTTCAAACTCAACCTTTGGGCCCCCAAACTTGAGAATACAAGTCTAAACTTGGAAAACATCTTGAATTCAAAACCATTTCGTAAAATAAGGCCCAATAGCATACCAATTGTTCAAAAGTCAACTTGAAACTTATGAATATGACATGAATGTGACATGCATGAATTACTATGACCTTAGACTTTCCAAAACATGATCAATTAAGGTCAAATGGTAGGAAATGTGATGAATTCTCAAAACCAAGTCAAGATAGACACATGGATGTGAAAAATTCTTTAGAATCAAACTCAAAATGTTATGCTATATGCATGCATGCATGATACACTCCTATAGTCAACCATCTAAGTTCAATTCTTGTATTACACAACTCAATTCTTTGAATTCATGAGCTAAGTGACTTAATCCCAAAGCTAGAAGGTTGAATTCTTACCTTCAATGGTCAATTATACTCTCAATGGTCAATTGTTTGAAGCCCCAAGCCAAACCCTTCAAATTCTCTAGCAATTCTCCTAAGATGAGCTCAATCTTCTCCTTTCTCTCTCTCTCTCTCTCTCTCTCTCTCTCTCTCTCTCTCTCTCTACATTTTTCTCTTTAAGGTAGGGTGATAGGAGAGTGTAAAGTGAACTAATGAGCTCACATGGGCCTTATATAGGCTTAGTTAGCAGCTTAATTAAATTACTGATTAAGCTAATCAATTAGACATTAATTATTCTAATTATTTCACTCCGAATCGAATTTTAATTAAACTTACCATAATGTTCTAAAAATTTCAACTAATACATATACGAAGTCAATTTCGTGATTGGATGCCGATAAGGCCTTCAATTCGCAGTACAAAATAGAAACAAAAATAGATATCCTACAATAAATAGATAGAAACTCATATAGCACATAACACATGCAATTAACTCAGGATTTCATCTTAATTACTTATTAGGCATAATTAATCCTGGTTAATCAGCTAATCACAGGTCGGGGTTGTTATAGTACTAAATCTCTATGTTGTTCCCATCACCTTTTGAAGGCTTTGCCAAAATCTAGACACAAATTTAGGATTGCTGTCTGAAATAATTGATACTAGTACTCCATGCAAGCGAACGATCTCATCAATATAAATGGTAATAAGTCTATAAGTATTATAGAAAGATCTCATGAGAAGGAAATGAGCAGACTTAGTCAATTTATCCATAATAACCCATATGAAATTCATACCTTTGGGTGTCTAAATTAGTCCAACAATGAAGTCCATAGTTATGTTCTTCTATTTCCATTCCGGAATAGGAGAGATTAAAACAACCCTGCTAGTCTTTGATGTTCAGCTTTGACCTATTGACACTATAGACATCTAGACACAAATTTAGGAATTTTCCTTTTCATATTAGGCCACTAATAGGTTTGCTTCAGATCTTGATACATTTTGGTGTTGCCTGGATACATAGCGAAACTAAACTTGTGAGTTTCTTTCATGATTCTTCTCTTAAGATTGAGCACATTTGGAATACATAATCTCCCTTGAAATTTCAACACACATCAAACACTTCCTTGAGGAATTCATCCTCTAGTTGCTTTTTCATAATCTCTTCAATGATTTCTGGTTGTGCCAAAATGGCAGCTAACATTCTGCCTTGTTTATGGAATATCACTTCAATCTTGGATCTTTCCAAGTTTTTTGGCAATTCTTTTTGTTCGGTAATCAAACACACCAAGTTTCCCATTAACTTCCTATTAAGAGCATCAGCTATATTATTGGCTTTTTTCGGATGATATCGAATGTGAAGGTCATAATCTTTAATCAATTCCAACCATCTCCTTTGATGCATATTTAACTCTTTTTGGGTGAAGAAATATTTCAAGCTTTTGTAGTTGGTGTAGACTTCACATGTTGCTTCATAGAGGTAATGGCGCCAAATCTTCAAAGCAAACACAACAGCACCTAACTCCAAGTTATGAGTTGGATAGTTCTTTTCATGCGGTTTCAATTGTCGAGATGCATAAGCTATCACTTTTCCATTCTACATAAGCACACAACCCAAACTTTTATATGAAGCATCACTATAAATTACAAAACCATCTATACCTGATGGCAAAGTCAAGATCGGTGCTGTAGTTAGCCTTGTTTTTCAGTTCTTGAAAAGCAAATTCTCTTTCGTCGGTCTATTCAAATGGTTCCCCTTTTCAGATAAGTTGTATAAGTGGTACGACTATCTTTGAGAAGTCTTTCACAAACCTTTTGTAATACCCAGCTCTTCCCATGAAACTCTGGACTTCTATTACATTTGTCAGCGTAGGCCAATTCACAATTGCCTCAATTTTTTGCAGGTCTACTGAAATTCCATTCCTGTTAATCACATGCCCTAGAAACATAACTTCATCTAACTAGAATTTTCATTTCATCAGTTTTGCATGCAATTTCTTTTCTCTAAGTGTTTGTAGAATGGTTCTCAAATATTGTTCATGTTATTCTCTACTTCGTGAATAAATCAGAATATCATCAATAAACATAACTACAAACTCATCAAGATAAGATTTGAAAATTCAGTTCATAAGGTTTATAAAAGTTGCGGGTGCATTTGTTCGAAATGCGATTTTCTCAATGTCTTTAGCTTTCAGTTGATGGTACTCAGCTCTTAAATCAATCCTTGAAAACACTTGTGAATCTTATAACTGATCAAATAAGTCATCAATACGAGGCTGAGGGTATTTGTTCTTAATTGTTACCTTGTTTAACTCTGGGTAATCAATACACACGCGATGTGTTCTGTCTTTCTTCTTCACAAATAAAACCAGTGAGTACTAGGTCAGATAAATCTCTTATCAAGCAAATCTTGCAACTAAAGCTTCAATTCTTTCATTTCAACTGTTGACATTTGATACGGGGTCTTTAAGATAGGTTGAGTACCCAGCATTAACTTCAATAGTAAATTCAATTTCTAAATCAACCAATTCCCCTGGTAATTCTTCCGGGCACACATCTAGAAATTCTTTAACTACTGGAATATCAACTAACATAGCATCCATGGGTTGAATAGTCAAAATACTACATAGATAACCCCAACACCCTTTCTTAAGTAGTTTACATGCTTTTATTACCAAAATTAAATAGGGTGGAGGCACTACACCATTACCCTCAAGCAAAAATTTGTCTTGTCCCAGAGGTCTAAATAAAACTTATTTTGTCATACAATCAATAGTAGCACAATATTTAGACAACCAGTCCATCTCTAAAATTACATCAAAATGTCTCATGTCGAGAGGCAATAAATCCACATATAATGTAGCATTCCCAACAATAATTTCACAAGCACGATACACAGATGTACATAAAATAGATTCCCCTAATGGTCCAGATACACATAACACATAATAGAAACAAAAGAATGTGTTGATCCTGAGTCAATTAACACATAAGCATCTTGATTGCAAATAAAAAGAGTACCTGAGACAATGGCCTCGGTATTCTGTGTATCACCTGGGACGAGTGCAAAAACTCTTCATTGCCTAAGTGTTTCTCTTGTAGCAGTAGGTCTTGCAGTGGTTCCTGGCATCGGAACAGATCTGGTTGACCTAACGACTGGTCTTCCATTTCTTTGTTCATTTTGAGGGCAATCTCTAACCATGTACCATGTCTTACCACATCAAAAGTATGTCCCAGAAGTATGGTAGCAGACTTCCCGCTATTTCTTGCCACATTCATTACATGTCAATGCAGAATCCCTCGTAGACTTGATGTCCCTAAATTTTTCTTCTTCGAAGATGTAGATCCCTTATTTGAATAACAGCCTTGTCTCTTCCCTTTCCATTCAAACAGTCGGTTGTATGAAGCTAAGTTTGTTTCAGATATCAAAGCCCTGTCTAGTACATCCATATACTTTGATAATTTCAGAACATTCACTTTTTCTTGAATTGCACCTCGAAGTCCCCCTTCAAATTTCCTTGCCTTCTTATAAGTAGTATCAACCATGTATGGTGCGAATCTGGCCAACTTAGTGAGTTGTGCCTCATATTCGGCCACTGTTTGATTATCTTGCCTCAATCTTTGAAACTCAGATATTTTCGATCTCGGATGCATCGAGGAAAGTATTTCTTGTAGAAGATCTCAAGAAATCGTGCCTAACTGATTCCCACATTTTCATCCCTGATTAACATCCATCATCTATGGGCTTTGCCTTGCAATGTAAAGGATGCTAGCAGAACTTTCTATGCATCAGTGCACAGAAATGCCTCAAATAGCTTTTCAATACCTGGAACCCAAACCTCGACATACCGAGGGTCCACTCCTCCCTAGAACAATGGTGGTTTCATTCTTTCAAACTCTTTAGTTAAGGCAATAGTGCGGTTATCCGCTTTATGTTCTTGTACCAAAGGTGGTTCTGGCATTGGTAGAGGTGGGGGCGATTGTTGTTGTTGTTGTCTTAGTGCTTTGGCCATGTCCTAAATCATTCTTTCCATTCTATCCAAACATACGATAGAAGATTCTTCTCATCAACCCTTGTTCTCATCGTGATCTTCATAAACTTGTATTATAATAAACAAAGAAATCTTATACATATACACATACGCATATCAAGTCTTATTTCACCTATTCACATACTCGCATAATCTCAATACACATAAGATTATATTCATCAGATAAATGTACTCTTAAGTCTCTTTTAGATACCTTAATGCTCAATTGGACAAGTAGAGTTATTAACTCATGATCTGATACCACTCTATCATGACCCGAACCCACCCCTAGGTTTGGTTCATAACCGGCCAGTAATCATGAGATTACCTATGGCCTCAGACAAAAATTCAAAACATAATTAAATGTAGGAGAAGAAGTGGAAGCAGAATAATAAAACTACCCAATGAGGTGTGCATATATATGGCATAAACAAAAACATTTACATGTTAATAACTCACATTCATACAAACACGCTCTGATTATACTTCATTTCAGACTTCTTGTACCAAGCTTAAACAAAAAGGTGTCATTTAAGAACTTACAAACTTAAACTTCCTAAAAATAAAAGATGGTCAAACATGACCAATAAAAACAAAACAAAAGACAAATGCCTCTTCAGAGAGGCATTCTATAGCTGACATCACAAAACTTGGGTAATCTTCCATATGGTTCACTAGGGCTGGATATCCTGCTACTGACCTACATACATATATAACGGACTGAGATAAAGTCTAATGAATAACATCAGAATAAAGAGGTTACACGAATGAGTTCTATTATTTAACATAATTATTCTCATATTCAAATTCTTGTCATAGTAGAACAACCTCGAGTCCAAAACGTAACAGAACAACATCTAGTTCAATATATCATTGAAGTACAAAACGGAACAAATCATACTTGGCGGAATGACCTTGGGTCCAATCAATTACAACTATATAATGGCCATTTGGTCAACACATAATAGTTATATCAGACTTATTAAATAATCAGAACAACCTTGAATCCCCCTTGGTAGATATAAGGAACAACCTTGGGTCCATCATACACATTCACACTTAATTAGTTCCATTAACAGATATTATGTTAATCAAACAAATAGAAGCTTATTCATATTCACAAAATCATAAGTTCAGAATGCTGTTGTTGAAATTTGCTCCCTGGTTCAACTAGGAAGACTTCTATACAAGGGTTATCATTTTATTGATAGGTTTCACTATGTAAAAACCTGTGTAAACATCTCTCTTACATTCCTGTTTAGAATATTTGCTCAATGCTATTTTTCATGTGTGTTTCAGCCAATGATGGGGTTAGAATTATGCTTACCACTGATATATTCAGAGCTATCAGAGAAGTACATGAATTTTGTGCTGAAAAAAATGGATTAATTACAAAACAATTTGAACGAAGATTATTTGTTGCTATGACAATGTTCAAACCAAACCAAACCAAACCAAATTAAACCAAGCCTTTAGTCCCATTGCTATGACAATGTCATTGCAAAAAATTGTGAAACATGCAATTATCACTCTTAAACATGGGGTTGTTGAGTTTTTTTGGTATTGTTCAAATTGAAACTGTAAAATCATTTGATTCAATAATATTATATTAAGTTATTCATGCATTTGTTTTTGTTCTTCAAATTATTTTTATTACTGCAATGAGAACATTTAGAAAAAAAACATATATGAAAATATCTTTACTAGGATATTACTCACAATGATTTGATTGTTGACACGGCTTCGTGGAACAAGCTACACAATACATAACACATAACACACAATGGAAGACATTGCTTAATCAAATCATTCTTAACTTATCCAATTCTTTTAAGTCCATTTCTAGCTTATTAATTCATTCATGAGGCTTAATTCATTCCTAAGAATGCTCGGAACGAAATGGAACTAGAAATATGAGCATAATGCAACTTTTCAAAATATGCTGGAACATGACAGTTTGCTCGAGTGCACTATTGGTCGCTCGAGTGGACCACATAGTCTGCAAAAGTACTGGATGGTTGGAATGTAGGCTCGATGATTGCTTGAGCTATGTGTAAAACAAACTGTGATCGCTCAAGCGGTCTGCAAAACCCTATAAACTTCTGGATGCTCCAAATCTAGGCTCGATGGTCACTCAAACCAAATGCAATGAAGGTCGCTCGACCGGTCACTTGAGCCATACACAATGTTCTACAAAAATACTGGGAGGTCTCATTGTGCGCTTGAGCGATGAGGCCGAATTTTGGATTTTTAAACATGAAGAAAAATGTTCCAAACTTGAATTCAAAGCCAAAACTCTAGCATGACACACTCCAAACCATGACAATACTTCCAAAAACATGAGTATATGGTCAATTCCAAACCTTTAGCTCAAAACTCCAAGATTTCACAAAATTGAAGCTTAAAACTTCATGCATGTTTGAACTTAACTCAAATTCTTCTTCTACAACTTTCAAAATATGAAATTGAACTTCAAACTCTTCAAATCATGGATGCATGTATGATACAACTCTCAATTCAAACATAGATAATAAAATTCATGATAAAAATGATGATTCTTCACATAATTATGCATGCATATATGCTAAGCCTCCAAATTCATCTTTGACCTATATCTTTTACATAATCTCATAATCATCTTGAATTCATAAGTTACATGATTTAAATTCATGAATTGATTATCAAACTCTTACCTGGAGTCTTGAATTAAGTTTGTTGTAGCAAAATCTTGACCTTCTCTTCTCAAATCTTCAATTTCTTAGCAATTCACCAAGCTTTCTAGCCTCTCTCTCTCTCTCTCTCTAAATTGATCTCATTCCTTCTCTAGAATTCTTTCTCAGCAAATTTTGATTTCAAGAATATGATTAGCTTCTACCTTAACATATATATACATGATAATTAGCTTAGACTAATTAACCAAGGTTAATGTTAACTAATATCACTTAATTCTAATTGATTTTATCTAATTTACTTAATCTGAATCAAATTTTAATCAAACTTCTCAATAAGTTCTGAAGATCATGCCGTCATAATTAAACATATCAATTTACGTTTCCGAAATTATTAAGGCCTTCAATTTTAGATTTTAACTAGAAATCTCAACATATATTTCATTAATGAACTGATATGCATACAAATTACACATCAAACACATAGTTAATATTCAAAATTAAATAGATAAAGGTATAATTCGTGATGGGGTTATCACAGACTTGGAGTCATGGGCAAGAGAATATTTCATTAGTTTTTACTTGTTAGGTTCTTGTGCCATTAAATGGAATTTTGGGTAAATTTGAACATTTGTAAATTCATGCAATCACATTGCATTCTCATAGTTTTGGACTAAGTGTCTGGTGATTTAAAAGTGCATGTGTGTTTTGGGTATGCATCGTGTGTGTTGAGGTGCCCAATTGACCTTTCGTGCTTGTAGGCTGGAAATTGTGGGAATGTTATCGGTATATTGTTAAGGTGCCCAATTGCCCTTTCGTACTAAATGCCGTTAAATGTGGGGGATATGGTTTAATAGATTTTGGGTGTCAAATTTTCCCTCCGTGCTCAATGGTCAGTAAATGTGGAGATGTTTTCAAAATGAAACGAGTGTCCAATTACACCTCCATACTCGGTGGCCGGTAAATGTGGAGATGCTTTCAAAGTAAAAGGTGCCTACTTGACCTACCGTGCTTGGTGGCTGGTAAATGTGGGGAGTGATTGACATGTGTAACATGGATTTTATTACAAAATGAAAAGTTCTTGGTTATGTTAAAGGTTAAAGAATCGAGTAAATCGTGGGTTTTAAATTATATCGAGCATTTGAGTTTCAAAACAAAGTCAAAGTCTTAAGCGTGGCTTGGCATTCCATGATCATAATCATATCGAACATTTATATATTAGGTTAAGCTTATTTCCTACTGGGCATAAGAACTCACTTCTTTTTTATGGGCTGGATATCAAAAAATTCAAGTGATGAAGATGTGCCTCCAACCCGTTGCAAAGCAAATGGAGTTCTAGATGGAACACTGAAGCTCCTTTTGATATTACTTTGTTTACAGCTGTTGAGCTTACTTGCCAAGATAGGATTATATTTTGTTGTGATCAAGTCCCTTAGCCTTGCCAGATGTAAGCCCTTATGACAATTTGATGTATATTTTATAATTCTGTTTATTGTAAATTAACGTAAGGAACTTGATGAAAAATTTATGAAATTTAGATGAATTTTGGCCTATAAGATTGTTGTCTTTTATTTCTTGTTCATATTAATGTTATGGAATCGGGTAATAATAACATATTAGTAATCTATAAAGATGGCATAGAAATATCGGGCCGTTACAAATGTGGGTTTACAAGAAACTCTCATTCATAAAGCATATTCTAATTAGTAAGGATGTTTGATATGGAATTCGAAATATGCGGTCGTGGTTTATCTCAAATGATTGCAAATTTGCACATCCGCGTGGGGTGGGGCTTTTTTTGAATTTTGATGGGATGGTCATCCTAGTTGGGATATTTTCGATAGCTGAGCTGTTTTGAAAGTAACATATTTGATTTAATGGAGTAGTTTAATAATGATATCAAAGTTGTTGCCATATTTGATTTTTGAAAAAATAGAAACTTATTTAAGGAAAATAAAAACAACCACCCATTACATGATTATCATCCAAACACATAATAAAAATCAATTTTGGAAAAATAAATAAAAAAATAAATAAATGTCTAAAAGATTTATCAATTTTACATAATTTTATCTTTAGTGGGTAGAAATAATTTTTAAAAATTCAAAAATATTTTGTTGACATTTATTTTTCAAATTAATTTATATTTTATCAAATTGATAATTTTGCCATTAAAATTAAATAATGATATCTTCAATTGTCCTTATTTGGAATAAAATTCAAAATTCATGATCAAATATGTCACAATTAAAAAATCAAAAATTAAAGTAACACAACTCTCAAATTATAAAAATCATTAATATAATTCCCCTTTAAAATAATGTATATATATATATATATGAGTAATGCTAGGGAGCTCGAAAATGAGCTCCCCTGAATCCCCCTAATTTATTTATTTATTTATTTTTATTTTTTTCAGAAGCAGAGAAGGAGAAGAGAAGACAAGGAAGGAGGAGGAGAAGGAGGGCGAAGGAGGAGGGAGAAGGAGGACTGGAGGGGGCCATAACCACAGGGGGAGGAGGAGGCGGAGGCGGGGCCGGAACTGCGATGAGCTGACGGGCTGCGACGGGCGATGGGCTGTTGCTACGACGAACGGGCTGCGACGAGCTGACGATCTGCGATCGGAGCTGCTGCTACGACGACGGCGGTCGGAGGCGGTCGGAGCTACTACTCCCCTCTCTTCTCTCCCTCTCCCTCTTTCTCTTCCTCTCCCTCTCTCTCCCTCTCCCTCTGTCTCAAACTCGTTGAAGAAGAAGAAGAAAAAGAAAAAAAAAAAAAAAGAATGTCCAAAACGACGTCTTTTTGAACATTTGAGAGATTAGAGGAGAGAAAATTCGAGCGACGAAGGTTTATCCATATATATATATATATATATATTTTTTTTTTTCGTTCACAGGAGTCCCCTTTTATACATGCATAGGGTGACCCTTTTATACATGCATAGGGTGACATTAATGGTTGTTGCCTCGAAAACACCAACCCCTAATGTTCATGTTCATTCATTCGTGTTCAAATGTTGATGTTAATTCTCGGTTAAAAGAAAATAAAAAATGTTGATGTTAATTGATGTATATGATAACCAAATAGGAAGGGTAGGTGACAGCATAAAAAAAGAAGGCGACATCCCTAGTCCCCTTTCTTAGAAAGGTAAAATTAGATATTGCAATGTGTGGCTGGAAAGGTGTGTACATATAATACGTAATATATAATATAAAAATATATAAGGTGCATATAATAAATATTTTTAGAGATGTGTATCATATAATTTTTTTTTATATATTTTAAGAATATTTTTTTTTAAGTAAATTATAAATACATCCTTTAAGACATGATTAAAATATGATATGTCGTGTAATTTTAGAAATTACATCACGCCCCTTGAAGTTTATAATTTCTTAATAAATGACTCATTTTTATTAATAAATTATCAAATCAATTAACAATTTTTAATAATGTCATAAATTTATTTCAATTAATAATTCACGTAGTTTTATCATTGTATGAGAGAATAGTTAGGAATTTTATTTTTTTCAGTTAATTATGTTAAATAAAATATTATGATAAGAAAATATTTGTAGTTTTTCAAATCATAGAGAGAAATTCGTATTTTTACCAAATCTTAATAAATGTATTTATAATTTGGGAGAGACTTGTTATGCCTATATGGCTCACCACAAATCTCATTTCGATAATTCAAACCGTTTAATATGTAGAACTCGTTGAGCATTTCATGCCTACAAAAAATCATGTTGATCAAATATCGATAGCCCTTTAATCGGAATACATTATTGTCAATGGTAAATATGATTTTAAATATAAATTATTAACAAAAATATGTTTCGATCAAGGGACTATTAATATGCAATCAACTTAATTGTTTGTAAGTGTAAAATACTCAACATACTTTACACATTAACTATTTAAATTATCAAAAAGGAACCGTGATAAACTTTACAAATTTAATAATACGCTCTAATTTACACAGTAAGCTAGAATGAACCCTCTCCCTCATAATTTACCCATTTTTCTATTGTATTTGTGTGCATTTAGCATTACTCTCTTGGAGAATTTGACAACCTATTGGTTAGTTTTTGTCAGAGTGTGACATCTCTCTACAAAAGTAGGAGCGAGGGAGGAAAAATTATTTGGTGTTCTTAGAGTGTCCTATGATAATATTTTTATGGGTAAATTACACTGATACTCTTTGTGATTTATATTTATTACAATTCTTCTTTCACCTTTTAAAAATTAGATCTTCCCTTGAGATTTAAAATTTCATTACATATTTTTTCTTTAGCAATTTAATTTTTTTAAATACCAATTTTGCCCTCACTAGGTAAATTACATTGACATCTCTCACATTTTAGAAATTACAATCCTCTCCCTAAGGTTTAAAGTAACATTACTAATTGCCCCTCAATTAGTATTAGTTGGAAAAAAATTCATTGGAAAAAAAAATAATTGAAAAAAAAATTATTTGAAAAAAAAAATTATTTGGAAAAAAAATTTGTTAGTTAAATTTATAAATTTCTATTTAAAAACTAACGTAAGCTCATTTTTTGAATTTACGTTTTTGTTCAAATTTACAAACTGAGACAACCATTTATAAACTAAAAAAATTATCAAACAAGTTTTTATGACAGTTTTTAAATTTTTGTAAATATAAATTGAAAATTAAAAACGAAATAGTTACCAAATAAATTTCAGATGGTAAAAATGTCATAAAATTAACAAATAATTAAATAAGTTACCAATGTAAGAAATGACTTATCAAAAAACTCTTAGTCTATGTATGGTTTCATTTTTAGAAAAAAAAAAATTTAAATTAAAAATTAATTTGGTTAAGAAATAAAAATAATAATAATTATCATTTTTATATAATTTTTATCTTTCGAGTGGTTAGAAATTTTTTTTACAAATTAAATTGAAAAAGTCATACATATGAATATAATCTGCCCAAAAGTTAAAATGATAATTATTTTTTACTCTTAAATGATAATTATTTTTTATTTTTTATTTCTTAACCAAATTAATTTTTAATTTTTTAAAAAAAATTAAAAAATCAAACCATACATAGCCTTAAAATCTTTTGATAAGTTATGTCTTACGTTTGTAACTTATTTAATTATTTGTTAATTTTAAGACTTTTTTAACCATCTGAGACCTGTTTGGTAACCATTTCGTTTTCAATTTTTAATTTATATTTACAAAAATTTTAAAAACTGTCATAAAAACTTGTTTGATAGTATTTTTGGTTTAGAAATGGTTGTCTCAGTTTGTAAATTTGAAAAAAAAAACGTAAATTCAAAAAATGAGTTTACGTTGGTTTTTAAAAAAAAAATTTAAAATTTAAAAATTTTACTAAAAAAATGTTTTTTAAGTAAATTTTTTTTTTTCAATTAAATTTTTTTTTTCCAACTAATACTAACCGAGGAGACAATTGGTAATACTACTTTAAACCTTACGGAGGGGATTGTAATTTCTAAAATGTGAGGGGTGTCGATGTAATTTACCTAGTGAGGGCAAAATTGGTATTTAAAAAAATTAAATTGCTCAGGAGGGAATCTGTAATGAAATTTTAAACCTCAAAGGAGAGATGTAATTTCTAAAATGTGAGGGAGAACTGTAATAAACATAAATCTCAGGAGGTGTTAGCGTAATTTATCCCATTTTTTTCAATTATAATAGGGTAAATTACACTTAAATTACACTAACCCCCTATTATTGTAATTATTTAGGCAGAATAAACACATTGAACTCATGCACCCTCTCTTTTTTTTGCTTTCCTTTGCTTTGCTTTACTTTTTTTTTTTTTCCCTTTCCTTTACTTTTATTTTTTTAATGTAATTTCATTTATTTTTCTATTAGGAGTTGTTACCTTTTATATAAGCAGGAGTGTGAAAGTGAGACTATTAATTACAGGGGTGAGAATATAATTTTTAAAATGTCAAGGGATGGGTAGTAATTGAACCAAACCTCAAGAAACATCAATATATTTTACCCATTATAATATATCATATTTTTTCATTCACTTAATATAAAATTATAAATTTTATTTTTCTCATCAATTACAATACTATTGGGATAACCATCTAATAATGCCCGGTCCAACCAATAACTTCTCGTGAGGGAGGCTTGTTGCAGTGCAGTAAAATCCGATAGCCCAGATTTTCTGAATAAAATGAAAGGTGCAGAGTGTTTCTCTCTTGTGAGGAGATCCGTGTAGATTATGATCCGGTGGTGCTTCTAACTCCTCCAAGATTGCTAAGTCAGATTTAAGTACATCCACAGCCCACAGAATTCAGTAAAATCCATAAGGAAGCATCTCAACCGGATTTGGGGTGCGGCGCGGCAGTTATTATTGCGTAATTAAATGGGTTTATTTTAGATTTATTTTGATAATTTAAAAAGTTCATATTTTAAAATATATTAAGTAAAATATGTCTATGAACATTGTTAACCAAGTAAACGATATTCGATTAATTTAATTTTTTATAAGTTTATTTTATTCGATATATTTTAAAATATGAACAGTTAAATTATCAAAATAAGTTTTGAAATGGACTCATTTAACTACATAACAGTAGTTGTTGTCCCTCATCATAGCAGCCACTCCGAGTCCTTCTCACCAATGTTTGGTTTAGGAGTTTTAAATATTTATTTATGCACTGTATTGAATTTGATTTTTTTTTTTTTTTTTTTTTTTACATATGCGTTGCATTTTTTAAAATTTTTAAATATTTAAAAAAAATTAATATTTTTTATTTTAAATACATAATTTTTTAAAAATATTTTCTTATTTTCTTATTTTAAATATTTTATTTTTAAAATATTTTATTTTTCTAAAAAAATTATATATATATATATATATTTAATTTTAAAAAATTTTGGAATGCTTATAAAAAAAATAAAAAATTATTTCTAAAAAATAAAAAATATATATGTTTCTTCAAAAAAAAATAAAAATAATATTTTCTGAAAAGATATTTTTTCAAAAGAATGAAAAATGCAAAATAATATTGAAAAAAAATAAAACAATTTTTTTTGAAATATATATATATATATATTTTAAATAAAGTTTTGAAAAGAATTTAATTATGAATTTTGATTTGAGTGTTTGATTATGAGTTTTGCAATCTTTTTATTGGAATCATGATTCCAAAATAAAAATAGATGACAAGTGCGTTTCCCATTTTTCTAGACAAACATAATAAAATAAAAATGTTAAGATTATTAGATTGATTTACTTTTTTCCATAGATGATTTACATGAAGGACTTATAAAATGAACGGTTCAAATTATCAAAATGAGAGTTGTAGTGCACTCCACGGACTCGAACAATTCTCTCAAGTATATGTTTGAACTTGAGAGAAACCAACTAAAAAAAAAAAAAAAAAAAATACTAGATAGTCACTTTGACTGCCAATTTTTTTTTTATTAATAAAATAAAATATAACTATTGTGGGAGCTGAGTAATCTCAACCTCTAAACGGCAAACATGGCACACCCAAGCCCATCTTTGATGGGACAGACTTGGAAAAAAGCCCACTAGCTACAAAGACATTGCCGAATTGGTACACAGGGGCTGAAGATTGTGCCGAGTTAGGAGTACCTGGGTTATGCTTCTAAGCTAAGTACATTGGGTAAGTCGGCATGTCCCCTATTAGGTGGTCCAAGCTGTCTCTTTCCAAGAAGTACGGTAGGGAGATGGGCCCTAACAGAGTAATGATGAAAGATTAAGCTGCAGGAGAAAATATCAAGTGAAATGATGCTATAAATGGAAGGGAAGGCTAAAGGAAGAGATATGTTCCAAAAAACTTGCACTTAAAGAAACAAAAGACTATTCTTCATAAAAAAAGTTAACATGCTCGTCAAAGTGTTAATTCCGACACCACCGACTAGAGTTGTTCTTCTATTTCAATTAACATCCCAAGGACCTTTTAAGGGCTTGTATGCATTAAAGGAGTATTCCAAAACCATTCCCTACCATTGCCGTCGTTTGTGGAAATACCCAAACTCATCTATGCCAGACCCAGATCAAGATCCTTCAATCGTTGGCAATGACAATGTTCTATCTAGAGCAGTTTTTGGTGCAAAAAATCCTCCCGCACGAAGGTCTTTAAACTTTGATCCCATCACTTCTTCTTTGCCTTCAACATCGACAGAAGACGCCATGCAAACCTTGATAGACCAAGCAAAGCAGAACGAACAGTGTTTGGAGGATATGGAGGCTAATAATTAGCGCTTGTGCCAAGAATTGGCAAAATCACAGCAAATGCCACTACGGCGATAACGAGGCCGATCGCCGAGAAGGAAAGCAAAGCAGTATCGTCAACCTCAACGGCATAATGATAGTAGCAATACATTAGACTCGTCATCGGAGGAGCCTAGAAAGTAGGAATGGCAACGGGGCGGGGCGGGGCGGGGCGGGGCCGGGGGTCGCCCTCCCCGTCCCCGATCCCCGATGGTGGGAATTTCCTCGTCCTCGGCCCCGATCCGCAACGGGGAACCCACTACCGCCCCCACCCCCGCCCCCTAACAGGGATCGGGTTTCCCCGACCCCGAAAATCCCCGGCCAAAAAAAACAACATCAACAGAAAACGAGTTATTTGAGCTGAAAAACAACATCAACAACATAAAAAAAAGAAAATCAGCTCAAAAAAGAAAATCTAAGCTCTAACAGATCTAACAAATCAAAAAACATCTTCATCCTTTTCATCACCACCAGATCTTCATCAACATCTTCATCTTCATCTCCATTATTTTCCAGATATGAAGAATAAAAGAAAAAAACAAGAAAGAGAGAGAGAGGGAGAGGAGATCCGTATGAGAGAGAAAGAAAGGAGATCTGTGAGAGAGAGAGAGAGAGAGAGAAAGAGAGAGAGGGAGAGACAGAGTACCGTGAGAGGGAGATGAGGAGTCGGCGGTGACAACGAGAGAAGCAGCCGGCGGTGAAGGGGCTGCCGGTGAGAACGAGAGGAGCCGGCGGTGACGGTGAGGGAGCTACGGTTGTGTGAGAGAGTGAGAGTGAGAGTGAGAGTGAAAGTGAGAGTGAGAGTGAGAGAGAAAGAGAGAGAGTGAGAGTGAGAGAGGGAGGCCAGACCCACCAGATGTGTATTATGATATTTATATATACAATTTATAAACACACAACACACACACACATAAATATTTATATATATATAAGCAGGTTCGGGGGCTGAACGGGGCCGGGGTTGGGGCATGTCCGGGGTTAGAAAATGTATCCCTGTCCCCGACTCGAATATCATCGGGGGTTTACTTTTAAATACCATCCCCGGCCCATCGGGGATATTTTTCGGGGAAAAACCATTCAATTCGGGGTCGCGGGGTCGGGTCCCCGTCGAGCCGGGTTCAAATTGCCATCCCTACCAGAAAGAGAGGTCAAGTTGACCAATCTAGTTCATTAGATGGAGGAAGTTCTCCACAAACATGGTGTGTACGTAAAAAGAGAGATGATGGTTCATATTCGAAAGACAAGTACAATCTTTTCATACGATGCATAGCCGAGGCCATTTTTCCTAAGAAGTTTAAAGCACCATCATTTACCCTTTAAGATGGCAAATTGGACCCTACCAATCATGTTTGTCATTATAAGCAAGCTATGACTTTACATGCAGATAATGAGGCTCTCTTGTGCCGAATCTTTCCCAGTAGCCTAGAACCTCTGGTCGTTAGGTGGTATTATAAGCTCGAGTCGTCTTCCATTAAAAGTTTTCATCAACTCCAAAAGTCTTTCCAAGCCAAATTCATAACTAATGAGGTACAACCCAAACAGACTGATTCTTTATGGTCAATAAAGATTGGACCAAATGAGTCTTTGGGTGAGTACTCAACGAGATACTAGAAGTGTTTCATCCTGGTAGATGATGATTGCAATGATTCAATGGCAGTCAAAGCCTTCAAAATAGGATTGAAGCCGAACAGCCCACTTCGAAGCACTTTGACTCGCAAACCACCAAAAACGGTTCGGGCTTTGATAAAGAAAGTTAAAGAATATGGCAAGGTGGAGGGTTTCAAATCACTGACTCGACAATGCCGATTTCGACACAACCACTGGCTACTATGCCTCTAAGTAGAACAGCATCGCCGAGCAGAAGCCCAGAGTAGCGGGAAAGGCCTAGGAGAGATAGTCACTGAGATTCACACCAACGTCGCGAGCAATACCAAGTGGACAACAAATATCCACGGAGGTCAGACAAGAAATATATAGTGTTATTTGAACGGATTGCCCAGATCTTGTTAAAAGTCTAGCACCAGACATTCCTCAAATGGCCGAATAAGATATCTAGACCACTAGACATGAGGAGAAGTGTCATGACCCGAACCCGCCCCCATAGGTTAAGGACATAACCGGCCAGTAATCGCGAGATTACCTACGGCCTCACACCAAATAAGACATAACTAATTAGAGTAAAGGGGCCAAACAGAAGCAAATTTAAAACTTTATCCTTAGAGTTGTGCTTATATGGCACGTCATAACAAACCATACATATACATGTAATAACTCACATCAAAATATGTACTAACACAAAGTTCTGTACATACAGGATCATTCAAGTCTAGGTCAGCCAATCCAAAACTATATACAACTGTGATCCAAAGTTCTCGCCAACATGACAAAATATAACGAAATAGCAAAAGGGCGAAAACAAGTCTCGTGTGTGAGACGTATGGGATGACTCTTCAAAACTTTAGTTGTTCCACACAAATTTCACTGAAGCTGGGTTTGGACCTCCCTTGACTCATCTACAGACACATGAATGAGCGTGAACGAAAGCCCAGTGGATAATATCAAATAAAGAAGATACATTAGAACAATATACATCAGACGGCCTTGGGCCCAATTCATATTTCTATCTAGTATGTATACATATAGATCAAGTGACTGCGGTTCCAAACACATCGGACGGCCTCGGGCCCAATCCATTCATGTCAAACTGGCCTTTGGCCCATTTATCTTTCATTCATGTCAAACTGGCCTTTGGCCCATTTATCTTTCACTCATGTCAAACTGGCCTTTGGCCCATTCATTCTTTCATGTCAGACTGGCCTTTGGCCCATTCATTCATTCATGTCAAACTAGCTTTCGGCTCATTCATTCATTCATGTCAAACTGGCCTTCGGCCCATTCATTCATTCATGTCAAACTGGCCTTCGGCCCATTCATTCTTTCATTCATGTCAAATTGGCCTTTGGCCCATTCATTCATTCATGTCAAACTGGCCTTCGGCCCATTCATTCATGTCAAACTGGCCTTCGGCCCATTCATTCTTTCATTCATGTCAAACTGGCCTTTGGCCCATTCATTCATTCATGTCAAACTGGCCTTCGGCCCATTCATTCATTCATTCATTCAGGTCAAACTGGCCTTTGGCCTATTCATTCATTCATGTCAAACTGGCCTTTGGCCCAACCATTTGGCATAGCAAACATTTGTCCATAATTCAAATCAACGAACTTATAAGACTTATAGGGAAATAAGCAATTGGACAAATAACATACTTCAAAATATCTTTATTAAGATATTACTCACAATGCTCTGCCGATGGATTCACCCTTGAGCTTGACCCTATACATTACATAACACACATGGGTCACAAATGATTCAATCCGTTCTTAATTCATACATTCCTCTTAGGCTTCTTTCTTATCCTTTTAATTCATTCATAATGCTCAATGCATGCCTAAGAGTACTTAGAAGCGAAAGAGAACGGAAAACGACACACAAAACACATTTACAAAATTTTAGAAACAGAGGTCCTCGCTCGAGCGTGGGCTTTCCCGCTCGAGTGTACCCATTAAGTCTGCAAAAGTACTGGTTGCCTCGTTTTCACGCTCGAGCGTGAATTTGGGCGCTCGAGCTGAAGGTCATTCTACATAGCTCCCCGCTCGAGCGTGAACTTCCCCGCTCGAGCGGACATCCATGTCTGCAGAAAGTTCTGGGAGCTCGTATTTCCCGCTCGAGTGGCACCTTCCCTGCTCGAGCGGACATCCCAAATTCTGGAACATCCAGAATTGTTCTTGAGCTTCAAACTTGCATTCAAATCAGCATATCTTGCATATAATGGCTCAAACTTCACATATACATGTACTAACATGATCCAACACCAAATTTATTACATTATGAAGCTCAATTTCATGAATTAATCACATGCATGTCTCAATTTACACCAAACTTATTTCCAACATAACAATTTCATGCATTCAAAACCCATACTCTTATGAATTGTACATGCATGTGAGATATAGCTCTCATTCTCAATTTAAATGATGAAGAGATGATCAAAAGCATGAACTTCAATCAAAGATTCAACATGGATCATGTATTTCAAACTCAAACACACAAATTCATTGCAATTTCCTACATGCATGTGTACATTGACTTCTAATTCATCAAAACCAACTTAATTCATGTTCTTTATCATCATTCAACTTTGAATTCACAAAGTTACAAACTAAAATCCATGAATTTACTCACCTAGAGGCTTAAATCTTCCAAACTATGGTTAATTCTTGAGTTCAACCTCCAATTCTCAAGCCTTAAGTCAAACTTGCACAATTCTTCCTCTTTCCCTCTCTAGCTGACCCTCTCTCTCTTTCCTTAGAGTGATTTTAGCCAAAATGAACTAACCGAGAGGAGTTTAGTGTATAGTGCTCCTTTTATATAAGTTCCCTTAATTACTTTTATCAATATTAAATAATTGGGCACTATATCATTAATTTAATCTAATTAATCTATTTTCGAATCAATTTTCAATTAAATTTCACCGTAGGTTCTAAAAATTATGTCAATCACAATGGCGTAATCAATTTCGGGTTCCGCGGCCGATAAGGCCTTCAATTTAAATTCTAAATCACATAATCAAACAGATTTTCCTACGGTGAACAGATAGAAATTCAAAACCACATATTTTTACATAAACGGCACACAAAATCATATCAGACACATAATCACATTCATAATAAGGACCAATTAGCATAATACGGAATAGGGTTATCACAAGAAGGTACCAACGATGTTAATACCATAAATTCCATGGGCATACAACTAACAAGTGCTACGCATTAAGGGATCATTTGGAAGAATTGGTGTGGGAAGGACACTTGAACGACTACCTCGCAAAGAAGGTTGCCTTGACCAATGCATTAACCATACGGCCCGAGTCTTCTCCACGTGGGTTGATCCATATGATTTACAGCTTCTCACCTCTAAATAGGGTAAATACAATTCAATTACAACTGGCTCCGAAATCATCCTAGTCTAGCTCATAATCCCTCGGGCAGCTAAAGTGGCAACGACTAGTGCCGACCAATGAGATCAGTTTTTCTGATGCCGATCTAGAGGGTTCGACCGTACCCCATGATGATGCTCTGGTTATTGATTTGTAGGTGAATAAGTTCGTCATTGAACGTGTCCTAGTCGGCCAAGGCAGTACATCTAAAATTATGTACTACATGATGTTTCTTAAGCTCGACCTCAAAGATGAAAATCTTACAGTAGCCGAATAGCCAACCCGGAGTATCCCTTGGGGAAGATTATGCTACTATTGTAAGCTGGCACTCAAACACTAGAGGTAGAATTCCTAGTAGTCAAGCTTCCCTCCTTCTATAACCTGATTATGGGCCGAACATGACTCCATACCATGGAATTCGTCCCAAGCACGTACCATAAACTTCTTTTCTTTTCGACTCAGTATGGCATTGAACAAATTTGAGGATCGCAGACGTTGATGAAGAGTTGTTATATGACGACCTCGGGAAAAAGACCAAAAGATCTCGAGCATAATTCAATCGAAATTCCGGACTAAGAATGAATGGATGACGTGGGAAAAGTTCCAACCGAAAAGGTGACGGAAGATCTTGATCGAGTCATCATACCCAGTGATCCTGAGAAGTTTTTTTATGATCAATGGTAGGCTTAATATAGTCGAACGATAGGAGCTAGTGACATTCTTACTAGGCAACATCGATTTCTTTGCATTAACCCTGCATGATATGCTTGGAGTAGATCCACCTAAACATCAATCCCAAGGCCAAACTAGTTATGCAGAGGAGCCCCTGTTATGCCGCCGAACATGCCTCAACCATAATTAAAGAGGTAGACAAACTATTGGAGGCTGGGGCAATTCGGGAAGTTACCTACCCTAATTAATTATCCAATACTATTGTAGTAAAGAAGAAGAGAAAAACAAGGCGTATGTGCGAACAAGGCCTACCCTAAAGACTACTTCCCTTTACCCCGAATTGATCAACTGATAGATGCCACAGCTCATCATTAATGCATGAATTTCCTAAATGCATATTGGGGCTACCATCAAATTGCCATGGATCCCGCTAATCAAGAAAAAATGGTATTTCTCACTCCAAGGGGAACCTTTTGCCACACGGTTATGCCTTCTGGACTAAAAAATATCGGGGCAAGTTATTAGAGATTGGTCACAACCATGTTTAAAGATTAGATTGACAAGACCATAGAAGTCTACATTGACGACATGGTGGTAAAATCCAAAGGAAAAAAAAAAAAAACCATTTGTCCGTCCTCGCCATAACCTTCAATGTGCTTCGGAAGTACAAAATGAAGCTCAACACATCGAAGTATGCCTTTGACATTAGATCAGGCAAATTCCTCGACTACATTGGCAACCATCAAGGGATAGAAGCTAATCCCAAATAGATCAAGGCTATTATAGAACTCAACTCTCCTAGATCTGCCAAAGAGGTTCAAAAGTTAATGGGTATGGTTGCGCCACTCAACAGATTCATCAGCCGATCTTCAGAGCGATGTAGGCCATTTTTTTAGACACTTTGGTAGGGAAAGTCATTCAAATGGACTTCAGAATGTTTGCTGGCGTTGAAAGGCCTGAAAACATACCTCAGCTCTGTTTCTCTTCTGTCTTCTCCCATGCCGAGTGACATTCTCATCCTGTATCTGACAGTATCCGACCATGCTGTGAGCGCCATGTTTTTTCATGATGAACTCGGTGACCAGAAGCCCATTTTTTATGTAAGCATATCCATGGTCGACGTAGAGACGTAGTATTTACACTTAGAGAAATTGATTCTCGCCCTTGTGGTGGTTGGCAGAAAGCTAACGCATTATTTTAGGCCTACACCATTAAGGTGTTACTAGATCACCCCCTTCGAGAGGTTTTGCGCCAAGGAGAATCTTCTGGCAGGGTCTCTAAGTGGGCACTAGAACTTGGGCAATATGATCTCCAATTCTCACTATGAACGGCCATCAGAGGACAAGTTATGGTTGACTTCATCGCCGAATTCACACAGCCAGTGGGCAATGCCTAGATCATCTCACCAGACCAATCATCCCCCTAACCTCACATGGAATGGCGAATATATATAGGAGACATTTGGAAACAACATTGTGATGGATCGTCTAAGAAATGACGTGATGGGGCAGGAGTTATCATCATGACTCCCGAAGGGCCTGTAGTTGAACAATCTATCAAACTTGCCTTCGATACAGCTAATAAAGAGGCCACGTATGACGCCTTTCTTGTCGGCCTACGCAGCTCACTTCGAATGGGAGCCAAACGGCTACATGCCTTTTGTGACTCAAATTTGGTGATTAACCAATTGAAGGGGGAATACGCAGCTAAGAATGATTGCACGACAGCTTATGTGAGAGTAACCAAGTCTTTGTTGAACAAATTTGACAGCCATTAACTTAATCAAATCGCTCATGATCAAAACACTCATATTGATGCCCTAACTTGTTTATCTTCAGCCATTAATTCAGAATTCAAACAAACCATTGAAATGGGTTTTATCCCTGAGCCGAGTATTAGTATTCCCGAAGTTGCACCCATTGTGCATATTATTCACAGAGAACTGAGTTAGATGGACACCATCGCTGCATTCTTAAGTTTTGAATAATTACCGGAGAATAAGAAAGAAGCCCATAAGCTTCGAAACAAAGCCCTGAGGTATTATTTGGCCCTTGAGGGGAAACTTTACAAAAGTCTCTCTCCGTGCCATATTTAGAGTGTCCATCTTGACAAGGTTAAAGACTTCCAAGCCAAAATACATACAGGAAGTTGTGGTGCTCATTCGGGAAGACGATCACTGGCTCATCAAGCCGTCACTCAAGGCTACTGGTGGCCGACTATGCTTATAGATACTGAACACTATATTAAGAAGTGTGAGTGATGCCAGAGATTATCACCATTACACTACAAGAAATTTGAGTTTTAGCAGCATTTTTAAAACGCCACTAAAAGTTAAAAAACGTTGCAAAATGTTACAGCGACGTTTAAAATTTTTGTCATTGATACAGCCGCCGCAATAGCTTTACAATGTTTGAAAACCGTCGCTAAAACTATTAGACGACGTTTTTTTAAAACGCCACAAAATCTTTCATGTCCGCTTGTGTTTCCATCACAAACTAATTTGTGATGTCATCATGATGTCATTTAGTGGTATTCCTTTTTCTTTTTTTTTCCTTGATTTTCAAATAGTATGACACCATCATGACGTCATTTATTGGCGTTTTTTGAAAAAAATGCCACATTTCCCCCCCTCCTAATTCTGAAATATGAGAAGAATTACAATTAATATCTTGTCCAAAGAATAGCATTTCAAAAGATATGCACTGAAAGATTCAATACAGTTATGAGGCCCCGTTTGAGAAGATTTAGAAATACAGTAGCTTGAAAATTTAACTACGAACACAAATGACTCAGATTCACATATCCATGCGCCAACCATGCATCAAGCTAATTAGAATTTTTATACATCCAATATGTTGTAATCAACACATCATAAAATATTATACGGAGTTGGAAAAAAGTACATAAAAGTAATCAAACTCGTCTATAAACCAAATTAATTGTACCTTTCATGAGATTCTTACTACACAAAATATATGTACTCTTCAATCCAAATGCTTGTTGGCCTCTAACTCCTCGCGGAGCTCAAATGCATGAAACAATCAACCATCTGTAACATCACCCAGGGGATACTAGCGCGGGTTAAACAATTCAGACTCCCGAGATCTCTGCAATTTAGTCTCACAAATGCAACGTCAAACATAGATGAGAGTCCAAATTTGGAAACTTTTATTGAAAATCCATTTTATTGCAATTTTGTCAAAAATGGAATACATCATTAAATTTCAGAGTCGCCATCTAATATTTTGATAAATTAGGAAACCCATGACTCATGCCAAGGCCACTGTTCGTCGTAACCAAATATGCTTGGCTCAGAACCTCAGGTATGAGAAGGGAAGGTCAATAATTAGCACCCCCGCTCACCCGATCCAAGATCGGCCTCTACTAAATCATGATATAAGTTTTATTTGCTTTGTATGTTCATATTCTGATTTATTTAATAAATCCTAAAAATTTACTATGTGAAGCATACAAGTATAGACTATGTCATTCATCTTGGAACAATTTGAGTTCATGTATTTTTTGAAACAGTTTTGAAGATGCACAACTCAAAGAAATTGAGTTTACAAACATAAAAATCAATATCATGCCAAATTAAACGACACAACCTCCATCCACCGACATTCATAGAGATATATCACATAAGCAAATAGCTACATGGTAGGATGCTAAACATAATAAGAAAATTATATACAAACGAGATGCTAAAGCATAACAACTTACATATTTACCGACGTCCTGCGAACAGCTATAAAACAAAGTTAGTAAACTATGCATGATCTTATATACAAAATCTTAATGCAATACATACACAAGAATACTTCTAAAGATCTGGCTTCTAAAACATGACATGTGAAATATTGCAAACCATGTGATAGCGCACAAAATCATGTAATAATCAATTAAAGCACAAAGATGCAAATTTAGTCGGATCTAAGCATGAATCATGTATGTAAAAGCATGGATATGCACACGATATGCAAGATATATACATATGTATAGTTAGGGAAAGTGATTAAAGAATGAGATAGATAAGAAGTGGGGACGGGGAATTATTACAACATTTTAAATATTACAAACCAAAAGAGATGAATAAGTATGACAACACAATATAAAAATCATCACAAACGTTCAAAATAAAATAAACATAAGAAAATAGCAGTATCAAGCGCCTCAAAGACCATCGAAGATTGATCTTCTCAACGCCGGAAGGCTGCCCGGTTTTTCCTAGAGGTCGCGGGCACGGTCATGAAGGTCGCGAGCGTGATGGTGTACTTTTAGGTGGCTACCCGACCAACTAACGGGCCGAGTGGCCTTGTAGGCTCGGCCAAACTCTGTTTTCTTAGATTTTCACAATAAAAACAGAACTAAAAACAATATATATAGAAGTCTCAACTTACCACTTTCAATTACATTACAACAATATATAATATAACAAGAAATCAAAGCAAAAGAGCAAAATAAGTAAGAAATGCAAGAAAATGAAAAGTTTGTGAAATTCACCTTCCAAAGAAAGGATGAACTCCTTAGTTCACAAACTCCCTCTTGATCACTCTAAAGTGTAGGAAGTGGCTAACTCTCTAGTTTTTCTCACTTTCAATCACTAAACACTCTTCCTTATGATCAAGGCAATTGATCTTTGACTATATCAAAATTTTTAGAGTGGTTTTGGTGTTTGGAAATGTGGAATTACAGTAGCTATGGAAGCTTGGAAGTATTTTGGATCAAGGTTGAAATTTAGACAACTTTTCCTATTTTGCTCTCTTTTCTCTCTAACTTTCTCGAATGATTTTTTTCCTTCATTCCATCATCTCCCTCTTTAATATAAAATCTAAATGTATAAACCATGAACGAATAAACAAGTCAAGGAATGGGAGACAAGGTGGAAGATAAAGGTGATGGAGATGATAAGGATGATGACGATGATCAAAACTTTGTTGCTTTTAATTTATCCTTTATGACTAGGCCAAAACCACTTTTGATAATGGAGGGTGAGTAGAGATAATGAAGAATGAGTGGGTGCACTTGAATAGATCATAAAATGGGTCAATGGGGTGTCCCAACTGAACCAAAACAAACAAAAAAAAAAAAACAGGTCTGTTGTTGTCTCATGCTGGGTTAACAAAATATGCTCTTAAGCCCAACTTCAAAAGGGCATATAACCCTTATTCGAACTTGGTTTTAGGTGATTCTTGAGTCTAAATTGAAGCCCCAGAAGTCGACTTTCCAATAGTGGTGGCCTCAAATCTAAATTCTAAGTGTACAAAGAGATATGCCTAATTTAGTGAAGCTATTCATTTATTTCTTAACGATTTGATGCTCATCTTTTTCCTAAACCAGTTTTCTTCCATCCCCTCCTATTTCCTTCAACTTCAAACTTATAAAGAAGATGTTTTTAAATGTTTTTCAAAGAATTCACCTCCCTTCCATTTATTTCCATTTTGTCCTTACTCGGTTTACTAAAAAGTGTAATATTTTAATCGAAATGGGAGCTTCGGAACATCGTAAAAACATTTGGAAATATAATTTGAAAAGAGAGTTTTAAGGTCTAAAATAGTTTGGACAAAATGGGGCTTAAGGTTTTTAAGAGAAAACCAAATTCCATTTTTCTTGTTGAGGATTTTGTGAGAAACGCCGTCTTATTATTCATCATAGGGTGATCAAAAGAAAGCGCCTAAGTTTTAGGGCTGGTCAAAATGGGGTGTTTACAGTTGCCCCTCTTTGGCAGAGCTCAAAATCATTTCATGATGTGAGTGAATGTCAAAGCTCAAAGACGACCCTTTTGACAAGGCTGTAAGACTTGGGCAAACAAACAAGATGTAATGCAATTGGCTAAATCTGAAGGTTGCTTACGTATCCTATTGCAAGGAATTATGCCAGTGTAGTTTAGGGATAGAATGCAAATGACATGCTCGGCATACAATTTGAAAGTTGGACTCACATGCTTTGCGTAGCCGGTTGTTTTGAAAATTCATGATTATGTAATAGGATACAATGTCGTGGAGTGATGATAAAGATATGAAGATAATAACAGATGAGACAAGCCTCGTGTAAATAATATAAGGATAACAGGGGGTATAATGCATATAAATGTGCCACAACACAAATAATAGAGAGAGTGCGTTGTATACCAATGTGTCATATCATTGCATTAAAGGTGCCACAATTCAGTTGATAGAAGAAAGATGAACTCAAAATCCAAACACGTCTCATGTGAAAAGAGAAATAATAAACTCGAAATCCAAACACGTATCCAAACACGCTTCATGCAGGAGAAGGTATAGCGTTGTAACCAATAGATGTTCCTAGCTGTATTTCATATGGAGAGGGCGAAGGTTTTAACTGGATAAACATCAAATCCTAACACGTTTCACATGAAAGGTGAAAATGTGGTGTAACCAGCAAGCATACCTAATAGTATCTCATACGAAAAGGGGGAAGGTTTTAACCAGGTAAACATCTAATCCTAACATATTTTACGTGAAATGAGCAATGGTAGTGTAACCAACAGGTGTACCTAACCGTATCTTATACGGAGAGGGGGAAGGTTTTAACCAGGTAAACATTTAATCCTAACACGTTTCACGTGAAATGAGCAAAGGTGGTGTCCAACAGGCGTACCTAACCGTATCTCATACATGGAGGGGGAAGGTTTTAATTAGGAAAACATCTAATCCTAACAAGTTTCACATAAAAGAAGCAAAGGTGGCGTGACCAACAGGCATACCTAATCGTATCTCATACGAAGAGGGGGAAGGTTTTAACCGGGTAAATATCTAATCCTAACACGTTTCACGTGAAATGAGCAAAGGTAGTGTAACCAACAGGCATACCTAACTGTATCTCATACGGAAAGGGGGAAGGCTTTAACTAGGTAAACATCTAACACTAACACGTTTTATGTGAAAGGAGCAAATGTGGTGTTACCAACAGGCATACCTAACCGTATCTCATACGGAAAGGGGGAAGGTTTTAACCAAGTAAACATCTAATCCTAACATGTTTCATGTGAAAGGTGAAAATGGTGGCATAACCAACAAGCATACCTAACCGTATCTCATACGGAAAGGGGGAAGGTTTTAACTAGGTCAACATCTAATCCTAACACGTTTCACGTGAAAGGTGTAACCAACAAGCATACCTAACCGTATCTCATACGAAATGGAGGAAGATTTTAACCAGGGAAACATTAAATCCTAACACGTTTCATGTGAAAGGTGAAAATATGGTGTAACCAACAAGCATACTGTAGACGTCCACGAACGTCCCGGGAGGGAGAACCCCCGTTCTGTTCATTTGGGCTCACTATAGTTCAGGACTCTCAAATTGTCACGATTCTTAATATAAACCAAAGAGTCCAAATCTGGAAAATCGTTTTGAAAAATAGATTTTTGTAAAGAAGTGCCAAACATGGACTGCTTTGCCAGATACAGAGTCGCCACCTAAATATTTTATTTTGGGAGAATTTAGGAAACCCTGACTCGTTTGCCTAAGGCCATGTGTTCGTTATCACCAGGGTTGCCTTGGCTCGGGAACTTGGGCACGATTGGGGAAGGTCAGCTATGAGCACCCCCTCTCGCCCAATCTGAAGATTGGCCTCTACTAACCATGATATCTTGTTTTGAAAACATTATGCGTTCTTATTCCGGTTATTAGCCTAGATTTACTATGTGATGCGCACAGCACAAAAGTATAGACTTGATCGCCTGAATTGGAACAAAACATTTCATGTTTGTTTTGAAAATGGTCTGCTACTCGTAAGTAGGCAAAAATGCAGATTTTGCCACCTTCGGGTGGGCTTAGAAAACATGGTTTTGCCACTATCTAATGGGCTTAAAACTCACAATTTTAATGCATTATTTCGATTCAGGTAATTCAACCTCCACCCACAGGCATCCAAGCAATTATATCATATAAGCAAATAGCCTCATGGTAAGCATGCTGTCATGGCAACACTCACACGCATGCAAGGATGCTAAAGCGAAAAGACTTACAGAGTACCCCAAGCCAAAACAAAAGCTATGTTAGAAATCCATGCATGGTCCTAATTATATAGAAATACCTAATGTAACACATGTAGGAATGCAACTACAGTAGGCTCGGCTATTCTAAAATGACATGTGAAATGCTACAGCTAACACGTATTCAATTTGGGATTGAAATACAAATGCAGTTAGTATGATGCGCCGAGCTTGGTGCATGCAAAACGAATGAATGTATGCAAACATGCTATCATAAGTATGCTAATTGAAACATGCCCTAAACTAACCACCGAAAGCTAGTAAATAAAAGGGAAGAAAGACGTGGGGTTGGAAGACATACACACACTCACACACACTTATTACACAATTGCCGTCGCTCGGAGGGTCCGAATAAATATTACACAACCAAATGAATAGTACTAAATTAATTATTACAGAATTTCTAATTAATTAACAAATGAAATGTGAAAGAAAGGTGGCCGCAGCCCTGCCTCGGGATGCGTGAATGATGCATGCTCGATCCGCCTTGCCCGGAAACCCGTACCATGTCACTGTTGCCTCTGTTTACACTGTCTTACCCCTCTGAAAATTATGAAAGTCTCCAGAACTGCTTTGAGCTTCCTTTTGAGTGTTGTGGAGTGCCACCGGCCAGAGAAAAAGGCCACCGGCCATGGAAATAAGGTTATCGGCCAAAGATGGTGTCATCGGCTGGGCACTGATGGTCGATCGGCACTAAAGATGGCCAGTCGGCCATTGCTTCCTATAGAATCCTGCAACTGACAGCAGCAGAGGGAAAGCAGTGTATGGCATGGAATTTTCAAGCAAATGTGTGCATGGCCACTCTCCCTATCATGCTAAGGACTCAAGGGAGTGCGGCTCTTGGTACTCGGGCCACCAGTCACGCATTTCGATGCATGATGGCCAAAGGTACCAAGTTTCCAATTTAATGTAAATGCATGCAACAAACTAATGAATGCTAACACCCTATCATGTTGAGATCAAGGGCATCGGCGACCGAGGATTGAGACGTGTTTCGTCACTTTAAGTACGAACACTCCTCAATTCTCATGCTTGGTTAGACACCCCAAACCAAGCAAAATGTAATGCAAGCATGCAATGTACCTCACATATGCAACATGAAGCTAAGTAAGCAAGGCATGCCAATCGCAATGCAAACTAAACATGCCAATGTGTAATGTACTAAAGCATGCAACTTGCAATGTAGTAAACATGGACAAATATGCAATGGGACTAGCATGTGGCAACACATAATGAGCCAAATATGCAACAAACATATGACAAACATGTAATGGTGGACTTAAACCATAAAGGACAGACCTCAGCCTTGCCATAAACAGTGGCCAAAAGTACCAAAAATGGTGGACAAGTGCTCATGCAAACGTGCTCATGCAAACATGCACACCAATGAGCCAAAAACCCAAGCATGGAAGGCTACTCTCAAGAACACTCAAAGGTGGTAAGCATGGACATTAAACACTCATGTTAACTTCTAAAAAAAAAATGTGAATGATGATGCCAAATCATGCTAGGGAATAGATGCAAAATGAAAGGCATTCATGGCCACAAATGGGAGCATTACTCAACACCTACCCCAAGCAAGCTTGGTATGAGCTATATAACCAAAAACAGAGTTTTAATGCACCAAAATAAGTCCCAAAACCCCCTGATATGGCAGCTAAGAGACACAAAACTAGAAGCATGTACAAAAGGCCATACATGGAGCATAGGATCTTGTCTCTCCAAAGCATTGAAAGGATAACAAAATGCAAACATGCAAGCATAAAACGTGGACTGAAATGACGTAATAAGTGATTCCAAATCACTAAAATAGCCAAGGTAGTGCATGCTAATGACTCACACACCCGATGCCAACATGCTAGAATGCAAAGGGGTTATACAAAGCATGAAATGCATGACCAAATCAACACCCAACAGTCCTCAAGCATGGTAAAATATGACTAAAGCTTCACAAAGTTAGGCAAAAATGTGCAAGCATGATGGTCTAATGGCAAGATGCATTTCTAGGCAAAATGGGGGAATACAAAGCAAGTGTATTAAGCATGAGAGGGGTGATTAATCCGACCAAAAACAGAGGCATATTATGACCTAATGACACCCAAAAACCTCTGAAATGGAGCCAAAAACAACCAAGCACATATGCTACCCTTATGAGTCAAAAACATGAACAAATGAGACACAAAGGGGAGAGGGGTGTCCCTCCCCTATGCAAGACTTCAAACCCCCTTCTTCACCACTGAAAATCCATTGGATTTCAGTGGTGAGAAGGCCAATACACCAAAGTAACCAAAGCTTAACAATGGAGGCACAAAAAGGGCCAAACAAGGCCTCAGAGGGGGAGGTTGACCCCCAACATCAAAACAACCTGAATGAAGTATCTTAAGCATGCAAATACAAAATTTTTTTTTAGTTATACACAAAGTCTAAATCAGTAAGCAAGATAGGTTAAAGACTAGTGCAAGATTGGGGAATCTAAAGTAAAAGTGTTACCCTTGAAGAACACCTCAAGAACAGTAAGCTCAGGCCCCTTCTTCTAATCAAAACCACCCCAAAACCTCAAGAACAAACTCTCAAGGCCTCCAAAGTCGAAGTATGGTGTAATAGTAGGTGACTTAGTGCAAAACTAAGGTTAAAACACACTTTTGGGGCCTCTAACACACACAAAAGGGGAGAGAGAGGAAGATGTGGAGAGAGAAGGTGATATATATCAGAATATATATGTAAGCTTTGGTTTTTTGCTCCTTATATAGACAATGGAAAAGGCTAAGCTTCCAAGGGAAGCCAACAAAGGGGTCAAGGCTTCCTAAAGAAGCCAAGACAAAGGGGCCAAGGCTTCCTTAGGAAGCTGGGACAGGTGTCCAAGCTTCTTGAGGAAGCTAAGACAAAGGTCTAAGCTTCCTCAAGAAGCTAGACCAAAAAGGTGCAAAAGGGGCAAAACAGCCACACTCGTGCATGGAGAGGAGGGTCCGTGCATTTCAGCTGGCACAGCTGGCTTGCACCATGCCTGAAAAAGGCAAAAATGTGGCACCGGCCAGAAAAGGAGGCCATCGGCCAAACAGATGGTCAGCCGACCACACTAAGTGCCGACTGGCCAATGGTATATTTCACTAATGGCCGGTAGCCTCAAAACACAACCGGTGGCCTCAAGCCATGGCCGGTGGGTATCAGGGGTAGCTAGCAAGCTACTCTCTACCCTTAGGTGCAAAAACACACAAGTCCTTGGTGTAAAACCAAGCACAGAACAAGCAAGTCGAGAGATGCTGAGGCAAGGCGCATAGCCAAGACCTCCGGGAACTTAAAACAAACACGAACATGGATGATCACCGAGTGTTCAAGCATTGACGTCCAAGTCTTATGGCCGGTCAAAAATGGGGTGTCTACAATTGCCCCTCTTTGACAGAACTCGAAAGTCATAAAAATGACGGGAGTGAATGTCAAAGCCCAGAGACGACCCATTTTTGACAAGGCCAAAGACTTAGACAAAGCACACAAGCAGCAGACAAATACATGCGCCCGAGGGCAGGGGCAAAATGCAAGACAATGGACAAAGCCGAGCATAACTTATGATCATGCAAGAAACACAGGGACGTATCCCGGTGTTTCGGAAAGGTATAAGCATTGGAACGTATTCCAAATGCTCTTAACCAAAGAGGGAGAAATATAGGGACATATCTCGGTGTTTCGAAACGAAGGAGAAACATAGGGACGTATCCCAGTGTTTTGAAATGAAGGAGAAACATAGGGACGTATCCTAATGTTTCAGAGTGGTTCAAGCACCGAAACGTATTCCAAATGCTCTTAACTAAAGAGGGAGAAACATAGGGACGTATCCCGGTGTTTCAGAGTGGTTCAAGCACCGGAACGTATTCCAAATGCTCTTAACCAAAGAGGGAGAAACATAGGGACGTGTCCCGGTGTTTCGGAAAGAGAGAGAAACATAGGGACATATCCTGGTGTTTAAGAGTGGTTCAAGCACCGGAACGTATTCCAAATGCTCTTAACCAAAGAGGGAGAAACATAGGGACGTATCTCGGTGTTTCGAAAAGAGAGAGAAACATAGGGACGTATCCCGGTATTTCGAAAAGGAATGAGAAACATAGGGACGTATCCCGGTGTTTCGAAACGAAGGAGACACATAGGGACGTATCCCGGTGTTTCGGAAGGAATGAGAAACATAGGGACGTATCCCGGTGTTTTGGAAGGAGAGAGAAACATAAGGACATATCCCGGTGTTTCGGAAGGAAGGAGAAACATAGGGACGTATCCTGGTATTTCAAAAGAAAGGAGAAACATAGGGACGTATCCTAGTGTTTCGGAAAGAAGGAGAAACATAGGGACGTATCCCGGTGTTCTGAAGGAGAGAGAAACATAGGGACGTATCCTGGTGTTTCGGAAAGAAGGGGAAACATAGGGACGTATCCCCGTGTTTCGGAAGGAGAGACAAACATAGGGACATATCTCGGTGTTTCAAAAAGGTATAAGCATTGGAACGTATTCCAAATGCTCTTAACCAAAAGGGAGAAGCATAGGGACGTATCCCAGTGTTTCAGAAAGGTATAGAAACATAGGGACGTATCTCGGTGTTTTAGAAAGGCGGAAAAGGGCATGCATAACAATGCAAGTGGAATGTGCGTGACTACGCAAGTGAAGAGGTGCATGACAATGCAAATATAATGTGCATAACAATGCAGGTGTAACGGTGCATAACAATGCTAGATAGATGTGCACAACAATGCAATGAATGGTGTGCGTAACAATGCAAGAAATGGTGTGCATAACGATGCGACGAATATGCAACTTCAAAAGCGCGTTTGAAACAAAATGCTGAATAAGGAAATACAAGCCTTAACGAGACCAAATCCAAACGCGACCTCCGATTTACCTCTCGGAGGGGTTTATAACACACTTCGCTTGAAAGGGGTACACCCTGTTTATATTGGCGAGAGATAACATCTGCTGCTGCTTTAATTGCCATTCTGACTTGAAGCAGGCTTAAGCTTGGAGTAGAGGCACACTCATTCTTCAGAGCACTGACAAGGCCTGAAGAGGTACATCTGGAGTACAATCACGGAATTCGCTGAAGGTGAAACACACTCAGATGCTTCGGTTTTCCCTCTTTTATTTTGCTTTATAGTCTGGAACCCATATAGCATCAAATAGGTCCTTGTTTTACTGTTCTTGCATGACCTGGGTTGAACCTTGTGGTTTTAAGAAAGAACAAATTCTTATTTTGCACAAATGTGGAGAATGGCACAGCACTCCGAGCACAAAACGATTTGATTGAAATTGAGAAATGAGTTCTCGATCAGGTATTGAGCCTACGACTGAATACAACGCACTACGACTCAACAACGGAAAACAAAAGGTAAACAACCAAAACATATCGAGTCATGCTCGGGATGACTCAAAGCTAGAATCGAGACAAGCAAAACAAAAGACACGACACACAGACGTGTTACAAAGACGAGAGACCTCTCAGTACGCGAGGAGCCAGTTTTTTTCTGGTATTATTTCCCACCCTTTTTCTCATTTGTGATTCTCACATCACTCGGCCCTCAGGCTCTGTTTTTCTGAAAAAGAAGCCCCATTTTTCTCACTTTTTCTCTCAGCGCACATCTCTCTATTCTTCAATCTCTCATTTTTCATCCCTCCCCTGGGTGGTTGATGGATAAACAGGAAGTTGCGGGCTCATGCCCTTAGCATTCTGCTAGATTTTCTTTCTTCTGCTCACAACAGTGAACTTCCTCACAGTGGGGTCGTGCTACAATTAGGTATCTAGCGAATCTGCAGCTGACATCGGTTGACGATGCTCTGTTGGGGAGCTTGGACGTGATCAGATCTGCCCAGATGGGGGAGTGGAACATCCTGCCCCATTTCCAGCTCGTGCTTCTCACTTGGCCTGATACCTCGTTGCTTGGAGGATGTGAGAGTTTTTTGCCCTTTTGCAGTTAGCTTCAGTGGTGCCCTTTTCTGGCGAATACGGTGCCCTTTCCGGCAAGTGCATTGATAAAGGGAAAAAAGACAGAAAACCTGACTCAACTGTGCCCCTAGTTCATCATTTTGACCATTTTTTTTGTTTTTGAGCTTTCTACTAAAATAATTTTGACCAATATGAGAGTTAGATTAACATGCCTGTTCACTTTTCTGATTTTGAAAATCATGCAAGTTAGGTTATGAGCATTGAAAATTTTCTTGTTTTAGGTCCAAAGAAAGGTCCATTTTTTTTGGAAAAATAGAATAATTTTCGAGACAATTAGCCAACCTCAGTAAAAACTCTCAAAAACTATTTTTGCAAATGGTCACTGCTCAACGAGCACGGAACCTACTCTCAAGATGCGCAACCCTGGATCCATAACAATGAAAAATTGCCCCTTGCTTGAACGACATTGCATAGCAACGGAAAGTTGCCCCTTATTTGAATGGCACCGCAGCGCATTGAATGGTAACGGAAAGTTGCCCCTTGTTTGAATGGCACCACAGTGCATTGTAGTCAGTCCTCAAAGTGAGGAACACAACCAAACTCTTGGATACAGATAAGGCAAAGATGATCAAAACCATTACATAGACATAATCAATTTGGAAGTGTTTGTGGCTGGACTTCGGGATGAAGTTGCCTACGTATCCCAAACATGGGAATCAAGCCTTACGTAGTTCCGGGTTAAGGTACACTCGGGTATTAACCTCTCCTTTTGTGCTCTAACTTTTGCCAAGGCCGCCCTTTCTGAGTTTTCAACCTTGTGAGCTTTGTTTTTTCTTTTTCTTTTTTTTTTCAATTCTTTTCATTTTTTTATTTTTTTCATCTTTTCTTTTTCATTCTTTGCATTTTATTTCTTTTCTTTTTCTTTTTTGTTCTTTTTCTTCTTTTTTCCTTGCTCTAACTTTTGCCTGGGTCGCCCTTTCGGGTTTTCGGCCGAGCGAGCCTCTCAAGGGTAAAAGTATAGCTTTGTCCATGTCGATTGGTTTTGAGATCCTGAAGTCATCTGAATCCAGGAGAATGGCCGCTGTTTGTTGACGATGCAGGAGTCCCTCCAATGTGGGAAAAATTTGCCCCTAGTGTTGTGGATAAGAACTCGGTTGTCCTTCAGCAATGTCTTATTCTTTCCTCCCTCTTGGGATTTGGCATTCTTGCCGACCTTCTTTGATTTGTGGAATGATCCATCTTCGACACTTCGAGCATATTTGAAATTCTTTGCCCCTAGTTCCTGGGGTGCTTCTGATCTAGCTTTATAAGCTTCTTTTGATGATATCTGATCTTCTTAATCTGACTTTCTTGCCTCTTGTTCGAGGGCTGCTTTGAATCTGGCCACACAGGCCTCACGTTGTAGTTGACCACTGAACATTTTGAATTTAAGTCCAAGGTTTGACAATGAGGGGTCGAGTCTTGAGGCTGAGAGCGATCCTAGGCTGCACAATCTCAAGAGTGATTCCACACAGGTCTTCGCAAGATCGCGCAAAACAGTTTTTGAAATCTTTTAAAAAAGCGACAAATCGCTCGCGCTAAAGACAATGTAGAACCAATCTGGATCAAATCAGGATCCTTCTCAGTATTCACATTAACAAGCATGATCTTGATCATTAAGGGCTTAGCATGCCTCTCTTTCTCTCAATTGATCAAATATTGCAAAACCCGAGGAATTCCTTCCTCTTCGTTTTTTAACACAATGTTTCGAATTTTTTTTTGGAAAACTTAGGTCGATGCAATGAATTCAAGGCACAGAAAAGACACAGCTTCTAATCAAATACTGCCATCTCATTTAGAATTTTTGGCACAACTAGCACACAGCAGAAGCAAACACAAAAGCATGAAAAACCACTGCTGTTCATTCAAATCTGTTGGCATTACTGGCTCCAAGGCAGAAACAGACTCAAAAGAAAATGAGAAGACAAACACAAAACAAGCAAGTGATGTTTGAGGTAACATCCCCGAAATCACCCAACTCTAACAAAACAGGATTGACTCGACACAACAAGACAGACCCGACTGACTTAGTATGAAAAGACTGACTTAATACAAAATGACAAGACTGACCCAATACCCAAGTCAGAAAGCACAAAAACTAGCATTCGTAAAATGCTCAAAACAGTGCGTGCCATACGCCACATCCGGAGTAAACTGAACGCCGCCCGCAGGTGGTTCATCCCTTGATCACATCACATTATCCCCCACAAGTTCACTGATCAAGTGCCGATAGACTTTGGAGGACCTGGTGTGGGGATGACCTTGTTGTCAATCAAATTTTGTATCTCGTGGTGGAGACAGACGCAACTGTCAGTGTCATGACCGGTTTGTTGATGAAAAGCACAGTACTTAGTCGGGTCATGCTTTGGAGGGGGAGGATCGGGTAGAGGCCGTTGTTCCAATGGTTTCAGATGTCCTTTCCTGAGTAGGACCCCTAGGGCTTTAAACAAAGGCATATAGAGTGGGGTGAAAACCCTCTTGCCTCGGGGTAGATAGTCTGAAGTTTGGGGGTTTGAAGTGGATGTACCAACAAAAGGGGTGGCTACTCTTGGTGTGGTGGTAGTGACCATGCCCACTTTAGAAGATCTTGCAGCTGCATCACCGCTGGTGGTCGCACTTGAATTGCTAGAAAACTCCTTCCTAGGCTGCTCTTTCTCTTGGTCAATGAGGCCCTGCTTCATAGCGTCCTCGATCTGTACTCCTATCTCATGCAAATCTGAAAAGGTAGGGAAGGGGAGCACGATCATTTTTTGCATTAGTTTGGGCTGGAGGTTGCGCACAACCATCCGTATTTGATCCTTATCCGTTGGCCTAATGGTCATCATTGAGGCCTTGGCCCTCCAGCGGGCCACGAATTCTGAGAAGCTCTTCATTGGCTCTTAGTGGGTGACTTCAAGATCACGAGTTATGACCTCAATCTGTGCATTGTAGGAGTATTGATCACTGAAGGCCTCAGCCATCTCTTCCCAATCCTGTTTCATAGAGTTCTCCAATTTTGCATACCAGATTATGTCTATCCCAGACAGGGTCCAGCCAAACAATGATAGCTTCTGTAATCTGGTGAGGCCCATCGGCCTTAGTATGTCCGAAAACAGCCGTAAATGTACCATGGGATCCCCAGATCCATCAAAGCGGTCAATGTGCGGCATCTTAAATCTGTCCGGCAACGTCACAGCCGAGTCTGTATACCCATCTTCAATATCAGGAATGGAGTGCGCCCCCTGAGACTTCTTGAACAATTTCTCAAGCTTGCTCACTTTCAACACTATGGGGTCCGTCTCGACATCAATGGGGGGTCTGGTAGGTTGGTGGGTGTTTCAGATAATGTAGACACCCCATTTTTGACCGTCCTCAAGACTTGGACGTCACCGTTTGAACACTCGGTGATCATCCATGTTTGTGTTCGTTTGGAGTTCCCGGAGGCCTCGGCTACGCGCCTTGCCTCAGGATCTCCGAACTCGACCGTTTAGTGTCAGGTTTTGCACCAAACACTGACATCTTGCCTTTGAGAGGCAGGGTAGGGCTTGTAGACCATCCCCACCCACCACCGGCAGTGGCTAGAGGCCACCGGCTGGTTTTTGCTTCCATCGGCACTTTTTATTCCCGGTCGGCACTATTTGTTGCCGGTCAGCACTATTTAGTGCCGGTCGGCACTCCTTTTGGCCAAGATGGCATTTTTGGCCGGCCGACTACTGTGCATCTGCTTTTGCAGATATTTTAAGACAGTTGTCTTGCTTTTTCCTCCCCTCCATACACGTGTATGGAGGGATCTCCCTCTTATGAAGCTTGTCTTGTAAGCTTTACAAGACAAGAAGTTCCATAAAGGGAGGGGCTCTCTCTGGTTGCTAAGGTTAGAGACTTGAGATATTTTTGGAGAGCTTAGACAGCCATTGTTAGGGTTTGAGTTCTAGGGTTAGGGTTAGATACACATTATCTCTCTCTTTTTCCCTCTAGTGTGTGTTTTAGTGTGTTTAGTCCATACTATTGCACACAAACACCTAGTGTTTCACCTTCACTTAGCTACTGAGGTTCTAAGGGACTGATTTTGAAGTTTTGGTGTTGGATTCAAGCCAAGGAGGGCCATTGGATCATCATTTGTAAAGGGGTCTTCAAGGGTGAGAATCTAGTCCCATTATTCCCCATTTTTTCATTGATTTTCTACCTATCTTAGAGCTATTTTCGTGCTTATTGTATAACACAAAAAAGTTCTGTTTTTTAGTCCTCTTTATTGTTTATTAAGGGTGTTTTGTGGTTTGAGGGTGTTTGACCCCTCTTAGGCCTTGAAAGGCCTCATTTTGTGCTATTTTGTGCTAGTTTCGGGACTTTGGTGTTTGACCCTCTTCACCACTGAAATCTTGAGGGATTTCAGTGGTGGAGATGGTGCCTTGAAGTCTCCAAAAGGAGAGGGCCACCCCCTCTCCTTGTTGTCCTTAAAATGGACCATTTTTGGCCTCTTGAGAGAGCACCTAGCTAGACTTCATGTTGACCATGCCTTAGTTGTTTTTTTGTGTTTAATATGTCATATCATACCTCTGTTTTTACTTGGTTTTGGTACTCCATGCATGCTTAGCATAGTTGCCATGTAATGCCTTGTGATCCCTTAACATGTCTTAGGTTGTCTGCCTTTGTTTCTAGCATGTTTTAGGCTTACATTTGTGAAGATTTTGTGCTTATCTTGACATGTTTTAGGTCTGTCCATAAGTGTTTGGGTTGATTTTGGCATGCATCATATAGCCCCTTTGCATTTTTGCTTGTTGGCCTTAAGTATGTGCATGTATAACATGCGTTGCTTGCATCATTTCGGTGGTTTGGAACCACCCTACATGTTATTTCAGTCCTTTTAGCATGCCTAAATGTTGGCATTTTGTGGTCCTTTTGTTGCTTCAAGAGTTGATGCTCCATACTTCATATTTGTGCCATGATGTATGCCTCTAGGATTAGGTTACTTGGATGCCCTCTAAGTGATTCTTGAGGCTTGTTTCTGAATGATTTGGGACTGTTTTGGTTCAATTTGGTCATTTGCTTCATAAGTCATATGATCATGCTTTAGGTCCTTGGGCCTCGTTGTATGTATAGCTTGCATGAGTAGGTTAATTTGGCATCATTTCCTACATGTTTCCAAGGCTTATAATGCCTGCTAATTTGTCCATGAATGCCTCTTTCAAGTGTGCTTGAGGGTTGTCCAATTTATGCCTAAGTGTTGGCCCTTAATCATGTGTATGTGTGCATATGTGTTTAGCCTCCATTTTTAGGTATTTTGGCCACTGTTTTGGGCCTATTTAGAGCTGCCCAAATCATGTTTAAGTCCATCTTGCCGTCAATTTGCATTGCCTCATGTTTGCTTGTATGCTTGCATAAGTGCCTTGCCCTTAGCTTGTATGCCTAGGTTGCATTGCATCTTGCATGCATGCCTTGTTCCTTGACTTGATGATAGGAATTGGGCCTTGATTTGTGTGTTTGGTTTGCATTTCATTTGACATAAAAGTTGCATACTTGATCACTTGGGCCATCATGCATGGAAATGCGTGATTGGTGGTCCGAGAATCGAGACACGTGCCCCTTTGAGTCACAAACATGATAAGGGACATGAATGGTGCATATATGCTTTGAATTGTGCTGTCATGCTTTGCCTTGCCCTCTGTTGCTGTCAATTGCAGGTTCTGCAGGCATTCCTTGCCGACCGGCAGTATATATTGCCGACCGGCAGTAAACGAGCAGCCGATGGATTCATCTTGTGCCGGTGACTACACCACACTGCCGGTGGTAATTCTATTCAGCCGGTGGCTCCCCCCAATGTCCAGAGAAGCAGTCCTGAGGTTTTGACAACCTCCAGAGGAGTGAAGGAAGGAAAACAGAGGCAGCTCATGCATGACGGCGCATTTCCCGAGGCGATTTACTGTTTTCTTAACTTAATTTAATTTGTTAATTAATTAGGCAATTTGTAATATTAATTAGCTTGCGTAGTTAATTAAATTTGTATTATTTATTCGGTCCCTCTGAGCGAGGGCAAATCTGTAATAAGTGTGGGTGAGTGGCGTGTATGTCTTCCAATCCCCACTTCTTTCTTCCCTTTTATTTACCTGCTTATGATGGTAGATTAGGGCATGTTTAATTTAGCATACCTCATGCTATGCATGCGTGCATCCATATATTTGTCTCGCATGCACCGGGCTCGGTACATCACGCTAACTGCATTTGTACTTCAAATTCAAAGCTGAATATGTGATAGTTGTGCATTTTCACATGCCATGTTTAGGTTAGCCGAGCCTATTCTAGCAACATTTTGTATGCGATGCATTAGGCACTTAACATGGACTTGGATCATGCATGTTTGCTAACGAGTTCTTTGTTTTGGCACGAAATACTATGTAAGTATTTTAATGCTTTAGCATATCACATGCGTGCGAATGCTACCATGACAGTATGTTTACCATGTGGCTAGATGCTTATGTGATAAACTGTCTGATTGCCTGTAGGTGAAGGTTGGGTTGTTTGAGTTGGGAAAACTCGTTGAAATCCGTGTTTTAGCCTACTTGCGAGTAGCAAAATCTAAAGCACTTTCCAAAACAAACGGATATGCAATGCTTATTTCCAAATCAGGCAATCTAGTCTATACTTGTTTACTGTGCGCATAACGTAGTAATTCTAGGCTAATAAATGGAATAAGAATACATGACGTTTTCAAAATCGGATATCATGGTTAGTAGAGGCCGGTCTTCGGACCGGGCGAAAGGGGGTGCTCATAGATGACCTTCCCCGATCGTACCTAAGCTCCCGAGCCGAGACAACTCCGGTGATGACGGACATGTGGCCTTCGGCACCGAGTCAGGGTTTCCTAAATTTCCCCATTTTAAAATATTTAGGTGGCGACTCTGTATCTGGCAAAGCAGTCCATGTTTGGCACTACTTTTTCAAAAATCTGTTTCTCAAAACGATTTGCCAGATTTGGACTCTTTGGTTCAAGATTAAGAACCGCGACAACAAAAATCGCGAGTCCGAACTGTAGTAGCGAAGAGCCCCTCGCGAGGCGCGTCTACAGATAACTAGGGTAGAACCGGGGGCAGAGCTGGCCCTGTCGGAATGTCCGTATCTTCCTGGACATTAGCTGTCTCCCCGAGTGTTGGAAATCTTGGTGGGGGAGGAGCCTGGTGTGAAGTAGATACTCTAGTTTGCTACTTTAACCTGGCAATTGTCTCTGCCTGTTGGGCTATGACCACAGCCTGTTGCTTGGCGAATTGTGCTTGACGGACAGTGTCTTGCTGCATGGCTTTCATACTATCCTGGAGTTGGCGCACCATCTCTTCCATTCCCGCCATACTGCCTTGATCTAACTGATCTATTAGTATATCTGTGTCTGCAGTAGGCTCGAAAATCTCAACCCAACTGCTCAAAGATCACTGATTTGGTAGTTGTTGTACTGGTGGTCTGTGCCTGACTAGCCTTCTCTGGCCCTAATTATCCTTGAACTGAATCTCTGACCTGACAAAGTCTATTAACACAAATCCAATGTACCCGAGGGATAGTGGAGCTTTCTAAAGCTATGATTCCAGGACTGCCCTAGCAAAAGAGAAAACAGACAGCATCCCAGCCCAATTTCTGGAATAGATATGAGCATAGTAGGATGACTGTGCCCTCTACTGAATTCTGCCCCAAAATTTTGCCTGTAAACCGATACCCTCAGGTAAACTGAATCCCAAAATACTGAACTGGTGCCCGCAGGCCTAATGCCCAAAGTTGCAAACTGATACATACATTTCCTGTAGAGGCCAACTCTAAAGCACATAACAGATAAGTGAGAGCCAAAACACCCCTATGTTGGGGTAGGGTTTCTCTGTCCTATTTTGTCAGGAGTTAGGGTTTCACTGTGCACGCAGCGGTTTCAAACAACCTACAATCGGGTAAGCAACCTGTCCTAGTTTTGAATGGTCACTACGGATTCCGAATATGCAGTAGGTCGAATGGTCAAAGAGGGTGCCCCGGTAACAACCGGGGTTTGTGCTCCCATACTGGCAGAGCCCATAACCAGTCAACCTTATGGCATGCTTTGACAAAGCAAGCCTCCGGCAAACCGTTCAAGAATAGCAGATGGCAAACACGGTGTCCTCGGCGCACCAATGCACATGCAATGCAAAGAAACACATAAGTGTAATCAAAACAGGATATCATGAGTTTGAGTCAAGCTCTCTAACTCCCCAGCAGAGTCGCCAGAAACTGTAGACGTCCCCGAACGTCCCGGGAGGGAGAACCCTCGTTCTGTTCATTTGGGCTCACTACAGTTCAGGACTCTCAAATTGTTATGGTTCTTAATCTAAACCAAAGAGTCCAAATTTGGCAAATCGTTTTGAAAAACAGATTTTTGTAAAGAAGTGCCAAACATGGACTGCTTTGCCAGATACAGAGTCGCTACCTAAATATTTTATTTTGGGAGAATTTAGGAAACCCTGACTCGTTTGCCTAAGGTCACGTGTCCGTTATCACCAGAGTTTCCTTGGCTCGGGAACTTGGGCACAATTGGGGAAGGTCAGCTATGAGCACCCCCTCTCGCCCGATCCGAAGATCGGCCTCTACTAACCATGATATCTTGTTTTGAAAACATTATGCGTTCTTATTCCGGTTATTAGCCTAGATTTACTATGTGATGCGCGCAGCACAAAAGTATAGACTTGATCGCCTGAATTGGAACTAAACATTTCATGTTTGTTTTGAAAATGGTTTGCTACTCGTAAGTAGGCTAAAATGCAGATTTTGCCACCTTCGGGTGGGCTTAGAAAACATGGTTTTGCCACTATCTAGTGGGCTTAAAACTCATAGTTTTAATGCATTATTACAATTCAGGTAATTCAACCTCCACCCACAGGCATCCAAGCAGTTATATCATATAAGCAAATAGCCTCATGGTAAGCATGCTGTCATGGCAACACTCACACGCATGCAAGGATGCTAAAGCGAAAAGACTTACAGAGTACTCCAAGCCAAAACAAAAGCTATGTTAGAAATCCATGCATGGTCCTAATTATATAGAAATGCCTAATGTAACACATGTAGGAATGCAACTACAGTAGGGTCGGCTATTCTAAAATGACATGTGAAATGCTGCGGCTAACACGTATTCAATTGGGATTGAAATACAAATGCAGTTAGTATGATGCGCCAAGCCCGGTGCATGCAAAACGAATGAATGTATGCAAACATGCTATCATAAGTATGCTAATTGAAACATGCCCTAAACTAACCATCGAAAGCTAGTAAATAAAAGGGAAGAAAGACGTGGGGTTGGAAGACATACACACACTCACGCACACTTATTACACAATTGCCCTCGCTCGAAGTGTCCGAATAAATATTACACAACCAAATGAATAGTACTAAATTAATTATTACAGAACTTCTAATTAATTAACAAATGAAATGCGAAAGAAAGGTGGCCGCAGCCCTGCCTCGGGATGCGTGAATGATGCATGCTCGATCCGCCTTGCCCTGAAACCCGTACCATGCCACTGTTGCCTCGGTTTTCACTGTCTCACCCCTCTGAAAATTATGAAAGTCTCCAGAACTGCTTTGAGCTTCCTTTTGAGTGCTGTGGAGTGCCACCGGCCAGAGAAAAAGGCCACTGGCCATGGGAATAAGGTTATCGGCCAAAGATGGTGTCATCAGCTGGGCACTGATGGTCGGTCGGCACTAAAGATGGCCGGTCGGCCATTGCTTCCTGTAGAATCCTACAATTGACAGCAGCAGAGGGCAAGCAGTGTATGGCATGGAATTTTCAAGCAAATGTGTGCATGGCCACTCTCCCTATCATGCTAAGGACTCAAGGGAGTGCGGCTCTTGGTACTCGGGCCACCAGTCACGCATTTCGATGCATGATGGCCAAAGGTACCAAGTTTGCAACTTAATGTAAATGCATGCAACAAACTAATGAATGCTAACACCCTATCATGTTGAGATCAAGGGCATCGGCGACCGAGGATTGAGACTTGTTTCATCACTTTAAGTACGAACACTCCTCAATTCTCATGCTTGGTTTGACACCCCAAACCAAGCAAAATGTAATGCAAGAATGCACTGTACCTCACATATGCAACATGGGTCAAATATGCAACATGAAGCTAGGTAATCAAGGCATGCCAAATGCAATGCAAACTAAACATGCCAATGTGTAATGTACTAAAGCATGCAACTTGCAATGTAGTAAACATGGACAAATATGCAATGGGACTAGCATGTAGCAACACTTAATGAGCCAAATATGCAACAAACATATGACAAACATGTAATGGTGGACTTAAACCATAAAGGACAGACCTCAGCCTTGCCATAAACAGTAGCCAAAAGTACCAAAAATGGTGGACAAGTGCTCATGCAAACATGCACACCAATGAGCCAAAAACCCAAGCATGGAAGGCTACTCTCAAGAACACTCAAAGGTGGTAAGCATGGACATTAAACACTCATGTTAACTTCTAAAACAAAAATGTGAATGATGATGCCAAATCATGCTAGGAAATGGATGCAAAATGAAAGGCATTCAAGGCCACAAATGGGAGCATTACTCAACACCTACCCCAAGCAAGCATGGTATTAGCTATACAACCAAAAACAGAGTTTTAATGCACCAAAATAAGTCCCAAAACCCCCTGATATGGCAGCTAAGAGACACAAAACAAGAAGCATGTACAAAAGGCCATACATGCAGCATAGGATCATGTCTCTCCAAAGCATTGAAAGGATAACAAAATGCAAACATGCAAGCATAAAACGTGGACTGAAATGACGTAATAAGTGATTCCAAATCACTAAAATAGCCAAGGTAGTGCATGCTAATGACTCACACACCCGATGCCAACATGCTAGAATGCAAAGGGGTTATACAAAGCATGAAATGCATGACCAAATCAACACCCAACAGACCTCAAGCATGGAAAAATATGACTAAAGCTTCACAAAGTTAGGCAAAAATGTGCAAGATGATGGTCTAATGGCAAGATGCATTTCTAGGCAAAATGGGGGAATACAAAGCAAGTGTATTAAGCATGAGAGAGGCCATTAATCTGACCAAAAACAGAGGCATATTATGACCTAATGACACCCAAAAACCTCTGAAATGGAGCCAAAAACACCCAAGCACATATGCTACCTTTATGAGTCAAAAATATGGACAAATGGGGCACAAAGAGGAGAGGGGTGTCCCTCCCCTATGCAAGACTTCAAACCTCCTTCTTCACCACTGAAAATGCACTGGATTTTAATGGTGAGAAGACCAATACACCAAAGTAACCAAAGCTTAACAATGGAGGCAAAAAAAGGGCCAAACAAGGCCTTAGAGGGAGAGGTTGACCCCCAACATCAAAACAACCTGAATGAAGTATCTTAAGCATGCAAATACAAGAATTTTTTTAGTTATACACAAAGTCTAAATCAGTAAGCAAGATAGGTTAAAGACTAGTGCAAGATTGGGGAATCTAAAGCAAAAGTGTTACCCTTGAAGAACACCTCAAGAACAGCTAGCTCAGGCCCCTTCTTCTGATCAAAACCACCCCAAAACCTCAAGAACAAACCCTCAAGGCCTCCAAAGTCGAAGTATAGTGTAATTGTAGGTGACTTAGCGCAAAACTAAGGTCAAAACACACTTTTGGGGCCTCTAACACACACAAAAGGGGAGAAAGAGGAAGATGTGGAGAGAGAAGGTGATATATATCAGAATATATATGTAAGCTCTGGTTTTTTGCTCCACCCCTACCAAGGAGAGGGGATGTCTCCTTATATAGACAATGGAAAAGGCTAAGCTTCCAAGGGAAGCTAACAAAGGGGTCAAGGCTTCCTAAAGAAGCCAAGGCAAAGGGGCCAAGGCTTCCTTAGGAAGCTGGGACAGGTGTCCAAGCTTCTTGAGGAAGCTAAGACAAAGGTCCAAGCTTCCTCAAGAAACTAGACCAAAAAGGTGCAAAAGGGGCAAAACAGCCACACTCGTGCATGGGGAGGAGGGTCTGTGCATTCCAGCTGGCACAACTGGCTTGCACCATGCCTGAAAAAGGCAAAAATGTGGCACCGGCCAAAGAAGGAGGCCATCGACCAAACAGATGGTCGGCCGACCACACTAAGTGCTGACCGGCCAATGGTATATTTCAACAATGGCCGGTAGCCTCAAAACACAACCGGTGGCCTCAAGCCATGGCCGGTGGGTATCAGGGGTAGCTAGCATGCTACTCTCTACCCTTAGGTGCAAAAACAAATAACTCCTTGGTGTAAAACCAAGCACAGAACAAGCAAGTCGAGAGATGCTGAGACAAGGCGCGTAGCCAAGACCTCCGGAAACTTAAAACAAACACGAACATGGATGATCACCGAGTGTTCAAGCGATGACGTCCAAGTCTTAAGGACGGTCAAAAATGGGGTGTCTACAGTTGCCCCTCTTTGACAGAACTCGAAAGTCATAAAAATGACGGGAGTGAATGTCAAAGCCCAGAGACGACCCATTTTTGACAAGGCCGAAGACTTAGACAAAGCATACAAGCAGCAGACAAAGATATGCGCCCGAGGGCAGGGGCAAAATGCAAGACAATGCACAAAGCCAAGCATAACTTATGATCATACAAGAAACATAAGGATGTATCCCGGTGTTTCGGAAAGGTATATGCATTGGAACGTATTCCAAATGCTCTTAACCAAAGAGGGAGAAACATAGGGACATATCCCGGTGTTTTGAAACGAAGGAGAAACGTAGGGACGTATCCCGGTGTTTCGGAAAGAGAGAGAAACATAGGGACGTATCCCGGTGTTTCAGAGTGGTTCAAGCACCGGAACATATTCCAAATGCTCTTAACCAAAGAGGGAGAAACATAGGGACGTATCCCGGTGTTTCGGAAAGAGAGAGAAACATAGGGACGTATCCCGGGGTTTCAGAGTGATTCAAGCACCGAAACGTATTCCAAATGCTCTTAACCAAAGAGGGAGAAACATAGGGACATATCCCGGTGTTTCGGAAAGAGAGAGAAACATAAGGACGTATCCCGGTGTTTCAGAGTGGTTCAAGCACCGGAACATATTCCAAATGCTCTTAACCAAAGAGGGAGAAACATAGGGACGTATCCCGGTGTTTCGGAAAGAGAGAGAAACATAGGGACGTATCCTGGTGTTTCAGAGTGGTTCAAGCACCGGAACATATTCCAAATGCTCTTAACCAAAGAGGGAGAAACATAGGGACAGCGTATCCCGGTGTTTCGGAAAGAGTGAGAAACATAGGGACGTATCCCGGTATTTTTAGAAAGGAATGAGAAACATAGGGATGTATCCCGGTGTTTCGGAAGGAATGAGAAACATAGGGATGTATCTCGGTGTTTCGAAACGAAAGAGAAACGTAGGGACGTATCCCGGTGTTTCGGAAGGAAGGAGAAACATGGGGACGTATCTGTAGACACCCCATTTTTGACCGTCCTCAAGACTTGGACGTCACTGTTTGAACACTCGGTGATCATCCATGATTGTGTTCGTTTGGAGTTCCCGGAGGTCTCGGCTCGCGCGCCCTACCTCAGGATCTCCGAACTTGACCGTGTGGTGTCCGGTTTTACACCGAACACTTTTGTTTTGCCTTAGAAGGGCAGGGAATGTCTTGTGAGACACCCCCATACACCACCGGCAGTGGCTGGAGGCCACCGGCCGGTCTTTTTCTTCCATCGGCACTTTTGTTTGCCGGTCGGCACACTTTATTGCCGGTCGGCATAATATGTTGCCGGTCGGCACTGTTTTTTGCCGGAATAGCTTTTTTGGGCAGCCGACCACTGTTCCTCCACTTTATGGAGATATTTTGTGTCAGCTGTGATAGCTGGCACCAACTCTGCCTCCCTCCATACACGTGTATGGAGGGATTGCCCTCTAACTAAGCTTGTTGTATAAGCTTTGCAAGAGGGGCCTCTATAAGAGGAGGCCTCTCCTCTTTGATCTTGGTTAGCAAAATTAGGGCAAAAACCAGAGCATAGAGATATAGATATACCCTATCTCTATATCTCCCCCTCTCTCTCCCTTTGTGTGTGTTTCCTTGGCCTAAAGGTGAGTTTTACCTTACTTTTGCACCATTACACACACTATTACACATAGCTCCGAGATTGAAGGACTTGGGGGGTTGTTTCTTGAGTTTTTGGACTGATTTTGGTCAAAAGAAGAGGGCTAGACCATTTGTTCTTCAAAGGTTCTTCAAGGGTGGGCATCTTGCTTTATATTCCCCAAATTTGCAATAGATTTTTACCTATCTTGCTTGCTGTATTAGCTCTTGTGTATAACATAAAAAAGGCTTGTATTTTCATGCTTTAGAACTTTTATTAAGGTTGTTGTGTAGTTTGAGTGCAAACTCACCTTGCTAGGCCTTATTTGGTCCCTTTTATTGCCTCTTTGATAGGGCTTTGTTTGCTTGAGTGTGTTGGCCTTTTCACCACCAAAAACCAGTGGTTTTTCAGTATTAAAAAGGATGGTTTGAGGTCTTGCATAGGGGAGGGACACCCCTCTCCCTTCATTGTTTTGTTCCCTTGCCTTTTGGCTCAAAAGGGTAGCATGTGTGCTTGATCATTTTTGGCCTCATTTCAGAATTTTTTTGGGTGTTTTAGGTCATATTTAACCTCTGTTTTGGGCCGGATTTGTGCCTCCTTGCATGCTTGTAGGACTTGCTTTGTATTGCTCCATTAAGTCATGTTTCATGTTGATCCCATTGCTCAAGTGGCCTTGATTTGCGTTGCATTTGCACCTTGTATGCTTGGCATTACACATTTGTCATGTGGGTCGCATAGTACTTGTTGTGCCTTGCATCTTGGTATCATGTCGCATTTTGAGCCGTGTTTGCATAACATGCATTACATTACTTGGTTTGGGGTGTCAAACCAAGTTTGGGAATCAAGGGACATTCATACTTCAAGTGATGTAATGTGCCTTGATTCTCGGTCACCGAGGCCTTTGACTCCAACTTGATAAGGCTTTGGATCTCATTTGTTTGTTGCATGCATCTTTATATCAAATGGCAAATTTGATTCTTTGAGCCACCATGCACCATTGATGGCTCGAGAATCGAAGGACATGCTTCTTTGAGTCCAAAACATGATAGGAAGCATGACAATGCTCACATATGCCTGAAACCTCCATGCCATGCACTGCCTATTCTGTTTGCTGTCAAAACTGTCTTCTGCAGGAGGTTTATGCCGACCGGCAGAATTTAGTGCCGACCGGCAATATCTGAACGGCCGGTGAATCAAATTAGTGCCGATGGAGATCCTAGAGTGCCGGTGGGGATTCTGTCCGGTCGGTGGTGCTCTGCAATGTGTAAGGAACCTGCTCCAGGACTTTGGCAATTTTCAGAAAGACAGAGCAGGACAAACAGAGGTGGCAGGGGTATGGTACGGTTTTTTTTCGGGCAAGCCGAGTTCCGAGCACGCGTCGTTCGCGCATCCCGAGGCAGAGGCTGCGGCCACCCTCTTCTTTCTTTTACATTCTTTCTTTCAATTAGAAACTCTGTAATAATTTTATTCGCTTATCATTTGGACTGTAATATTAATTCAAACCCTCCGAGTGAGGGTAAATATGTAATAAGTGTGTGTGCGTGTGATGTATGTCTTCCAACCCCACTTCTTTCTTCCCTTTTATTTACCTGCTTATGATGGTAGATTAGGGCACATTTATTTTAGCATACCTTATGCTATGCATGCGTGCATTCATGCATTTGTTGACATGCACCGGGCTCGGTACATCATACAAACTACATTGTACGTTTCAATTCCAAGTTGAGTACTTGTTAGTCGCAGCATTTCACATGCCATCTTTAGGATAACCGAGCCTATCTAAATTGCATCCTGTATGTGTTGCATTAGGCAATTTAACATGAACTAGGACACGCACATTTTTGCTAACTAGTTTACTGTTTTGGCACGGAGTACTAGGTAAGCTTTTATGCTTTAGCATATCGCATGCGTGTGAATGTTGCCATGATAGCATGATCACCATGAGGCTAGCTGCTTATGTGATATAACTGCTTGAATGCCTGTGGGTGGAGGTCAAATTGCTTAAATTGGGATAATGCGTTAAAACTGCGATTTTTTTAAGCCCACTAGATAGTGGCAAAATCATCTTTTCTAAAAGCCCACTTGAGGGTGGCAAAATCTGCATTTTAGCCTACTTGCGAGTAGCAAACCATTTTCAAAACAAACATAAAATGTTTTGTTCCAATTTGGGTGATTTGGTCTATACTTGTTTGCTGCGCGCATAACATAGTAATTCTAGGCTAATAACCGGTTTAAGAACACATAAAGTTTTCAAAAACGGATATCACGGTTAGTAGAGGCCGGTCTTCGGACCGGGCGAAAGGGGGTGCTCATAGCTGACCTTCCCCGATCGTACCCAAGCTCCCGAGCCGAGACAACTCCGGTGATGACGGACATGTGGCCTTCGGCACCGAGTCAGGGTTTCCTAAATTCCCCCATTTTAAAATATTTAGGTGGCGACTCTGTATCTGGCAAAGCAGTCCATGTTTGGCACTTCTTTCAAAAATCTGTTTTCTCAAAACGATTTGCCGGATTTGGACTCTTTGGTTCAGACTTAGAACCGTGACTACGAAAAGTCGAGTCCGAACTGTAGCATGAGGCCTCACGCGGGCGCCGTCTACAGTTTCTGGCGACTCTGCTGGGGAGATTTAGAGAGTTTGACTCGAACTCGTGATATTCTGTTTTGGCTTCATTTATGTGCTTCTTTGCATTGCATGTGCATTGGTGCGCCTAGGAACACAGTGTTTGCCATCTGCCATTCCTGAACGGTTTGCCGGAGGCTTGTCTTGTCAAGGCATGTCCATAAGGCTGACCGGCTATGGGCTCTGACAGTATGGGAACACAAACCCCGGTTTTACCGGGGCACCCTTTTTGACCATTCGACCTAGTGCATATTCGGAATCCGTAGTGACCATTCCAAACTAGGACAGGTTGCTTACCCGATGTTAGGTTGTTTGAAACCGCTGTGTGCGTAGTGAAACCCTAGCTCCTGACAAAATAGGACAGGGAAACCCTACCCCAACATAGGGGTGTTTTGGCTCTCTCTTACTTGCTATGTGCTTTTAGAGTGTATCTCTATAGAAATGCATATACCAGTTTACAAGTCTGGGCATCAGGCCTGTGGGCATCAACATCAGTATTTGGGGAATCCGTTTTACCTGAGGGTATCAGTTTACAGGCAGATATTTGGGAAACAGTGATCAGTATTGGGTACATTCATCCTAGTATGCTCAAATCTGTTCCAGTGAAATTAGGCTGAGATGCTCTCTGTTTTCCCTTTTGCAAGGTAGTCCTGGAACCATAGCTTCAGAAGGCTCCGATATCCCCCGAGGTTCATCGGACTTGTGCTGATAGACTTTGTCAGGTCAGAGACTCAGTTCAAGGGTAATCAGGGCTAGAGAAGGCTAGTCAGGCACAGACCACCAGTACAGCAGCTACCAGATCAGTGATCTTTGAGCAGTCGGGCTGAGATTCCCGAGCCTATTGCCGACACAAATATACCGGTTGCTCAGTTAGATTAGAACAGTATGTCAAGTCTGGAAGAGATGGTGCGCCAACTCCAGGACAGTGTGAAAGCCATGCAGCAAGACACAGTCCGTCAAGCAGAATTCGCCAAGCAACAGGCTGTGGTCATAACCCAGCAGGCAGAGACAATTGCCAGATTGGAGCAGCAAACTGGAGTATCTACTTCGCACCAGACTCCTCCCCCACCAAGAGTTCCCATACTCGGGGAGGCAACCCACGTCCAGGAGGATACCGACCTTCCAACGAGGCCAGCTCCGCCCCTGATCCCGCCTCAACTATCCAAAGCACCCACTCCTATCAATCAATCGGATTCTCCCTTCGAGTCCGAGGTGGACCCCATGGCATTAAAAATGCACAAGCTTGAAAAGTTGTTCAAGAAATCCCAGGGGGTAAAGTCCATCCCGGGCATTGAGGACGGGTACACCGACGCAGCTGTAACTCTGCCGGATAGGTTCAAGATGCCTCACATTGACCGTTTTGATGGGTCAGGAGATCCCATAGTCCACCTGAGCTTGTTTTCAGATGTTTTGCGCCCGATGGGCTTGACAAGATTACAGAAGCTCTCCCTTTTTGGCAGGACCCTGTCGGGTATTGCAGTCACCTGGTATGCCAAATTGGAGGATTCAGTAAAACAAAGCTGGGAGGAGATGGCCGAGGCCTTCGTCACACAATATTCATACAATACCCAAATCGAGATTACGACCCGTGATCTTGAGACGACGAGGCAGGAGCCTAAGGAGAGCTTCTCAGAATTCGTGGCCCGCTGGAGGGCCAAGGCCTCAATGATGACCATTAGGCCAACTGACAAAGATCAAATTCGGATGATTGTGCGCAATCTCCAGCCCAAGCTAATGCAGAAAATGATCGTGATCCCCTTCCCTACCTTTCCAGACTTGTATGAGATGGGAGTGCAGATCGAGGATGCTATGAAACAGGGCCTCTTTGACCAGGATAAGGAGCAGCCCAGGAGGGCATTTTCCCGCAATTCGAATGCGACCACCAGCGGTGACGCACCTGCAAGGTCTTCTGAAGTGGGCATGGTCACCACCACCGCATCAAAAACAGCCACCCCATTCACCGGTGCGTCCGGAAGTAGCTCACAAAAAACCAAATATCCACCTCGAGTCAAGAGGGTTTTCACCCCACTCCATATGCCTTTGTCAAAGGCTCTAGAGGTCTTACTTCGGAAAGGACATCTGAAACCGTTGGAACAACGGCCCCTACCCGATCCTATCCCTGCAAAGCATGACCAGACTAAGTACTGTGCGTACCACCAACAAACCGGTCATGAGACCGATAGCTGCTTTCGTCTGCGCCACGATGTACAGGATTTATTTGACAACGAGGTCATCGCCGCGCCAGCTCAGTAAAGTCTATCACCACTGGATCAGTGAACCCGGAGGATAGTACGAATATGTGATCAGGGGATGGACCACCTGTGGGCGGCACTCAGTTTACTCCAGATGTGGCGTGTGGCACGCACTGTTTTGAGCATTTGCGAATACTGGTTTTTGTAGCTTCTGACTTGGGTGTTGAGTCAGTTTTGTGGTCTTGTTTTAAGTCTGTCTCTTTGTTTTGAGTCCGTCTTTTTGATTAAGGGTCTATCTCATTGTATCGAGTCAGTCCTATTGTACAGAAGTCGGGTGATCCCGGGGGGTGTTACTTCGGATATCACTATTTTGCTTTGTGTTTGTCCTTTTGAGTCTGTTTCTGCCTTGGAGCCAGTTATGCCAACAGATTTGAATGAACAACAGTGATTTTCACACTCTTGTGTTTGCTTCTGCCGTGTGCCAGTTGTGCCAGAAGTATTGAATGGAATGACAGTGCTCTTCGCCTGCCTTTTCTGTGCCTTGAAGTCATTGTAATGACCTAAGCTTTTCAAAACCTTTTTGAACACTGCGGTGAAAACGAAGAGGAAGGAATTCCTCGGGATTTGCAAAATTTTGATCATTTGAGAGAAGGAGAGGCATGCTAAGCCCTTAATGAATGAGATCATGTTTGTTAATGTGAGTACTGAGAAGGATCCTGGCCTGATCCAGATTGGTCCCACACTGTCTTCAGCGCGAGCGATCTGTCACTTTCTTAAAAACTTTCAAAAACAAAATGTTTTGCGCAGTCCTGCGAAGACCTGTGTGGAATCGCTCTTGAGATTGTGCAGCTTAGGATCGCTCTCAGCCTCGAGATTCGACCCCTCACTTTCAAACCTTGAACCTGAGTTCAGAATGTTCAATGGTCAACCGCCATATGAGGCCTGTGTGGCCAGATTCGAAGCAGCCCTTGGACAAGAGGCAAGAAAGTCAGATCAGAAGATCAGAAGAAGCTTGCAAAGCTAGAACAGAAGTACCCTTCAAACTAGGGGCAAAGATGTCAGATGTGCTCGAAGAGCCGAAGATGAGTCCTCTTGCAAATCAACAGCCACTCTCCTGGATACGGATGGCTTCAAAACCCTAAAACCATTTGGCATGGATTTGTTACACTTTTACCCTTTGAGAGGCTCGCTGGGCCGAAAACCCGGAAGGGCGACCCAGGCAAAAGTTAGAGCAAGAGAAAAATACAAAAAAAAATGCAAACAAAAGAACAAAAAAGAAAATCAAAAAAAAAAGAAATGAAATGAAAAGAAATGAAAAGAAAAGAAATGAAAAGAAAAGAAATGAAAAGAATTGAAAAGAAAAGAAAAACAAAGCTCGCAAGGTCGAAAACCCGCATCGGGCGCCTTGGCAAAAGTTAGAGCCTAAAAATGAGAGGTTAAATACCCGAGTGTACCTTAACCCGGAACTACGTAAGGCTTGATTCCCATGTTTGGGATACGTAGGCAACTTCATTCTGAAGTCCAGCCACAAACACCTCTAAAATCAATTGTGTCCATGTAATGGTTTTGATCATCTTTGCCTTCTCTGTATCTGAGAGTTTGGTTGTGACCTTCACTGTGAAGACTGACTACAATGTGCTGCGGTGCCATTCAGACAAGGGGCAACTTTCTGTTGCCATTCAACGCGCTGCGGTGCCGTGCAAACAAGGGGCAACGTTCCGTTGCCATGCAGCTCTCTTCGAGCAAGGGGGCAATTTTCCTCCAAATCCGAGGTTGTGCGTCTCAAGAGTGGGTTCCGTGCTTGTTAAGCATTGGCCGTTTGCAAAAATAGTTTTTGAGAATTTTTACTGAGGTTGACCGATCCCTCGAAAATTATTCCATCTTTTCCAAAACTGGACCATTTCTTGGACCCAAAAAAGGAAAATTTTCAGTGCTCATAGCCTGACTTGCATGATTTCAAATCAAAAATTGAACAAGCATGTTAATCTAACTTTCATGTTGGTCAAAATTGTTTTAAAACCAAAATAAAAAATGGCCAAAATAATGAACTAGGGGCACAATTGAGTCAGGCTTCCTGTCTTTTCCCCATTTTCAACATACTTGCCAAGAAGGGCACTCTACCTGCCAGAAAAGGGCACCACTGAAGCTATCAACAAAGGGCTGAAAGCTCTCTCATCCTCCAAGCAACGAGGAATCAAGTCAAGTGCGAAGCACAAACTGGAAAGGATCAAGATATTCCACTCCCTCATCTGGACAGATCTGATCACGTCCAAACTCCCCAGCGGAGCATCGTCAACCGATGTCAATTGCAGATCTGCTGCGCGTCTGGTCGCATCACAACCCCTCTGTGGGAGGAATTCACTGTTGTGAACAAGAATCAAAAGCTGGTAGAATACCAGGGGCAAGAGCCCACAATTTCCAGCTTATCCATCAACCACCCAGGGGAGGGATGAAAAAACGAGAGATTAAAGAATAGAGAGATGTGCGCTGAGAGAAAAAGCGAGAAAAGGGTTTTGAGAGAAAAACCGAGCTTGAGAGCCGAGTGATGTGAGAATCACAAATAAGAAAGGGTGGGAATAATACCCGGTGAAACAGGCTCCCTGTGCACGTCTGTGTGTCGTGTCTTTTGTTTTGTTTGTCTCGATTCTTGCTTTGAGTCGTTCCGAGCGTGTCTCGACGTGTTTAGGTTGTTTACCTTTTGTTTTCCGTTGTTGAGTCTTTCTCGCTGTGTTCAGTCGTAGGCTCAACACCTGGTCGAAAACTCATCTCTCAATTTCAAAAATAAATCGTTTTGTGCTCAGAGTGCTGTGCCATTCTCCACGTTTGTGCAAAACAGTATTTGTTCTTTCGAAAACTGCAGGGTCCACCCCCGATAAGTGTGAACGGTGAAACCAGGACCTATCTGAAACTATGATGGTTCCAAACTGCAAAGCAAAGACAAAAGAGCGAAAATTGAAGTATCTGAGTTTGTGTCAACTTTAGAAAATTCCGTGATTGTACTCCGGACGTACCCCTTCAGGGCCTTGTCAATGCTCCGAAATATGAGTGTACCTCTACCTCAGGCGCAAGATCAATCCTGCTTCAAGGTTATGCACTCTTCCACTTACATTGTTATGCACCCACTTCACTTGCATTGTAATGCATTATACCTATCAAGTTTCTTCCTCAGTCATGCACGACATTGTATGCACGGTTCATTCGAAGAAGTTCCGTTTTAAGGTCATTCACTTTTGTGTATCAATCACACACACTCACTATAGTGTATCAATCACACTTCATTTGCCTTAGTGTATCAATCACACTTCTTTCATTTTGTGTATCTATCACACACATTCTCGTTTTCTGTATCACACTTTCAGTGTATCAATCACACTTCATTGATTTAGTATATCAATCATACTTTGTTCACACTGTGCATCTATCACACTTTGTGTTCGCTTTTAGTGTATCAATCACACTTTGTTCACATAGTGCATCTATCACACTTTGTGTTCACTTTTAGTGTATCAATCACGCTCTGTTCACATAGTGCATCTATCCCACTTTGTGTTCGCTTTTAGTGTATCAATCATGCTCTGTTCACATAGTGCATCTATCCCACTTTGTGTTCGCTTTTAGTGTATCAATCACACTCCGTTCACATAGTGCATCTATCTCACTTTGTGTTCCCTTTTAGTATATCTATCATACTTGCTTACTAAGTGCATCTATCACACTTTGTGTTCATTTTCAGTATATCAATCATACTCTGTTCACATAGTGCATCTATCACACTTTGTGTTCCCTTTTAGTATATCTATCATACTTGCTCACTTAGTGCATCTATCACACTTTGTGTATCTATCACACTATGCTCACCATACTCGCTTAGTGTATCTATCACACGCTCAACTACTGTATGTATCACATGTTGCTCCATATAGTGTATCTATCACATGCTCGCTTTGTGTATCAATCACACACGTTCGCTTTGTGTATCAATCACACACTCTCACTTTGTGTATCTATCACACGCTCACACTTTGCTTCATATAGTGTATCCATCACACTCGCTTCACCTTTTATATATCTATCGCACGTTCACTTTGTGTATCCATCACACGCTCCCTTTGTGCATCCACCACATACGGTTGCTTAGTGTATCTATCACATATTTGCTCAGTGTATCCATCACACTTGTTTCGCTTTGTGTATCTATCACACTTTGCTTTGTTTAGTGTATCAATCACATTTTATTCATGTAAGCATGTCCATCACACTCTCTTCACTCATGTGTATCTATCACGCATGTTTGTCCACTTAGTGTATCTATCACACTTCGTTCACTTTTGTGTATCTAACGCACATGTTCGTGAGAATTGCATAATTCTCTTACATCCTTTCTGCACGAGGTGTAGTTTGGCTCGAGCTTACTTGCTTGCCTAGCATTCGCTTAAAATGTTGCATTTATTTCACATAATTGCTTCATTACAGCCCTCTTTACATGATCATGAGTGATAACCGGCTTCGCGTAGCGTATAAGTCCAACTTTCAAAATCGGCTTCGCGTAGCGTATAAGTCCAACTTTCAAAACCGGCTTCGCGTAGCGTATAAGTCCAACTTTCAAAATCGGCTTCGCGTAGCGTATAAGTCCAACTTTCAAAACCGGCTTCGCGTAGCGTATAAGTCCAACTTTCAAAACTGGCTTCGCGTGGCGTATAAGTCCAATTATCAAAGTCTTCCTGCATATCATTTGCATCCTGCCCCTGAACTACGCTGGTTTGATTCCTTGCAAAGGGATACGTAGGCAGCCTGCGGGCACAACCACTCATTCATTTGTATTTTGTTTGTCCAAGTCTTCGGCCTTGTCAAAAATAGGTCGTCTCTGGGCTTTGACATTCACTCCCGTCATTGTTATGACTTTCGAGTTCTGTCAAAGAGGGGCAACTGTAGACACCCCATTTTTGACCGTCCTCAAGACTTGGACGTCACTGTTTGAACACTCGGTGATCATCCATGATTGTGTTCGTTTGGAGTTCCCGGAGGTCTCGGCTAGCGCGCCCTACCTCAGGATCTCCGAACTTGACCGTGTGGTGTCCGGTTTTACACCGAACACTTTTGTTTTGCCTTAGAAGGGCAGGGAATGTCTTGTGAGACACCCCCATACACCACCGGCAGTGGCTGGAGGCCACCGGCCGGTCTTTTTCTTCCATCGGCACTTTTGTTTGCCGGTCGGCACACTTTATTGCCGGTCGGCATAATATGTTGCCGGTCGGCACTGTTTTTTGCCGGAATAGCTTTTTTGGGCAGCCGACCACTGTTCCTCCACTTTATGGAGATATTTTGTGCCAGCTGTGATAGCTGGCACCAACTCTGCCTCCCTCCATACACGTGTATGGAGGGATTGCCCTCTAACTAAGCTTGTTGTATAAGCTTTGCAAGAGGGGCCTCTATAAGAGGAGGCCTCTCCTCTTTGATCTTGGTTAGCAAAATTAGGGCAAAAACCAGAGCATAGAGATATAGATATACCCTATCTCTATATCTCCCCCTCTCTCTCCCTTTGTGTGTGTTTCCTTGGCCTAAAGGTGAGTTTTACCTTACTTTTGCACCATTACACACACTATTACACATAGCTCCGAGATTGAAGGACTTGGGGGGTTGTTTCTTGAGTTTTTGGACTGATTTTGGTCAAAAGAAGAGGGCTAGACCATTTGTTCTTCAAAGGTTCTTCAAGGGTGAGCATCTTGCTTTATATTCCCCAAATTTGCAATAGATTTTTACCTATCTTGCTTTCTGTATTAGCTCTTGTGTATAACATAAAAAAGGCTTGTATTTTCATGCTTTAGAACTTTTATTAAGGTTGTTGTGTAGTTTGAGTGCAAACTCACCTTGCTAGGCCTTATTTGGTCCCTTTTATTGCCTCTTTGATAGGGCTTTGTTTGCTTGAGTGTGTTGGCCTTTTCACCACCAAAAACCAGTGGTTTTTCAGTATTAAAAAGGATGGTTTGAGGTCTTGCATAGGGGAGGGACACCCCTCTCCCTTCATTGTTTTGTTCCCTTGCCTTTTGGCTCAAAAGGGTAGCATGTGTGCTTGATCATTTTTGGCCTCATTTCAGAATTTTTTTGGGTGTTTTAGGTCATATTTAACCTCTGTTTTGGGCCGGATTTGTGCCTCCTTGCATGCTTGTAGGACTTGCTTTGTATTGCTCCATTAAGTCATGTTTCATGTTGATCCCATTGCTCAAGTGGCCTTGATTTGCGTTGCATTTGCACCTTGTATGCTTGGCATTACACATTTGTCATGTGGGTCGCATAGTACTTGTTGTGCCTTGCATCTTGGTATCATGTCGCATTTTGAGCCGTGTTTGCATAACATGCATTACATTACTTGGTTTGGGGTGTCAAACCAAGTTTGGGAATCAAGGGACATTCATACTTCAAGTGATGTAATGTGCCTTGATTCTCGGTCACCGAGGCCTTTGACTCCAACTTGATAAGGCTTTGGATCTCATTTGTTTGTTGCATGCATCTTTATATCAAATGGCAAATTTGATTCTTTGAGCCACCATGCACCATTGATGGCTCGAGAATCGAAGGACATGCTTCTTTGAGTCCAAAACATGATAGGAAGCATGACAATGCTCACATATGCCTGAAACCTCCATGCCATGCACTGCCTATTCTGTTTGCTGTCAAAACTGTCTTCTGCAGGAGGTTTATGCCGACCGGCAGAATTTAGTGCCGACCGGCAATATCTGAACGGCCGGTGAATCAAATTAGTGCCGATGGAGATCCTAGAGTGCCGGTGGGGATTCTGTCCGGTCGGTGGTGCTCTGCAATGTGTAAGGAACCTGCTCCAGGACTTTGGCAATTTTCAGAAAGACAGAGCAGGACAAACAGAGGTGGCAGGGGTATGGTACGGTTTTTTTTCGGGCAAGCCGAGTTCCGAGCACGCGTCGTTCGCGCATCCCGAGGCAGAGGCTGCGGCCACCCTCTTCTTTCTTTTACATTCTTTCTTTCAATTAGAAACTCTGTAATAATTTTATTCGCTTATCATTTGGACTGTAATATTAATTCAAACCCTCCGAGTGAGGGTAAATATGTAATAAGTGTGTGTGCGTGTGATGTATGTCTTCCAACCCCACTTCTTTCTTCCCTTTTATTTACCTGCTTATGATGGTAGATTAGGGCACATTTATTTTAGCATACCTTATGCTATGCATGCGTGCATTCATGCATTTGTTGACATGCACCGGGCTCGGTACATCATACAAACTACATTGTACGTTTCAATTCCAAGTTGAGTACTTGTTAGTCGCAGTATTTCACATGCCATCTTTAGGATAACCGAGCCTATCTAAATTGCATCCTGTATGTGTTGCATTAGGCAATTTAACATGAACTAGGTCACGCACATTTTTGCTAACTAGTTTACTGTTTTGGCACGGAGTACTAGGTAAGCTTTTATGCTTTAGCATATCGCATGCGTGTGAATGTTGCCATGATAGCATGATCACCATGAGGCTAGCTGCTTATGTGATATAACTGCTTGAATGCCTGTGGGTGGAGGTCAAATTGCTTAAATTGGGATAATGCGTTAAAACTGCGATTTTTTTAAGCCCACTAGATAGTGGCAAAATCATCTTTTCTAAAAGCCCACTTGAGGGTGGCAAAATCTGCATTTTAGCCTACTTGCGAGTAGCAAACCATTTTCAAAACAAACATAAAATGTTTTGTTCCAATTTGGGTGATTTGGTCTATACTTGTTTGCTGCGCGCATAACATAGTAATTCTAGGCTAATAACCGGTTTAAGAACACATAAAGTTTTCAAAAACGGATATCACGGTTAGTAGAGGCCGGTCTTCGGACCGGGCGAAAGGGGGTGCTCATAGCTGACCTTCCCCGATCGTACCCAAGCTCCCGAGCCGAGACAACTCCGGTGATGACGGACATGTGGCCTTCGGCACCGAGTCAGGGTTTCCTAAATTCCCCCATTTTAAAATATTTAGGTGGCGACTCTGTATCTGGCAAAGCAGTCCATGTTTGGCACTTCTTTCAAAAATCTGTTTTCTCAAAACGATTTGCCGGATTTGGACTCTTTGGTTCAGACTTAGAACCGTGACTACGAAAAGTCGAGTCCGAACTGTAGCATGAGGCCTCACGCGGGCGCCGTCTACAGTATCCTGGTGTTTCGGAAGGAGAGAGAAACATAGGGACGTATCCCGGTGTTTCGGGAGGAAGGAGAAACATAGGGACGTATCCCGGTGTTTCAAAAGGAAGGAGAAACATAGGGACGTATCCCGGTGTTTCGATATGAAGGAGAAACATAGGGATGTATCCCGGTGTTTCGGAAGGAAGGAGAAACATAGGGACGCATCCCGGTGTTTCGGAAGGAGAGAGAAACATAGGGACGTATCCCGGTGTTTCGGAAGGAAGGAGAAACATAAGGACGTATCCCGGTGTTCCGAAGGAGAGAGAAACATAGGGACGTATCCCGGTGTTTTAGAAAGAAGGAGAAACATAGGGACGTATCCCGGTGTTTCGGAAGGAGAAAGAAACATAGGGACGTATCCCGGTGTTTCGAGAAGGTATAAGCATTGGAACGTATTCCAATTGCTCTTAACCAAAAGGGAGAAGCATAGGGACGTATCCCAGTGTTTAGGAAAGAGAGAGAAACATGGGGACGTATCCCGGTGTTTTAGAAAGGTATAGAAACATAGGGACGTATCCCGGTGCTTCAGAAAGGAGGAAAAGGGCATGCATAACAGTGCAAGTGGAATGTATGTGACTACGCAAGTGAAGAGGTGCATGACAATGCAAATATAATGTGCATAACAATGCAGGTGCAATGGTGCATAACAATGCTAGATAGATGTGCATAACAATGCAACGAATGGTGTGCATAACAATGCGAGAAATGGTGTGCATAACAATGCGACGAATGTGCAACTTCAAAAGTGCGTTTGAAACAAAATGCCGAATAAGGAAATACAAACCTTAACGAGACCAAATCCAAACGCGACCTCCGATTTACCTCTCGGAGGGGTTTGTAACACACTTCACTTGAAAAGGGTACACCCTGTTTATATTGGCGAGAGATAACATCTGCTGCTGCTTTAATTGCCATTCTGACTTGAAGCAGGCTTAAGCTTGGAGTAGAGGCACACTCATTCTTTGGAGCACTAACAAGGCCTGAAGAGGTACATCCGGAGTACAATCACGAAATTTGCTGAAGGTGAAACACACTCAGATGCTTCAGTTTTCCCTTTTTCTTTTGCTTTGTAGTTTGGAACCCATATAGCATCAAATAGGTCCTTGTTTTACTGTTCTTGCATGACCTGGGTTGAACCCTGCCGTTTTAAGAAAGAACAAATTCTTGTTTTGCACAAATGTGGAGAATGGTACAGCACTCTGAGCACAAAACGATTTGATTGAAATTGAGAAATGAGTTCTCGATCGGGTATTGAGCCTACGACTGAACACAGCGCATTATGACTCAACAACGGAAAACAAAAGGTAAACAACAAAAACACATCGAGTCATGCTCGGGACGACTCAAAGCAAGAATCGAGACAAACAAAACAAAAGACACGACACACAGACGTGTTACAAAGACGAGAGACCTCTCAGTACGCGAGGAGCCAGTTTTTTTCTGGTATTATTTCCCACCCTTTTTCTCATTTGTGATTCTCACATCACTTGGCCCTCAGGTTCTGTTTTTCTAAAAAAGAAGCCCCATTTTTCTCACTTTTTCTCTCAGCGCACATCTCTCTATTCTTCAATCTCTCATTTTTTATCCCTCCCATGGGTGGTTGATGGATGAATAGGAAGTTGCGAGCTCATGCCCCTAGCATTCTGCTAGATTTTATTTCTTCTGCTCACAATAGTGAACTTCTTCACAGTGGGGTTATGCTATAATCAGGTATGTAGCGAATCTACAGCTAACATCGGTTGACGATGCTCTGCTGGGGAGCTTGGACGTGATCATATTTGTCCAGATGAGGGAGTGGAACATTCTACCCCACTTCAGCTCGTGCTTCGCACTTGGCTTGATACCTCGTTGCTTGGAGGATGTGAGAGCTTTCTGCCATTTTCTGGCGAATACGGTGCCCTTTCTGGCAAGTGCATTGATAAAGGGAAAAAAGACAGAAAACCTGACTCAACTGTGCCCCTAGTTCATCATTTTGACCATTTTTTTTGTTTTTGATCTTTTTACTAAAACAGTTTTGACCAATATGAGAGTTAGATTAACATGCCTGTTCACTTTTCTGATTTTGAAAATCATGCAAGTTAGGTTATGAGCACTGAAAATTTTCCTGTTTTAGGTCCAAAGAAAGGTCCAATTTTTTTGGAAAAATGGAATAATTTTCGAGACAATTAGCCAACCTCAGTAAAAACTCTCAAAAATTATTTTTGCAAACGGTCACTGCTCAACGAGTACGGAACCTACTCTCAAGATGCGCAACCCTGGGAGCAAGGATCCTCTAGAGTTTTTTTTCCCTAAAGTTTCCTAGAGTGGTGCATTGTGTGGTTGAGATTTAATGATAAGTCACATCAATTTTTCAGCATTAAATCTCAACCACACAATACACCACTTTAGGAAACTTTAGGAAAAAAACACTCTAGAGGATCCTTGGTGCAACCGTGGATCCATAACAATGGAAAATTGCCCCTTGCTTGAATGGCACTGCATAGTAACGGAAAGTTGCCCCTTATTTGAATGGCACCGCAGCGCATTGAATGGCAATGGAAAGTTGCCCCTTGTTTGAATGGCACCACAGTGCATTGTAGTCAGTCCTCAGAGTGACGAACACAACCAAGCTCTTGGATACAGATAAGGCAAAGATGATCAAAACCATTACATAGACATAATCAATTTGGAAGTGTTTGTGGCTGGACTTTAGGATGAAGTTGCCTACGTAACCCAAACATGGGAATCAAGCCTTACGTAGTTCCGGGTTAAGGTACACTCGAGTATTAACCTCTCCTTTTGCGCTCTAACTTTTGTCAAGGCCGCCCTTTCTAGGTTTTTAACCTTGCGAGCTTTGTTTTTTCTTTTTCTTTTTTTTTTTCAATTCTTTTCATTTTTGTCATTTTTTTTCATGTTTTCTTTTTCATTCTTTGCATTTTATTTCTTTTCTTTTCTTTTTTTTGTTCTTTTTCTTCTTTTTTCCTTGCTCTAACTTTTGCCTAGGTCGCCCTTTCGGGTTTTCGGCCCAGCGAGCCTCTCGAGGGTAAAAGTATAGCTTTGTCCATGTCGAATGGTTTTGAGATCTTGAAGTCATCTGAATCCAGGAGAATGGCCGCTGTTTGCTGACGATGCAGGAGTCCATTCAATGGGGGGTTGAATTTGCCCATAGTGTTGTGGGTAGGAACTCGGTTGTCCTTCAGCAATGTCTTCTTCTTTCCTCCTTTCTGGGATTTGGCATTCTTGCCGACCTTCTTTGATTTGTGGAATGATCCATCTTCGGCTCTTCGAGCACATTTGAAATTCTTTGCCCCTAGTTCCTGGGGTGCTTTTGATCTAGCTTTATAAGCTTCTTTTGATGACATCTGATCTTTGTTGATCTGACTTTCTTGCCTCTTGTTCGAGGGCTGCTTTGAATCTGGCCACGCAGGCCTCACGTTGTAGTTGACCATTGAACATTTTGAATTTAAGTCCAAGGTTTGACAATGAGGGGATGAGTCTTGAGGCTGAGAGCGATCCTAGGCTGCACAATCTCAAGAGTGATTCCACACAGGTCTTCGCAAGATCACGTAAAACAGTTTTTGAAATCTTTTAAGAAAGCGACAAATCACTCGCGCTAAAGACAATGTAGAACCAATCTGGATCAAGTCAGGATCCTTCTCAGTATTCACATTAACAAGCATGATCTTGATCATTAAGGGCTTAGCATGCCTCTTTTTCTCTCAATTGATCAAATTTTGCAAAACCCGAGGAATTCCTTCCTCTTCATTTTTTAACACAATGTTTTGAAAAGAGTTTTGGAAAACTTAGGTCAATGCGATGCAATGAATTCAGGGCATAGAAAAGACACAGCTTCTAGTCAAATACTGCTATCTCATTTAGAATTTTTGGCACAACTAGCACACGGCAGAAGCAAACACAAAAGCATGAAAAACCACTGCTGTTCATTGAAATCTGTTGGCATTACTGGCTCCAAGGCAGAAACAAACTCAAAAGAAAACGAGAAGACAAACACAAAACAAGCAAGTGATGTTTGAGGTAACATCCCCGAAATCACCCGACTCCAACAAAACAGGACAGACTCAACACAACAAGATGGACCCCATTGACTCAGTATGAAAAGACTAACTTAATACAAAATGACAAGACTGACCCAATACCCAAGTCAGAAAGCACAAAAACTAGCATTCGTAAAATGCCCAAAACAGTGCGTGCCATACGCCACATCTGGAGTAAACTGAGCGCCGCCCGCAGGTTGTTCATCCCTCGATCACATCACATTATCCCCCACAGGTTCACTGATCAAGTGCCGATAGACTTTGCCGGACCTGGTGCGGGGATGACCTTGTTGTCAATCAAATTTTGTATCGCGTGGAGGAGACGGACGCAACTGTCGGTGTCATGACCGGTTTGTTGATGAAAAGCACAGTCCTTAGTCGGGTCATGCTTTGGAGGGAGAGGATCGAGTAAAGGCCGTTGTTCCAACGGTTTCAGATGTCCTTTCCTGAGTAGGACCTCTAGGACTTTAGACAAAGGCATATAGAGTAGGGTGAAAACCCTCTTGCCTCGAGGTAGATAGTCTGAAGTTCGGGGGTTTGAAGTGGATGTACCAACAAAGGGGGTGGCTACTCTTGGTGTGGTGGTAGTGACCATGCCACTTCAGAAGATCTTGCAGCTGCATCACCGCTGGTGGTCGCACTTGAATTGCGGGAAAACGCCCTCCTAGGCTGCTCCTTCTCTCGGTCAATGAGGCGCTGCTTCATAGCGTCCTCGATCTATACTCCCATCTCATGCAAATCTGAAAAGGTAGGGAAAGAGAGCACGATCATTTTCTGCATTAGTTTGGGCTGGAGGTTGCGCACAACCATCTGTATTTGATCCTTATCCGTTGGCCGAATGGTCATCATTGAGGCCTTGGCCCTTCAGCGGGCCACGAATTCTAAGAAGCTCTCCTTTGGCTCTTGGCGGGTGACTTCAAGATCACGAGTTGTGACCTCAATCTGTGCGTTGTAGGAGTATTGATCACTGAAGGCCTCAGCCATCTCTTTCCAATTCTGTTTCACAGAGTTCTCCAATTTTGCATACCAGATTGCGGCTATCCCAGACAGGGTCCGGCCAAACTATGATAGCTTCTGTAATCTGGTGAGGCCCATCGGCCTTAGTATGTCCGAAAACAGCCGCAAATGTACCCTGGGATCCCTAGATCCATCAAAGCGGTCGATGTGCGGCATCTTAAATCTGTCAGGTAGCGTCACAGCCGAGTCTGTATACCCATCTTCAATATCAGGAATGGAGTGGGCCCCCTGAGACTTCTTGAACAATTTCTCAAGCTTGCTCACTTTAAATGTTGTGGGGTCCGTCTCGACATCAAAGGGGGGGTTTGGTAGGTTGGTGGGTGTTTTAGATAGCTGGGGTAGAACCGGGAGCGGTGCTGGCCCTGTCGGAATGTCCGTATCTTCCTGGACATTAGTTGTCTCCCGAGGGTTGGAACTCTTGGTGGTGGAGGAGCCTAGTGTAATGTAGATACTCCAATTTGCTGCTCTAACCTGGTAATTGTCTCTGCCTGTTGGGCTATGACCACAACCTGTTGCTTGGCGAATTCTGCTTGACGGACAACGTCTTACTGCATGGCTTTCATACTATCCTGGAGTTGGCGCATCATCTCTTCCATTCCCGCCATACTGCCCTGATCTAACTGATCTATTGGTATATTTGTGTCTGCAGTAGGCTCGGAAATCTCAACCCAACTACTCAAAGATCACTGGTCTGGTAGTTGTTGTACTGGTGGTCTGTGCCTGACTAGCCTTCTCTGGCCCTGATTATCCTTGAACTGAATCTCTAACCTGACAAAGTCTATCAGCACAAATCTAATGTAACCGGGGGATAGTGGAACCTTCTGAAGCTATGATTTCAGGACTGCCCTAGCAAAAGAGAAAACAGACAGCATCTCAGCCCAATTTCTGGAATAGATATAAGCATAGTAGGATAACTATGCCCTCTACTGAATTCTGCCCCAAAATTCTGCCTGTAAACCGATACCCTCAGGTAAACTGAATCCCAAAATACTGAACTGGTGCCCGCAGGCCTGATGCCCAAACTTGCAAACTGATACATGCATTCCCTGTAGAGGCCAACTCTAAAGCACATAACAGATAAGTGAGAGCCAAAACACCCCTATGTTGGGGTAGGGTTTCTCTGTCCTATTTTGTCAGGAGTTAGGGTTTCACTGTACACGCAGTGGTTTCAAACAACCTACAATCGGGTAAGCAACCTGTCCTAGTTTGGAATGGTCACTATGGATTCCGAATATGCAGTAGGTCGAATGGTCAAAGAGGGTGCCCCGGTAACAACCGGGGTTTGTGCTCCCATACTAGCAGAGCCCATAACCGGTCAACCTTATGGCATGCTTTAACAAAGAAAGCCTCCGGCAAACCGTTCAGGAATAGCATATGGCAAACACGGTGTCCTAGGCGCACCAATGCACATGCAATGCAAAGAAACACATAAGTGTAATCAAAACAGGATATTATGAGTTCGAGTCAAGCTCTCTAACTCCCCAGCAGAGTCGCCAGAAACTATAGACGTCCCCGAACGCCCCGGGAGGGAGAACCCTCGTTCTGTTCATTTGGGCTCACTACAGTTCAGGACTCTCAAATTGTCACGGTTTTTAATCTGAACCAAAGAGTCCAAATCTGGCAAATTGTTTTGAAAAACAGATTTTTGTAAAGAAGTGCCAAACATGGATTGCTTTGCCAGATACAGAGTCGCCACCTATATATTTTATTTTGGGAGAATTTAGGAAACCCTGACTCGTTTGTCTAAAGCCACGTGTCCGTCATCACCAGAGTTGCCTTGGCTCGGGAACTTGGGTACGATTGGGGAAGGTCAGCTATGAGCACCCCCTCTCGCCCGATCCGAAGATTGGCCTCTACTAACCATGATATCTTGTTTTGAAAACATTATGCGTTCTTATTCCGGTTATTAGCCTAGATTTACTATGTGATGCACACAGCACAAAAGTATAGACTGGATCGCCTGAATTGGAACAAAACATTTCATGTTTGTTTTGAAAATGGTCTTCTACTCGTAAGAAGGCTAAAATGCAGATTTTGCCACCTTCGGGTGGGCTTAGAAAACATGGTTTTGCCACTATCTAGTGGGCTTAAAACTCACAGTTTTAATGCATTATTCCAATTGTAATTCAACCTCCACCCACAGGCATCCAAGCAGTTATATCATATAAGCAAATAGCCTCATGGTAAGCATGCTGTCATGGCAACACTCACACACATGCAAGGATGCTAAAGTGAAAAGACTTACAGAGTACTCCAAGCCAAAACAAAAGCTATGTTAGAAATCCATGCATGGTCCTAATTATATAGAAATGCCTAATGTAACACATGCAGGAATGCAACTACAGTAGGCTCGGCTATTCTAAAATGACATGTGAAATGCTACAGCTAACACGTATTCAATTTGGGATTGAAATACAAATGCAGTTAGTATGATGCGCTGATCCCGGTGCATGCAAAACGAATGAATGTATGCAAACATGCTATCATAAGTATGCTAATTGAAACATGCCCTAAACTAACCATCGAAAGCTAGTAAATAAAAGGGAAGAAAGACGTGGGGTTGGAAGACATACACACACTCACACACACTTATTACACAATTGCCCTCGCTCGGAGGGTCCGAATAAATATTACACAACCAAATGAATACTACTAAATTAATTATTATAGAATTTCTAATTAATTAACAAATAAAATGCGAAAGAAAGGTGGTCGCAGCCCTGCCTCGGGATGCGTGAATGATGCATGCTCGATCCGCCTTGCTCGGAAACCCGTACCACGCCACTGTTGCCTCTATTTACACTGTCTCACCCCTCTGAAAATTATGAAAGTCTCCAGAACTGCTTTGAGCTTCCTTTTGAGTGCTGTGGAGTGCCACCGGCCAGAGAAAAAGGCCACCGGCCATGGGAATAAGGTTATCGGCCAAAGATGGTGTCATCGGCTAGGCACTGATGGCCGGTCGGCAATAAAGATGGCCGGTCGGCCATTGCTTCTTGTAGAATCTTCCAATTGACAGCAGCAGAGGGCAAGCAGTGTATGGCATGGAATTTTCAAGCAACTGTGTGCATGGCCACTCTTCCTATCATGCTAAGGACTCAAGGGAGTGCGGCTCTTGGTACTCGGGCCACCAGTCACGCATTTCGATGCATGATGGCCAAAGGTACCAAGTTTGCAACTTAATGTAAATGCATGCAACAAACAAATGAATGCTAACACCCTATCATGTTGAGATCAAGGGCATCGGCGACCGAGGATTGAGACTTGTTTCGTCACTTTAAGTACGAACACTCCTCAATTCTCATGCTTGGTTTGACACCCCAAACCAAGCAAAATGTAATGCAAGTATGCAATGTACCTCACATATGCAACATGGGTCAAATATGCAACATGAAGCTAGGTAAGCATGGCATGCCAAATGCAATGCAAACTAAACATGCCAATGTGTAATGTACTAAAGCATGCAACATGCAATGTAGTAAACATGGACAAATATGCAATGCGACTAGCATGTGGCAACACTTAATGAGCCAAATATGCAACAAACATATGACAAACATGTAATGGTGGACTTAAACCATAAAGGACAGACCTCAGCCTTGCCATAAACAGTGGCCAAAAGTACCAAAAATGGTAGACAAGTGCTCATGCAAACATGCACACCAATGAGCCAAAAACCCAAGCATGGAAGGCTACTCTCAAGAACACTCAAAGGTGGTGAGCATGAAAAATTAAAAACTCATGTTAACTTTTAAAAAAAAGTGTGAATGATGATGCCAAATCATGCTAGGGAATAGATGCAAAATGAAAGGCATTCAAGGTCACAAATGAGAGCATTACTCAACACCTACCCCAAGCAAGCATGGTATGAGCTATACAACCAAAAACAGAGTCTTGATGCACCAAAATAAGTCCCAAAACCTCCTGATTTGGCAACTAAGAGACACAAAACAAGAAGCATGTACAAAAGGCCATACATGGAGCATAGGATCATGTCTCTCCAAAGCATTGAAAGGATAACAAAATGCAAACATGCAAACATAAAACGTGGACTGAAATGACGTAATAAGTGATTCCAAATCACTAAAATAGCCAAGGTAGTGCATGCTAATGACTCACACACCCGATGCCAACATGCTAGAATGCAAATGGGTTATACAAAGCATGAAATGCATGACCAAATCAACACCCAACAGACCTCAAGCATTGTAAAATATGACTAAAGCTTCACAAAGTTAGGCAAAAATGTGCAAGCATGATGGTCTAATGGCAAGATGCATTTCTGGGCAAAATGGGGGAATACAAAGCAAGTGTATTAAGCATGAGAGGGGCCATTAATCTGACCAAAAATAGAGGCATATTATGACCTAATGACACCCAAAAACCTCTGAAATGGAGCCAAAAACACCCAAGCACATATGCTACCCTTATGAGTAAAAAACATGGACAAATGGGACACAAAGGGGAGAGGGGTGTCCCTCCCCTATGAAATACTTCAAACCCCCTTCTTTACCACTGAAAATCCACTAGATTTCAGTGGTGAGAAGGCCAATACACCAAAGTAACCAAAGCTTAACAATGGACGCACAAAAAGGGCCAAACAAGGCCTTAGAGGGGGAGGTCGCCCCCCAACATCAAAACAACCTTAATGAAGTATCTTAAGCATGCAAATACAAGAATTTTTTTAGTTATACACAAAGTCTAAATCAGTAAGCAAGATAGGTTAAAGACTAGTGCAAGATTGGGGAATCTAAAGCGAAAGTGTTACCCTTGAAGAACACCTCAAGAACAGCAAGCTCAGGCCCCTTCTTCTGATCAAAACCACACCAAAACCTCAAGAACAAACTCTCAAGGCCTCCAAGTTGAAGTATGGTGTAATAGTAGGTGACTTAGTGCAAAACTAAGGTCAAAACACACTTTTGGGGCCTCTAACACACACAAAAGGGGAGAGAGAGGAAGATGTAGAGAGAGAAGGTGATATATATCAGAATATATATGTAAGCTCTGGTTTTTTGCTCCACCCCTACAATGGAGAGGGTAGGTCTCCTTATATAGATAATGGAAAAGGCTAAGCTTCCAAGGGAAGCCAACAAAGGGGTCAAGGCTTCCTAAAGAAGCCAAGGCAAAGGGGCCAAGGCTTCCTTAAGAAGCTAGACCAAAAAGGTGCAAAAGGGGCAAAACAGCCACACTCGTGCATGGGGAGGAGGGTCCGTGCATTCCAACTGGCACAACTGGCTTGCACCATGCCTGAAAAAGGCAAAAATGTGGCACCGGCCAGAAAAGGAGGCCATCGGCCAAACAGATGGTCAGCCGACCACACTAAGTGCCGACCGACCAATGGTATATTTCACCAATGGCCGGTAGCCTCAAAACACAACCGGTGGCCTCAAGCCATGGCCGGTGGGTATCAGGGGTAGCTAGCAAGCTACTCTCTACCCTTAGGTGCAAAAACAAACAAGTCCTTGGTGTAAAACCAAGCACAGAACAAGCAAGTCGAGAGATGCTGAGGCAAGGTGCGTAGCCAAGACCTCCGGGAACTTAAAACAAACACGAACGTGGATGATCACCGAGTGTTCAAGCGATGACGTCCAAGTCTTAAGGACGGTCAAAAATGGGGTGTTTACGCATACATATTCGTATCTCATACGGAAAGGGGGAAGAATTTAACTACGTAAACATCAAATCCGAACACGTTTCACGTGAAAGGTGAAAATGTGGTTTAACCAACAAGTATACCTAACTGTATCTCATATGGAAAGGAGGAAGGTTTTAATCAAGTTTAAACAATGTACACAGGCATCAATGTACACAACTTAAGTATACATAGACATCAATATACATATACATACGCATACAAAGTATATACAAGCAGATATATATATATATATATATATGCAAGGATATACATATATATGTCTCTATCCCCTCTCATGCTTTTGTCACTTTCTCTCTTCCTTCATCTGCTTCGAGCGTTGTGTTTGGTGCACGATTTCAACAAATATGTCACCTGACTGATAGAGCTAGACCCTCCCTGATTTTTTTCAACGACTGTCTTGGCACCTTCACCCTCTTATTTTCTTCTCCTTCCTCGTTTTCTTCTTAAACCGAGGCCTGTGAGAGAGGCCGAGCAAAAAGTAGTGAACTCTCTCTCCCACCACTCTACAGCCCCTTTCTTTTGCATCACTTTCCTCTAACATGACCTCTTCTCATGGTTCTCTCACTCTCTTTCTCGACCTCAACGAGTCTACAATAGAGATAACTAGTTCTGACTCCCTTGAACCTCAACTGCGCTCCCCTTCTCATTTCCCTGTTCTCAACTTTCCATCGATGTCAGTTGAGCAAATAATGGCAACACAGTCTAACATCGAGGCTAACTCGTATACACTAAGGTTATACGTGGAGACCGTGACTGCGGTCTCTAACTTGTCCCATCAACTGCAGAACAGGACGTTTGAAGTGTATCAATTGTCAGCGTAACTCTCACTGCTTCAACGTATGTACAAAGATGCTCGAGTAAAACTTAGTGCACTGAAAAAGCTGAATAAAGAGCTAAAATGGCAGGCCACCTTCGTGGCTTGATTTGGAGTTCCCTCATACTCCGCATTTGATGGCCAACGAGGAATAATTTCTTTTGGAAGCTCTACCAAGGCATAGGCAAAGTCTTCAAGAGCTTCAAAGGAGTGAAGATGAAGTGAGACAGTTGACGGTAAAGTCGGGTGATGAAGCTATCTTTGTAATCTCTGCTGAAGTGCAGTCGAAAACTACGAAAATAATTACCTTCTCTATATTTCATTTTTGTTTTCTTTTTCTTTTATTTTTATTTATTTTTTATTTTTAGAGTGGGCACCTATAGCTTCAACTCTCTTTTGTACAACTTTGGTCGGGGATCCCTAAAGTTTAATAAAAGAGTTTTGTTTTGCAAATCTGAATGGCATGAATGGCACAACACTTGAGCATAAAAAAAAAAAAAAAAAAAAAAAAAAAAAAAAAAAAAACATTTGTTTTGAATTTTGAATTTGGGAACTGTTGCATTTTAATGAATTCTGAGCCAGGTGTCGAGCCTATGACTGACTAAAACACAAAATACAACTTAATGAAAGGAAAACAAAGCAAAAACCATCCCAAACACACCCTTTTATGCTTGTCGGAATAAAATGGACACAAAACAAAACAAAACAAAACATCACAAGTCAACCACCTGATTGATAGCCCAACAGAAGGACATCGTCGAAGGCAACTACTGTGCATATTCCGGCGAGTGTTTGACTAAAAGAAAAAGTACAAGTTAATGTGACCTTGGTGACGAGGACTTGAGAGTGAGGAAAGGACAGAAAACCTGACTTGAATGTGCCCCTAGTTCATCACTTTGACCTTTTCTTTTGGTTTTTTCACTAAAAAGATTTTGATCAACATAAGAGTTTGATTAGCATGCTTGTTCCACTTCTCTATTTTGAAATCATGTGAGTCAGGTTGTGAGCACCGAAAATTTTCTCTTTTTGGTCCAAAGAATGGTCTGAGTTTTGCAAAAATGGAATAATTTTTGAGAAAATCTGTCAACTTCATTAAAAGTCCTCAAAATCTATTTTCGCAAGTGACCACTACCCGATCAACATGAAATCAACCTTTAAGATGTATAATTGAATTCGTCTTGCAACTAAACCTGTCATGAAGGAGAAATAGGACAACTGAATCAAATGGGAACGAGCCAATCAAATATGGGTAACTGAGTCGAATAAAGATACACCAATCAAACATGGATGAGATGAGTGAGTTGAAAAATGAATAGGGCCGAACTTAAAGATGAAGCTTCCTGCGTATCCCAAATATAGGAATTAGGCCATACGTAGTTCCAGCTAAGGTTCACTCTGGTATTGACACTCTCCTTTGTGTTCTAACTTTTGCCAAAGCAGCCCTTTCAGGTTTTTAACCTTGCGAGCTTTTCATTTTTTTCATTTTTCTATTTTTTTTATACTCTAATTTTTGCCTAGGTCCCTCTTCCAGGTTTTCGGCCAGCGAGCCTTTCAAGGATAGTACTTCTTCAGCTTGTCCATGTTGATTGGTTATGAGACTTCTAAATCATCCAAATCCATAAGAATGGTCGTTACTCTTGACCAGATAAATTTGATGATGCAGGGATCCCTTCAATTTGGGTCTAAATTTGCTGCTAGTGTCATGGATAGGAACTCGATTGTCCTTCTGTAATAAAACTCATTCTCTCAGATTCCGGGATTTGACTTCTTTTCCGGTCTTCATTAGCTTGTGAAATGATCCAGTTTGAATCTTTGTCAGATTCGACATTATTGCCCCTAATTCAAGGGCTGCTTCTAATCTGAATCACATCTGATTATTTCCCCTAGTTCAAGAGCTGCCTCCATTCCGGCTATGCAAGTCTTATACTTTAATTGATTACTTAATATTCTAAATCAAGGTTTAGAAGCTAAGGAGGTCGGACCTTAAGTCGAGAGGGATCCTATGCTTTACAATCTCAAGATCAATTCCAAACATGTCTTCATAGGACCATGCAAAAAATATTTTTTTGAAATCTTTTAACAAAGTGACTAATTGCTCATGCTCTTACGAAGACAATACATAATCAATCTGAACCAAGCCAGGATCCTTCTCAGTACCCACATTAACATAAATGATCTCATTCATCAAGGGTTTATCACACCTCTCTTCCTCCCAGTCAATCAAAATTTTCAAATCCCGAGAAATTTCTTCCTTTTCTTTTTTATTAGAGTTTTGGAAAAAAGTTTTGTAATTTTTGGTCAATGCAACGAATTAAAGGCACAGAGAAGTAGGCAGAATCTATGGCACTTTTATTGAAAAGAAACTATGACTCAATGATAACAACAAACTCAAAAGAAATGACAAAGAAGACCTAGACAAGACAAAAATGTCTGGGTTAACACTCCTAAAATCAACAGACTCTGACTCACTAGAATGACTCGAGCCAAATCCCAACTCTACAAACTTGGTGGAATCAAACTTAGACTCAATACTCAATTCAGAAATCAGAATAAAACCATTCTCAAATTGCTAGTCAAAGTGTGGGCCATCCACAACATTCAAAATAAAGCCCGTGCAATCAACATGTGGTCACTCCCCAATCATAGAAATGGTCGGATATCCCACAAGTTCTATTTATTTACATTGGTAGACTTTTTAGGATATCGGATTTTTTTGAAGCAATGGTGCTACAACAAATTAGCAAACACAAAATGGAACTTCCAATCAAAACTATGGCAGCACTTTGGCCCAATTCGCACAACTGATTATTGTATGTCCCTACTAAAAACAAACTGAACCCTACAAAGTGACATGCCTGAACCACTGTTCAGAATTTGAGAACCCCAGATCCCATACATTGCACATAGCAAGAAAAAGAACAAACACCCCTATGGGGGCTAGGGTTACCCAGTCATAACTTTGAAATGATCTAGGGTTTCACTATTCAAACAAGTGGTATCATATAACTTAGAAATGAAATAGTATCTTGTCCTATTTTTGGAAGGCACTATAGCTCACTATATGCATAAGGTCAGCTCTACTCTAGGGATTGAAGTTAAGGTGACGTCACTAGAGAATCCTTTGAGCAATAACCAATGGAGACCCTAGGAAGTTAGAAGAGTCAATACAGCCTCTCTTCGAAGTCCGAGAACCATAGATAGCGAAGCTACCTGTTTGACAGATCTCAAAAGGTTATAATACAAGGCCTCTAAAGTAACGTAGAGATAAGTATAGTGTCACAAAAAGCTTGCTTGTGTTCGCACCAATATCTAGGCAAACACAAGGACTTTAAGTGCACCAATGCATTCAATGCAATAAACATATAATTAAAAATAAATGTCATATCATAGAGTTCGAGTCAATGTTTCATAAAATCCCTAGAAAAGTCTCCAGAAACTGTAACATCACCCAAGAGGGTACCCGCATGCGTTAAACAGTTCGGGCTCCTGAGATCTCTGCAATCTAGTCTCACGAATGCAATGTGAAACATAGATTAGAGTCCAAATTTGGAAACTTTTATTGAAAATCCATTTTTTTGCAATTTTATAAAAAATGGACTGCACCATCATATTTCAAAGTTGCCACCTAATATTTTGAGAAATTAGGAAACCCATGACCCGTGCTAAGGCCGCTGTTCATTTGTATGAGAGGGGAAGGTCAAGAATGAGCACCCCCCACTCACCCGATTAAAGATCGGCCTCTACTAAACCATGATATGAGTTTTATTTGCTTTATATTTTCATATTTTGATTTATTTAATAAATCCCAAAAATTTACTACGTGAAGCATACAAGTATAGACAATGTCATTCATCTTGGAACAATTTGACCTCATATATTTTTTGAAAGAGTTTTGAAGATGCACAACTCAAAGAAATTGAGTTTACAAATATGAAAATCAATATCATTCCAAATTAAATGACACAACCTCCATCCATTGGCATTCATAGAAATACATCACATAATAAAATAAACACATGGTAGGGTGCTAAACATAATAAGAAAATTATGTACAAGCAGAATGCTAACATATAACAACATACATATTTACCGACGTCCCGCAAACAGTTACCAAACAAACTTAGTAAAACATGCATGATCCTATATACAAAATTTTAACGCAATACATACACAAGAATGCTTCTAAAGATCCAGCTTTTAAAACATGACATGTGAAACATTGCAAAACATGCGATAGTGCACAAAATCATGTAATAATCAATTAAAGCACAAAGACACAAATTTAACCGGATCTAGGCGTGTATCATGTATGTAAAAGCAAGGATATGCATGGCATAAAAGATATAAACATATGTACAGTTAAGGAAAGCAATTAAAGAATGGGATAGATAAGAAGTGGGGATAGGGAATTATTACAACATTTTAAATATTACAAATCCAAGGGAAATGAATAAATATTATAACACAATATAAAACTCTTCACAAACACTCAAAATAAAATAAACTTAAGAAAATAGTAGTTGATCTTCTCAACATCGGAAGGCTGCCCGATTTTGCCTAGAGGTCACGGGCGTGATGGTGTACTTTTAGGTGGCTACCCGACCAACTAACGGGCCGAGTAGCCTGGTAGGCTCGGCCAAACTCTGTTTTCTTAGATTTACACAACAAAAACAGAACTAAAAAGAATATATATAGGAGTCTCAACTCACCACTTTCAACTAGATTACAACAATATATAATATAACAAAAAATCAAAGTAAAAGAGCAAAGTAAGAAATGCAAGAAAATGAAAAGTTTGTGAAATTCACCTTCCAAGGAAATGATGAACTTCTTAGTACACAAACTCCGTCTTGATCACCCTCAAGTGTAGGAAGTGTGTTCTCAAATCCTTAATTCAAAATTATGGAGTTTATGATATGCAAAGTGGCTAACTCTCTAGTTTTTCTCACTTTCAATCACTAAACACTCTTCCTTAATCAAGGCAATTGATCTTTGGTATTATAATTTTTGGAGTGGTTTTGGTGTATGGAAATGAGGAATTTCATTAGCTATGGAAACTTGGAAGTGTTTTGGCTCAAGGTTGCAATTTAGACAACTTTTCCTTTTTTGCTCTCTTTTCTCTCTAACTCTCTCAAAAGATTTTTTTTCCTCCATTCCATTATCTCCCTTTTTAATATATAGTCTGAATGTATAAGCCATGAAGGAATAAAAAATTGAAGAATGGGGGACAAAGTGGAAGACAAAGGTGATGGGAATGACAAGGATGATAACGATGATCAAGACTTTGTTGCTTTTGATTCATTCTTTATAACAAGGCCAAAACCTCTTTTGATAATGGAAGGTGAGTGGAGATAATGGAGGATGAGTGGGTGCACTTGAATGGATCATAAAATGGGTCAATGGGGTGTCCCAACTAAAGCAAAACCAAAAAAATGGGTCTGCTGCTGTCTCGGACCGGGTCAACAAAATCTACTCTTAAGCTTGACTTCAAACGGGCATATCTCTCTTATCTGAACTCGCTATTAGGTGGTTCTTGAGTCTAAATTGAAGCCCTAGTAGTCTACTTTTCAATGGTCATAGCCTTACATCTAAATTCCAAGTGTACAAAGAAATATGCCTAATTTAGTGAAGGCTGTATATTTCTTTCTTAACGATTTGATGCTCATCATTTTTCTAAACCAGTTTTCTTTCATCCCCTCCTATTTCCTTCAACTCCAAACCTATAAAGAAGATGTTTTTAAATATTTTTCAAAGAGTTCACCTCCCTTTCATTATTTCCACTTTGTCATTACTCGGTTTGCTGAAAAGTGCAATATTTTAATTGAAATGAGAGCCTCGGAACAGCATAGAAACATTTGAAATTGTTTTTTGAAAAGAGGGTTTTAATGTCTAAAATAATTTGGCCAAAATGGGGCGTAAGGTTTTTGAGAGAAAACCAAATTCTATTTTTCTTGTTGAGGATTTTGTGTGAAATACCTTCTTGTTATTCATCATAGGGTGATCAAAAGAAAGCGCCCAAGTCTTAGGGCCAGTCAAAATGGGGGTGTCTACACCATCATCAACTAAATTAGACACAGAATATATCCAAAAAAAAGTAGTTCAATTCATATTGCTGACGTGGTACAAGAGTATAATATTTATATTACTAACGTGTAATGTCAGTAGATGCATCCACATCAATTCCTTACATTTGTTACAGAACTTAGGCCAAGAAAATAACACACAACATTTCAAAGATTCTGCTTTTCTTACAACTGATGGATCATCTAGATCAAGCCTTGCTATAAGCTCACTAGCCTAAAGGACAAGTGGTTCTTAATCACTACTAAGAACAGAAAACATAAAACCTCATATGTATGATATGATTTACCTGCATTGCTTGACCTTTAGACATCAAAAAACGGATAATTTCGGAAGTAGGTGAAAGAAGTAGCATACACATCTTCATAACCTCAACCTCCACAAAAGGTATGTCAGCCTCAACATGACTACCATCTAAGACTAGATACCGCAGTAGCTTGTATGGAGTCTCTGCCACTAACTTGGACTGGTCGTGATCATTCTATATATGACGAAGAAAAGTTACTAAAACTTCTCAACTAACATAAATATTAGTAAACATTAGGAAAGAGGATCCATGTAGCTAACCCCACTTGATTGGGCACGAGGCTTATTATGGTTTTGGTTATTACTAGGAAAGCAAATATCTGTAATCACCTGAAGTAAGCAAGTCCTTCCATTAATTAGAAGGCGAGTTCCGACAGCTTCTTTCTCTGCATATATAACATAACTGTTTCCATCCAAATGTGACAAATTGAAGTGACCAATTAAAATTACGTTATGCACTTATATTGAGATATACAATGCTGAATAAAAGCCAATTCATCATAGTTTAGGTATAAGACCATAACTATAGTGCAACGTTAAATTGTGAATCTGCAAATTTCAACAGAGTCAAGCATCAAAGAGTACTAAAGAAAATGGTAGAGATAATAGATGATTGCCTGCATCAATAAACCTCCATCACGTAGAGTATGTATCTCTGCCTCGATCTCTGACTGATTCATTTTTAATTTGTAGCTTCTTGGCCCACCCCTCACCATATCAATCTAAGAAAAAACCACCATTATATTAGTGAGACATTAAACTATCCCCAAAAAAAAAAAAAAAATTCTATTCACAAAGTCTTAGACATGGACCCTGTACAATCAAGTAGCATAATGTTTGTTTAGAAAACTTACTGTATATTTGCTTCCTTCAATATTCAATGAAACTTGGGAGTTGACAAGTGATATGCTGCAAATGGGGGGACACTTAATACTCAATACATCAAATTTCAGGGCTAAAAAGGAAAAAAAAAAATGATAGATGGATAGAGAGAAAGAGAAAGAAAGAGAAACCTAATCTCAGTCCTAAAACAAGTCTCTAAAGCATAGTACCTTAGGAGGGATTTGCCCTTTTTCAAGATAACCAACATACTCTGAAACCATAGTTGCACTGCTAATGGATGCTGTCCAAGGTTGACAAATAAAAAGCAATAAGAATATCAGTGGTATTAAGTACAGTAGTTAGATATGTAGTCCACACCATGAAATCTTGAGAAACCTAAACCTTCTATATAATGGGAAAGACCACCAACCACAGAGAGATACCAAGGTAGCCTTTCTGCTCTAACCCGCATCACTATTCTACTGTCCAACTAGCCTATATGTATTTTATTGTCCTTATAATCTGAAGCCTGAGAAAATATACTACATCGTTAGATGATATATGTACAGAAAAAAAAAAATTACAACAAAGATTTATGGATGGCTCAGATTGTCAAAACTTGGAAAGCTTAAATGTAATAGATCAATGGTGTAATCAAAATTTGTATGAATTTCTCCCCGAATTTGAATTTCCTTCAGCCCAAGAACCATGCGGGCGATTGCTAGGCTCTGGACTCTCCAAAGGCAAAAATATGACCTGAGGTATATTCAGTTTTAGCAGCATACACACAAATAATTTATAGAATCATCTATACACCTAGAACATAACTCTGCTTAGAAAGTTTTTAAAAGAAGAAGTTGTCTAAAAATATAAACACAAATGAACATAATGCCCTAATGCATAAGGTTTCATGAGATAAACTCGATACATATATATTGTACAAATATCTAATTAGGGAATCATAAAATTATGTATCAATTTACGAGAATACAAATATATGGGAATACATATGGAATACATTGGTAAACCATAAATATATGACAGTCATATGAAGGAGCACAAAAAACTAAAGGTCAAAAAGTTATTTGACCTTGGAAGAACTCAAACAACAAGCATAGTTTAGTTTATAATTAAGTTGCATTCATATCATCTGATTTAACCAGTTAGAATCTGAAATAAAATGAAGAGAACTGTATAGTTAACAAAGATCAAATGATTTGTATGAATATGATAAGGTACTTCCAAGTGTAAGATCTACTCATCCAAATATCAATATCAAGTTAGAAGATACTACAGAGAATGATAAAACATTAAAAGAAAAAAGAACATAAACAGATAAATCTAATGGAATTAATGCAATTGAATAAAATAATTCAGAATGCTTTTGGTTTCTACGCGTCTTATTCATGTTTCTTAATTAAGTACCTTGCTATGTATTTTTATTTTATTTTGAATACTAGTAAAATAGAATGAAACGACATATTTGCCAAGATGTGAGGACATATATGGCCACAAGCACCATATAAGAACTCAGACTGTTACTTAAATTATATAATGCCAATTTATCATTTTTGGAAGATAAATGTTGACACATAATAGGAAGATGATTATGTGATAGCAAGGAACCCAGGAGTATATTCCACAATATAATCAACATGTTAATTTCTCACCCATTATGTTAGGTTTGCACAAAGTCAAAAGTTAAAAGTCAGCTTGATCAATATCTACTTATTAGCTATGTAAGTAGAGTTTCATAATATGGTGAGTATAAGAGAAAACAAATGTGAATTTACACCCGAAAGATCTTTTATGGAAGCAATTAGATCACCAAGAGAAAAAGCAAGAGTGTTTTGTAACAAGCCTATGTTGCCATGTTGCCACAGTTATGTTGCTAAAATAATTGTGAATTCTATTCATAGAAATTAACTGATCAAGTTTTAGCATTACAACAAGCACAACCATAAAAAAGAAAAGCAAAAAATACAAAAATACAAAAATACAAAGAAAAAAAAAAAACAAAACAAAACATAAGCACTTGTTCTATGATTTGTAGGGATAAACACAAATGTATATGTATATGTACATGAAGTAAGTTCCATAGCAGTATCTCCTAAATTCTAGATTTTGAGAATCACCAAGCCTAAATGCTTCAACTTTAAAGGAAACACCAAGTATATCTCAACATATTTCAGAGAAATTCCAACGTAAGTGTCTGAAACTGCAAAACAATGAATTCCAACAACCTAACTCTAGTTTTTCCTAGCCATGAAACTATTATCAAAGAAAAACCAACAAGGCTCAACTCCTTCACTCTATTCTTCCAAAGGGATCACAATCTAAAATGCCAAGAATAAATTAGATCTCAAAAGAGGCCGATTTTCCACCTCCAAATCATCACCAAATCATAGTATATCATCACAAATTTGGTATATCATCTAAATTTTCAAGATTTCTCCCACAAATTTGATACAAGTAAAAAATGCATATAAACATTAACTATCCTAGATCATTGCTCCACCATTTCAACACAAGCAAATCATCGAACACATTGCGTGCAGAAAGTTGAGGGGCTTATATTCGAACATTTCATAGGCATATATATATATATATTACAAAAGAGGGAAAGGAATTGAAGAGAAAATCAGAAGAGAGAAGCTAGATTTGAGTTAGAATGTATAAAATCTACTAAATAAATAAAAATAAAAACTAAACGAATTGAATCTCACAAAATTGGAAGAGAGAACTAAAAATCTAGAGAATCAACCTTCGAATCTTCAAGAATCAACTCAAACAGGTTTGAAAAATTAGAAATCTAAGTTCATACAAAACAAATGCAGATATGCATGTCTGAAATTAAAGTTAAACTTACAGATTTGAGTTCAAGTTTAGCAACACAGAAGAGAGAAGCTAGATTTGAATTAGAATGTATACAATCTATTAAATAAATAAATTAAAAAAAACTAAATGAACTGAAACTCACAAAATTAGAAGAGACAACTGCAAATCTGGAGAATCAACCTTCGAATATTCAAGAATCAACCTTCAAATCTTCGACAACCTTCATAGATCTGATGGAGAGATGAGTACAGAAAGTGAGAGTGAGAGATAATTCAAGCAAGAATGAGACTGAGAGTGAGAAAGAATGAGAGCGAGAGAGAATTCAAGCGAGAGTAAGAGTGAGAGGGAGACAGGTGGTGTTTGTTTGGGCTTTTTTGAGCCAACTTATAGCTTCTAGCTTTTGAAAAGTTATTTTGGACTGTTTGGTTAAACTTATTTCAAACAGCTTCTGATTCTAACAACTTATTTTAAGTCAAAAAAGCTGATTCTAAGAAGCTGCTCACCGCTTGCTTCTGATTATCAACTTCTGTTGTCGACATGTTAATTTACGGTTATACTCTTAAATTTTTTTATTTTTTATTTTTTTAAAAATAAAAAAAATCCAAATGGAGTATAGAATATTATTATTATTTTTTATGAGAAATGTAGACAAGTAGTGAATAATAAAAAATAAAAATTAATTGAAAAAGCTTATTCACAGCTTATTTAACAAACACTACTTAGCAACTTAAATCTATAATCCAACAGCTACACTAAACAGATTAACAACTTCTGATTAAAGTCATAATCTATAATCTGTTAAGCTATAATCTATAATCTGTTTTAACAGCTACACCAAACGCGGCCACTGTGAGAGAGGATTCGAGTGAGAGAGAGATCAAGCGTGTCTGAAATATGTAACGGCGTCAGATATGCACCGTTTTTCTAAAATTTGCCACATCGCCTTCTGAAGCCACTCAAGCTTGGTAAGATAATCTTTATCAATAATGGTGTTTCAATAAAATGCCATAAAAAAAAATGTTGTCGTACCTTATTTTTGTTGTAGTGTTAACACATCTGCCAGTAGAAATTGAACTCCTTGACTAGCCCTTGGCCTTTTGCTTATTAGACCATTGCTGAGAGCTCCAGGCAATAAGTACTTTTTAATTGTCATTACTGATTATTAAACGAAGTGGGTTGAGGCAAAACCTTTAGCGCATATACGAGACACCAATATCAAACGCTTTGTCTGGAAAAACATCATAACTCGATTCGACATTCCCAGAGTGCTCATTTTGGACGACACTCAATTCGATTGTGGTCTTTATCGGGAATTGTGCGACATGTACGGAATTCGATTGTACTTTTCCTCCCCGGCTCATCCGCAGACCAACAGTTAACTAGAGGCTTCTAATAAAGTGGTCCTGGACGGCATAGAGAATCAGCTCGAGAAAGCAAAAGGACAGTGGGTTAATGAGCTGTCAAGTGTACTATGGATGCTCTAAACTACGTTGAGATGATCCACCGGGAAAACTCCATTCGCCTTATGCTTCAGCAATGAAATAATCATACCACTAGAAATCGGTTTGCCAACTCTTCAATCAAGGGCGTTCGACACTAGCGGAAATAACATGATGCTTTCCCTTGATATGGATTTAATCGAAAAACGTCGATATCCCTTGTAAAGATGGCACGATACGAGCAGCAGCTGGCAAAGTTCTACAACCAACAAGTGCAACTCTGCTGATACACCCCTAGTGAGTTAGTTCTTAAAAAGGTACTTCTTGCCAGTAAAAATCCTGCTAACGGCAAGCTCGGCCCCAACTAGGACAGCCTTTATCAGATTTATTCCATCGCCAAGGCAGGGGCATACAACCTTTTAGATATGAACAGAAAGCGGTTACCCCGGCCCTGAAATTTGACCCATCTTCATAAATTTTGTCATTAGTGTCGATTCTTTTCTTTTTTGATTTCTAATGTATATTATTTTACTTATGTACAATCAATGATACAAGATGTTACCTCTATACCTTTTTCGTTATATATTGAATGCTTTGATTCAATTCAGATTATCAATAAAAGCCTCTGAATTCGAAGCACTCTTCATGCGAAGCACAAAGCGCCATCAATAGAAGCTTTCGAATTTGGAGCACTCTTTGCGCTCAGTACGACCCAACATTAATAAAAGCCTTCAAATTCGGAGAACTCTTCATGCTCAGTACAAAGTGCCATCAATAAAAGCCTTTGAATTCGAAGCACTATTCATGCTTAGCACAAAGCGCCATCAGTAAGCCTTCGAATTCAAAGCACTCTATGTGCTCGGCATGAAGCGCCATCTATAAGTGTCACGACCCAAACCCATTCCTATAGATTTTGGACCATAACCAGCTAGTAATCCCGGATTACCTAGCCTCAAAGATAGAATTAAGAAAAATATTTTATTAATAATAGGGTTAAAAGCGGAAGTAGACTAGTAAATTTAATATTGTCTATTGAGTTGTGCATATATGGCTTAATCAATGACTTGTCATACAAGTAATAACTCACACCATTCATATACATAAGATAGTATTTAGCCAAGACCATTCACAAGATCATTTTTATATAATTTCAAAAGCTTATATACAAAAACACGGTTAACATGACCAACAAAAACAAAAAGGAAAAAAGCCTCTTGCGTGAGGCATCCTTGGCTGACTCCTCAAAATTTGGCATCCTTACACAAGTTCACTAGGGCCAAGGTTGCATGTCTCACTACTCACTTACATTCATATATATAAACATAGTGAGCTAACGCCCGGTGAATAACATCATTGTAAAGAGGTATGAATGAGTTCTATATACAAAAGTAAAGTCATAAAATAACTTCATTACATAGCAGAACGACCTCGGGTCCAACACATAACAAAATGACCTTGGGTCCATAGCAGAACGATCTCGTGTCCAATACAGCTATATAAAACAGCCTCAGGCCCAACTTGTAAACGGCCTCGGGCCTAACATATAAACAGCCCCAGGCCTAACATATAAATTATAAATAACATACTGAGCAGACAGATAGAAGTCTTATTCATACTTTCAAATCCATATATATATATATATATATATATATTTAAAAGAGAGAGAGAGAGAGAGAGAGAGAGCACTGACCACATTGATATAATCAGAAAGTAGAATAGGAGAAAATATCTTTACTAAGATATTACTCACCTCAAGTAGGTTATTGTCCTTCCACAATGTTCAAACCTACACATTACACATGGGTACACACATTGGGTCACATAGTTCAACTCATATAATTCATCTTCTCTTTTTCATTCAATGATTCAAGTTGATTTCTCACTTATAAGTTCCTTATTAAGTAACAATTCATGCTTAGAAATGCTCCAAAGAAGATGATAACGAAGATATGAACACATAAAGACTTGTCAAAATATGCAGAATTTGGCCTGACCACTCGAGCCACCAAATGGCTGCTCGAGCAGACTGCTCTATTTGTAAAAGTACTGGGAGGGTCTGATCTGTGCACGAGCCAAGACTTGGTCACTCGAGCGGTTCAACAATATACAGAGGGTTCGCTCAAGCGCATACTTGGTCACTCGAGCAATCTATAAAGAACGCAAAAGTATTGGGAGCTCATCAAGTTCGCTCCAACGCACACATTTTCGCTCGAGTAGTCTGCAAATTTTCTAGGTTTTCCAAATTACTCTTTGAAGTTCAAAAATGCACTTTTCACACTCAAAGTTTGCATGGCTTAATAGAAACATGTAGAAACCTTTCTTAATGCACAAATTCATGGAAATTATGAAACCACATACTCAAATCCCTTTTAATTTTCCAAAACAAAGTTCAAAACTCCATGTTCTTGACTTGCATGTAATGAATTAACTTTTTTTCTTTTCAAAATTCATTAACTTGACAAATTTAAGCTCAAAGCCTCCATGCATGTACAAAATTCATTTCCAAAACATGAATTTAGGAATCAACACATGATGGATGAAACATGCATTACAAATTAACCCACAATTTCAACATGAATACTAGAATTCAAGCTCAACATGGAAAAACTCAACAATTTAGCACATGTATGCAAAGCTTCTTCACATTCTTGACTTCTCATATCCAACTACATGCAAATGGTAAAATATAAACCATGAACTCAACTCTAAATCACAATATCTTCATGTATTGAAGGTTGAATTTTGACCTAGAGGCTTTAAACACAACAATTATTTGCACAATTGACCAATTCAAGCTATATCTTCAAGTTCACCTTCAATCTTGCACTTTCTCTTTCTAGATGAGAGGTCTCTCTCTCACTACAATGTACTTTCATAATTTGGGAGCTTAAAATGAAGAAGAGTTTAGCTCAAATGAGCTTAAGGCTTAACATATATAGTTGGAGTGGCTCAATATAATAATTAGAACATTAGGCCAATTAAACACAACTTAATTATTCAAACTGAATCAATTTTTAATTAAACTTGCCAAATAATTTAGAAAATCCCAATTGGACTATTCATGTACTCAATTACGATTTTTGATGCCGTTAAGGCCGTCAATTTCATATTCAGAGTAGAAGTCATAACAGATAATTCACAATTCGAACAGATAGACACAAATTAACTATGTGGCATATATCACAATAATTAATTAACATATAATTAAATAATATAATCATGATTTGCATGTTGGGGTTGTTAGAATAAGCCTTCGAATTCGAAGCGCTCTTTGTGCTCGGCACAAAGGGCCATAAATAAAAGCCTTCGAATTCAAAGCGCTCTCTGTGCTCAACACGAAGGGCCATCAATAAAAGCCTTCAAATTCGGAGCACTCTACAACACATCATTTTTAATTACAATTATGTAATGTAGAGGCATAATTAGTTTGACGAATGCACACAAATGTAACTAAATTTTTATTGAGAAAACATCAGGACAAATTCAAATTACATTACAGGTACATTTATCCTAAGGCATATCGACTAGTTCTCAAGGTTCGTGGCCTCCTCCTCATCGTCTATTTTCTTGACATAGTATGCTTCAAACGGCATGATGTAGCTCTAGTACAACGTCGAAGCAGAATCAACACTTGATGCTTGAAGTGCCTCTGCCTATCCGTGCTTAAAGCCATGATTTTGACATTGGCATACATCATCCACCAAATTCTTCGTCATGTTGTTTATACCAATCTTTCTTCCTTCGAAGAATCCTTTGTTGCAGGCTCGGCTCTCTATGGCTTCTCCCACAAATATGCTAGCAGTGTCTCGATCAACTATCGCCCAGTCTATCAAGCATTGTGTTATTTTGTCTTTCGATGTCGCCGAATCTACTGCCCCCACTGCCTTGAACTCAGCCACTCTAAATTTTTGAGCCATAATCTACGCGCTCTCGTTGGCCTCTTTAAGTCGACGTTCCAAATTTCGAATCCACCCATCTTTGTGATCAATTTCCTTTTGGGCGGCACGAAGGCGTATGCCAACTTCATATGAACTATACAGACCCTTGATAGCCCCGTGAACTCCTTCTCTGAAAGCCTCATAGTCGCCCCAATTGGTCAAAGATTGGCGCACTTCATGGAGAAAGATTTGTCACGTAAATTCAACTACCACATTCGGGTCATAGACAATTAAATCGGCTTTAGTCATGGGTTTGTTCCTAATAAACACGAAGAAGTTCAACAGACGTGGCGATCTACTCGGCTCGCCTCAAACTAGGGCCTGGGTACTAGCAACTCTAGTGCCTTCTTTCTTTTGAATCCCACTTATGGGGAATCTATTTTGCTCGTCCCTCATTTTCGTTTCATGTTGCCTGGGCAATCAATGCCTGCTTTGCTCCTCTGGTTCCACGGTGTTTTTGCGAATAGAATCGCTAGGCGCTTGTTGATTCATTTCAGCATCCAGTTCTACTAAACTCTTCCCCCTCTTCTCCTATTGAAGAACAGTCTATGGAATGCTATGTCGTAAGCTGTGTGCTAAGTCTTGCATTGTGCATGCGTCTCATCGCACTATTTTGCACTGTGACCATTACTTGCATTGTGCATGCATTTTACCGCACTATTTTGTGCATCGCACTGTTTGGTGCAATTTATACTCGCGCTATCTTGCGCACCTTACTTGTATCGCACTCTCTTGTGCACTCACCTGGTCTAGGAGACCTTAAATCCTACATCATCATTCATGTTGTTTTGCGCATCGCACTTGCATTTATTCGCACCGTCTTGTGCACTTTCCGGTCTAGGAGACCTTAAATCCTCTAAAGGTGCAATTCCTTTGGTGTTTGTCGTGCCCAAACGACTTCTGGTGGTCTGGTATAGCCACCTGCCTGTGTTTGCGGTGAGTTCCAAGGAGACCAACTGAGACAGTGGAAACTAGCGTTCGAATGGCTTATGCCAAGAACGCAAAGGTTCGGGATTTCCGAGACTAAAGTCTGGTTTAAATACCCAGGGGTATATCCTCGGCTTGAAATCTGTATGGCAGCCCTATAGATTGAGATAGCATCTGTATGCACCTCAATTCTGGATACTGATCCAACCTAGTCTGTCACCCTGTTGGAGAATGGGGAAAATTGCGACCATAGTCAGGGAGAAAAGTAGTACCTGCGGTTCAACCAAGGAGAAGCGAAAGATCCCCAGCAGCATGAGGTAAGTCATTGCCAATTGTCCCTGTAAGGTACCTTTACCTCTTAGCTATTACATTGCATTTTAGCCACTACATTACAGTGCATTGCATGAATCCTCAATTTTCAAACCGGCTTCGCGTAGCGTGTAAGTCCAATTTTCGAACCGGCTTCGCGTAGCGTATAAGTCCAATTATCAAACCGGCTTCGCATAGCGTATAAGTCCAATTATCAAACCGGCTTCGCGTAGCGTGTAAGTCCAACTTTCAAACCAGCTCGCGTAGCATATAAGTCCAATCTTCAAGCCGGCTTCGCGTAGCGTATAAGTCCAACTTTCAAACCGGCTTCGCGTAGCGTATAAGTCCACTTATCAAAATATTTCTGCATATCATTTTATCCTGTCCCTGAACTACGCTGGTTTGATTCCTTGCAAAGGGATACGTAGGCAGCCTGCGGGCACAACCATTTATTTGTCTGTACTTTGTTTGTTTGTCCAAGTCTTCAGCCTTGTCAAAAATGGGTCGTCTTTGGGCTTTGACATTCACTCCCGTCACTTCTTGACTTCCGAGTTCTGTCAAAGAGGGGCAACTTTCGACACCCCATTTTTGACTGCCTTTAAGACTTGGACGCGACTGATGGTTTACATGATGGAGAAAGGTGTGCAGGGGAAAGGTTCAGTTTCTTCGGCAAGGAGAGAGTCAAAGCTCAACTTCATACCCCTTTTTGGACCAAAACAATCTTGATCAAAATATTTTAGACCTTAAAACCCTCTCTTTCAAAACATTTTTGAAATAAAGTTTTTTACGATGTTCCGAGGCTCGCATTTTGTCAAATGTTGTGCTTTTCGGTAAACCGAGCAAGGACAAAGTGGAAATAAATGAAAAAGAGATGAAATCTTTGAAAAATATTTCAAAACACCTTACTTAGGGGTTTGGAGTCGAAGAAAAGAGGAGAAGAGGGAAGAAATCCAGTTGGGGGAGAAAATGGGCATGAACCGTTAAGAAAGAGTCGAACAGCCCTCGCCGAATCGGCCCTATTCATTTGCATACTTGGAATCAAGCTATGAGGCCACCACTGTTGGAAATAATACTTCCGGGGCTTCATTTTGCACTCAAGAATATCCTAAATCCAATTCCAAACGGGGGAGATATAGTTGATTAAAGTAAGGCATCACTCCGGTTGGACCGAAATCTGCACGGCTTCACCAAAAAGGGCATAACTTTTTCCACAGGAGGCATTTTAATACAAGGTTTTTGCCATTGGAAAGATAACTTCCGGGGCTTCAATTGGGACACTTGAACGGCCACCATTGGACTTCCCAATCACCCACCGGCCACTTTTCTTTTCGGTAACCCATTTTTTTTGTCTTGAAAGTAGCAGGCCGGCCAGAAAATCTAGCAGGCCGGCCACCTAGCTGGTGAAATGAATTTTTTTGCCCTTTTTAGCTAGCCAGCCATAACCCCCTCCCCAAGTGTGTCCTAGAAGTGAATTTTGTTTTCCTCCAGGCCTTATGTCCGAGGGTTTGGCCTTTTGGGGGGAAACTTGAATTGTTTTCCCCCCCATTTTTCCCCCTCCTTTCCACCCTTCTTTGTCTATATAACAGCAGCTCCAACTCTGTTCTAAGGGTTACAAAAATTTCCCCCAAGCCTCTTGCCTTGTATCTCTCCCTCTCTACATCCTAACCCTCAAAACCCTTAAATTCTTACACCATTTCTACACCACCACCTAGCACCACGCCACCACCTCCATTCCAGCCACTTGGAGCTGATTTCCAGAGCTAAGGAGCACCATTTCTTGTGCCAAGAGGTTGTCAAAGATTGGTCTACAAGGGTGAGCCTCTTTTCCCCTCTTTTGAGTTCATTTTTGCATGCTTTCTTAGCCATTCTTGCTTACACTTTTGGGCTTCGAACCTAACTGAAAATAGCATTTTTTTTTATCTCTTTTTCATGTTTGTTTAAGGGCCTCTCACTGTTTGAGGCTTCCTTTTGGCACTTGCTTCTTTACCTCTCTTGTATGCCTATTTCTTGTGTAGTATTTTTGGCCTACATGTAAACTGTTTTGAGCTCTATCATAAACTGTAAAGTGGCTTATTTTGAGCCCTTATTCAACATTGTTGAAGGGCTCATCACTTTTTGAGGCTTCCATTTTCCACTTGCCTTTATATCCCTCTTTTTGGCCTTATTTTTGCATGATTTGTTAGCCCCTTATGCTTATATTTTTGGGCTCTGGTCCAAACTGTAAATGGACTTATTTTGACCCCCTCTTCATGTTTGATCAAGGGTCTTTTGCTGTTTCAGGCTCCCTTTTTACACTTTGTGTTTAAACCTCTTTTTAGGCCTTATTTTGCTTAGTATTTTAAGCTGGCTTTTGCACTGTTTTGGGCTCGGTTGTAAACTTTAAAGTACTTCATTTTAAGCCCCTCTTCAACTTTTTTGAAGGACTCTTAGCAATTTAGGGCCAGCATCTGCCACTTGCTTCATTACCTCTCTTTCGGGGCCATTTTTGCATGCTAGTTTAGCCTTATTTGTGTTCATTGTTTGGCCTTGCTTAAAACTGTAAATATGCTTTTTTTGGGACTTCCTTGAATCTGTCTTCACACTTCATGTTCAAATAATGCATGTTTTGTATAGCTATAGGTCATTGCGTATGCCTAGTTTTGCATTTCGGGTCTCATTTCATGCATCGGGTGCTATATTGTCATGTTTCGGGGCTGTTTTGCATCAATTTTTGCTGCTGAAATTTTCATGCTAGCATACCATGTTTCATGCCTTGCCATGCCTTGTTAGAGTGGCATTTGTGCCTTAGGTTCAGTCCTCGGTTTGCGTGCATGTGTGCACGCATTCCGAGTTGTCTCATTTTCATCTCATGGACTCTTATGTGAGTGTGGCTGAGGTCCACTTGTGTTAGTGTAAGTCCATTATCGCATTGTGTATGCCATTTCATTCCATAGCGTTGTGTATGCTAGGTTGTATGTTAGCGCATTGCGTATGCCATGTTATCTCGTGCATCATGTATGCCATTTCATAGCATGTTGCGTGTTAGGTTGTATATTAGTTGCATTCATGCATATCATGCATATTGCATTGTGCTTGGGATAGGAGTTAGCCCGAGAACGGGAAACGAGGACGTTTCGTACTTCGAGTGACGGAACGTGTCTCAATTCCCAGTCACCGACACTTCGGATTATCCATGATGGAGTTAGGTTTTAGTTGAGTTTTCATGTGCATCCATTCTATATTGACTATGCAATTCGACTCCTCGGCCATCATGCATCGGGATGTGTAATTGGTGGCACGAGGATCGAGGCATGCATACATTTGTAAAAATACATTGCTATGCCCCTTTCCCGCTCTCTGTTGCAGCAAATCAAGAATTAGCAACCTTCCGGAGCTTGGCGCACTTTCCAAGAATAATTGTAAAACAAAGGCTAATTGGGGCATCCCAGTGGATTTCCGCACAAGGCAGTCCAAACATACATCATGCATTTGAGTCGAGGCAGTCCCTGGCTTGCATGCCATGTTTATAGCTTTCTTAGATTAATTTGTAAATTAATTAGGATTTTTGTATTTATTCGGGACTGTATTATTTATTCATTCGGGACTGTATATTATTTATTCGGACCCTCTGCGCGAGGGCAATGTTGTAATAAGTGTGCGTGTGTGTGATGTATGTCTTCCAACCCCACATCTTTCTCCCTTTTATTTACCCGCTTACGATGGTTAGATTAGGGCATGTTTCAATTAGCATACAGTATGATTGCATGTTTGCATTCATTCATCTGTTTTGCATGCACTGGGCTCGGTGCATCATACTAACTGCATTGTATTTTCAATTCCAAGTTGAATACATGTTAGCTGTAGCATTTCATATGCCATGTTTAGAATAGCCGAGCCTGCTATAGTTGCATTTTTGCATGTGTTGCATTAGGCATTTCTGTATAATTAGGATCATGCATGGATTTCTAATTAGCTTTTGTTTTGGCTTGGAGTACTCGGTAAGTTTTATGCTTCAGCATCCTTGCATGCGTGTGAGTGACTGCCATGAATAGCATGCTTACCATGAGGCTATATGCTTATGTGATATAACTACCTGAATGCCTGTGGGTGAAGGTTGGGTTATTTGAATCGGAACAATTCATCAAATGTGTGTTTTAAGCCCACTAGATAGTGGCAAAATCATGTTTTTCTAAGCCCACCCAAGGGTGGCAAATCCACGTCTTAGCCTACTTGCGGGTAGCACCATCAAACCATTTTCAAACAAACAAACATGAATTGTTTTGTTCCAATTCAGGCGATCCAGTCTATACTTGTATGTTGTGCGCATCACATAGTAATCTAGGCTAATAACTGGAATAAGAACACATAATGTTTTCAAAACTAGGTATCATGGTTAGTAGAGGCCGGTCTTTGATCGGGCGAGCGGGGGTGCTCATGAAGTGACCTTCCCCAATCGTACCCAAGTTCCCGAGCCGAGGCAACTTTGGTGATGACGGACACGTGGTCTTAGGCAAACGAGTCAGGGTTTCCTAAATTTCCCCAAAATAAAACATTTAGGTGGCGACTCTGTATCTGGCAAAGCAGTCCATGTTTGGCACTTCTTTCAAGAATCTGTTTTCTCAAAACAATTTGCCAGATTTGGACTCTTTGGTTCAGACTTAGAACCGTGACAAATTTTAGAGTCCTGAACTGTAGTAAGCCCAATATCGAACCGAACGGGGGGGGACTCATTCCTCTCCCGGGGCGTTCGGGGACGTCTACAGTTTCTGGCGACTCTGCTGGAGATTTAGAGAACTTGACTCGAACTCATGATATCTGTTTTTGACTACACTTATGTGTTTCTTTGCATTGCATGTGCATTGGTGCGCCTAGGACACCGTGTTTGCCATCTGCTATTCCTGAACGGTTTGTCGGAGACTTGTATTGTCAAGGCATGACCATAAGGCTGACCGGTTGTGGGCTCTGCCAGTATGGGAACACAAACCCCGGTTTTACCGGGGAACCCTTTTGACCATTCGACCTAGTGCATATTCCGAATCCGTAGTGACCATTCCAAACTAGGACATGTTGCTTACCTGATAGGTTGTTTGAAACCGCTGCGTGCGTAGTGAAACTCTAGCTCCTAACAAAATAGGACAGGGAAACCCTACCCCACCATAGGGGTGTTTTGGCTCTTATTTTCTTGTTATGTGCTTTTAGAGTGCGTCTCTACAAGAATGCATCTATCAGTTTACAAGTTTGGGCATCAGGCCTGCGGGCACCAGTTTAGTGTTTCTGGGTATCAAGGGCCTGCGAGCACCAGTTCAGCATTTTGGGAATCAGTTATATCTGCGGGTATCGGATTCAGTTTTGGGGGGGCAGTAATTTTGGGAACAGTGATCAGCAGTCGAATGCAGTTATTCAGTAATGCTCATGTCTGTATTAGTGGGATTGGGCTGAGATGCCGCATGTTTTCTCTTTCAGGGGGGGTTCAGAGACTCGGTTCAGAGCAACCAGTGTTCTCCTTTGCTGAGGCAAGACAGAAAAAGGCTCACCGGTTCTTCAGATCCGTTAGTCACCAGTCCGGTCCATCTGATCCGTCAGTCACTAGTCCGGTCCATCTGATCCGTCAGTCACCAGTCACATCACCTCTGTTCAGTTCAGCAAAACTCATGATGATGCAAAATTCGGAAGAAATTATGGCAGCCGCATCAGACCAAGGAATCACATTGCAAGGTGATACCGATGTTGAAGTGCTACACCCACCCAGGTCACCTGCCGCACATCTGATCTGGGAACCCCAGTTATGTCAAACCTGTGAGCCCACCACATTTGAGTTGATGGGAATGATTGGTGACCTTCAAAGATCTGTGGCGGATCTAGCCTGCGGAATGTCGGCTCCGCCACCAACCACATCGTATGCCGAGAATTTCATACCGGAGGAGCCCCTGCTACTGGGACGAATTGTAATCAAACTTAGCCAACCTGAAGCCATCCCAAGTTCCGGCAATGGCATGTCGACAACAACGGGGCTCCACTCTAATGTAGCAACTCAAACCTTCTACCAAGCCGAGGTGAGTGGTAAGAACAAGATGAAGGTGGACACCGATCCCTACGAACAACTCATGTGGGCTGTTGAGGCTTTGAAAGCTGGAGGATTGAATAAACAGCAGGTGTTCGCTGTTGCTGTAAAAACTGTGGATGACATCTTCCCCACTCAGGCCGAGAGCAATTTAAGCCAGAGGGAAAATCGAGATGGGGACCGTCGTACCAGAACAGTTCCTTCCAATCCTAACCCTGTACCTAGAAAAGATCAGAGAGCCAAGGCAGCACCTGCCGACCCTTTTTCGAGTGCGTCCAGCAAAAGTCAGCAAGCCTCGAAGTATCCGCCCCGAGGTCGCAGAGTCTTCCATGCCCTCTACATGCCTTTGTCTAAGGCCCTTCAAATCCTCGTCAAAAAAGGGCATCTCAAACCCCTCGAGCCTCGGCCTCTCCCGAGTCCCCTTCCAGCTAAGCATGATGGTACCCAGTACTGTGCATACCATCAGCAAACCGGTCACAGCACCGACAACTGCTTCCGTCTTCACCACGAAGTGCAAGATTTGATTGACAATGAAGTCATCCTCCCTCCAAGCTCGGCAAAGTCTGTCACCACCGGGTTGGTGGATTTCAAGGATAATGCAAGTATGTGATCAGGGGTTGGACCACCTATGGGCGGCGCGCGGTTTACTTCGGATGTGGCGTATAGAACGCACTATTTTGAGCATTTGCGAATGCTAGTTTTGTAGTTTCTGACTTGGGTGTTGAGTCAGTTCTGTAGTTTTGTTTTGAGTCTGTCTCATTGTCTCGAGTCAGTCTTCTTGATTAAGGGTCTGCCTTGTTGCATCGAGTCAGTCTTGTTGTACAAAGGTCGGGTGATTCCGGGGGTGTTACCTCGGGCATCACCATTTTGTTTTGTGTTTGTCTTTTCTTTTTGCTTTGAGTCTGTTCTTGCTTGGAGCCAGTTACACCAACAAATTTGAATGGAACAGCGGTAATTTTCACGCTCTTGTATTTGCTTCTGCCGTGTGCCAGTTGTGCCAGAAGTTCTGATTGAGATGACAGTATTTGACCAGAACGGTGTCTTTTCTGTGCCTTGAACTCATTGCATTGACCTAATTTTTTAAAACTTTTTTCTAACACTGTGGTGAAAACAAAGAGGAAGGAATTTCTCGGGATTTGCAAAAATTTGATCAACTGAGAGAAAGAGAGGCATGCTAAGCCCTTAATGAATGAGATCATGCTTGTTAATGTGAGTACTGAGAAAGATCCTGGCTTGATCCAGATTGGTTCTACATTATCTTCAGCGCAAGCGACTAGTCGCTTTCTTAAAAGATTTCAAAAAATGTTTTGCGCGGTCCTGCGAAGACCTGCGTTGAATCGCTCTTGAGATTGTGCAGCCTAGGATCGCTCTCAGCCTCGAGACTCGACCCCTTGCTTTCAAACCTCAAACTCAGCCTCAGAAAGTTCAAAGGTCAACCATAATGCGAGGCCTGCGTGGCCAGATTCGAAGCAGCCCTCGGACTAGGGGCAAGGAAAGTCAGATCAACAAGATCAAGTGTTTTCAAAGGAAGCTTGCGAAGCTAGATCAAAAGCCCTCAAACTAGGGGCAAAACTGTTAGATGTGCTTGAAGAGTCAAAAAATTGGGATGTTTCTCAAGCTAACAAAGATCGGCAAGAATGCCAAATCCCAGAGGGGAAGAAAGAAGAAAGTATTGCTGAAGAAAAACTGAGTTCCGATCTACAACACTAGGGGCAAATTCAGCCCCCCCCCCATTGGATAGACTCCTACATCATCAACGAACAATAGCCATTCTCTTGGATTCAGACGGATTCGAGATCTCAGAACCATTTGACATGGACCAAGCTACACTTTTACCCTTGAGAGGCTCGCTGGGCCGAAAACCCAGAAGGGCGACCCAGGCAAAAGTTAGAGTGAGACAAAAAAAATGCAAAAAGAAAAGAAAAAGAAAAATGCAAAAAAATACATCAAAAAAAAAGAAAGAAAAATTGAGAAAAAGAAAAAAGAAGAACAAAGCTCGCAAGGCTGAAAACCCGGAAGGGCGGCCTTGGCAAAAGTTAGAGTGTAAAAGGAGAGGTTAAATACCCGAGTGTACCTTAACCCCGAACTACGTAAGGCTTGATTCCCATGTTTGGGATATATAGGCAACTTCATTCTGAAGTCCAGCCACAAACATTTCCAAATTCGATTGTGTCCATACGATGGTTTTGGTTATCTTTGTCTTCTCTGTATCTGAGAGTCTGGTTGTGTTTGTCGCTCTGAGGACTGACTACAATGCGCTGCGGTGCTATCCAAACAAGGGGCAACTTTCTGTTGCCATTCAAAACGCCGCAGTGTCATTTCAAACAAGGGGCAACTTTCCGTTGCCATGCAGTGTCCTTCAGACAAGGGGCAATTTTCCATTGCTATGGGTCCGAAGTTGTGCATCTCAAGAGTAGGTTCTGTGCTCGTTGAGCAGTGGTTGTTTGCAAAAATAGTTTTTGAGAATTTTTACTGAGGTTGACTAATCTTCTCGAAAAGTACTCTATTTTTCAAAACTGGACCATTTCTTGGACCCAAAAAAAGGAAAATTTTCAGTGCTCATAACCTACTTGCATGATTTTAAATCAGAAAATCGAACAAGCATGTTAATCTAACTCTCATGTTGGTCAAAATTGTTTTAACAGAACGTCAAAAACCAAAAATGGTCAAAATAATGAACTAAGGGCAAAGTTAAGTCAGGTGTTCTGTCTTTTCCCCGTTGTCAACATACTTGCCAGAAAAGGGCACTCTACTTGCCAGAAAGGACACTCTACCCGCCAGAAAAGGGGATAACTGAAGTTAACAACAAAGGGCTAAAAGCTCTCTCATCCTCCAAGCAACGAGGTATCAAGCCGAGTGCGAAGCACGAATTGGAATGGATCGAGATGCTCCATTCCCTCATCCGGCGCATCGATAGATGTCACCGAAGGAAACAGCCGCGAGCTGATTATGTTGGGCAAGAGCCCGCAACTTTCTGTTTGTCCATCAACCACCCAGGGGAGGGATAAAAAATGAGAGATTAAAGAATAGAGAGATGTGCGCTGAGAGAAAAAGTGAGGAAAAGGGCTTTTTCAGCAAAAATAGAGCCTGAGGGCCGAGTGATGTGAGAATCACAAATGAGAAAGGGTGGGAAACAATACCTGAAGAAACTGGCTCCTCGCGTACTGAGAGGTCTCTCGTCTTTGTAACACGTCTGTGTGTCGTGTCTTTTGTTTTGTTTGTCTCGATTCTTGCTTTGAGTCGTTCCGAGTGTGTCTCGATGCGTTTAGGTTGTTTACCTTTTCTTTTCCCTTGTTCAGTCTTTTTCGCTGTGTTCAGTCGTAGGCTCAATGCCCAGTTAAGAACACATTTCTTAATTTCAAAAAATTGTCTTGTGCTCAGAGTGCCGTGTCGTTCTCCACAATTGTGCAAAACAAGATTTTGTTCTTTCAAAAAAACGCAGGGTTCAACCCGAGCCATGTGGGAACAGTAAAGCCAGAACCCATCTGAAGCTATATAGGTTCCAAACTTCAAAGCAAAAGGAAAAGAGGAAGATGTCGGACATCTGAGTTTGTTTCAACTTTTGCAAGTTCCGTCATCTCATCCTGTAGGTTCAGAATGAGCTGTGTGTTCAAAATTAAAAGACTACTGAGTTATGGGTCGTGTGTTCAAATTGAGCAGTGTTATGTTATGAGCTGCGTGTTCAAAAATTGAACTATATGAGCTATGTGTTCAGAATTGCAGTACGTGAGCTGCGTGTTCAACATAAAGTATATGAGTTGTGTGTTCAGAATTGAAGTATATGAGCTGTGTGTTCAGAATTGAAGTATATGAGCTGTGTGTTCAGAATTGAAATATGTGAGCTGCGTGTTCAACATGGAGTGAATGAGCTGTGAGTTCAGAAGTGAAAATTTATGAGCTACGTGTTCAGAATTAAGAATGAGCTGCGTGCAAATGAAAATGAATGAGCTGCGCGTTCAGAATTGAAATATGTGAGCTGCGTGTTCAGAAGAGAAATGTGTGGGCTGCGTGTTCACAAGTGAAGTGTGTGAGCTGTGTGTTCAAAGTGTAATGTATAAGCTGCGTGCAAATGAAATGAATGAGCTACATGTTCGACTTCTAAAAACTGTGGGCTGTGTGTTCACCATCAAGAGTTCGGACTGCGTGTTCAACTTTCAAAAATGGGCTGCGTGTTCAGAAGTTCGAAAGTTTGGGCTGCATGTTCAACTTCTTTCAACAAGTGTGTGCTGCGTGTTCACAATCAAAAAATGGGTTGCGTGTTCAGAAGTTCAAAAGTTTGAGCTGTTTGTTCAACTTTCAACGAATGTGTGCTGCGTGTTCACAATCAAAAAATGGGCTGCGTGTTCAGAAATTCAGAAGTTTGGGCTGCGTGTTCGACTTTCAACAAGTGTGCGCCGCGTGTTCACAATCATAAAATGGGCTGCGTGTTCAGAAGTTCAAAAGTTTGAGCTGCGTGTTCAACTTTCAACAAGTGAATGCTGCGTGTTCACAATCAAAAAATGGGCTGCGTGTTTAGAAGTTCAAAAGTTTGAGCCGCGTGTTCAACTTTCAACAAATGTGTGCTGCGTGTTCACAATCAAAAAATGGGCTGCGTGTTCAGAAATTCAAAAGTTTGGGCTGCGTGTTCACAATCAAAAAATGGGCTGCGTGTTCAGAAATTCAAAAGTTTGGGCTGCGTGTTCACAATCAAAAAATGGGCTGCGTGTTCAGATATTCAAAAGTTTGGGCTGCGTGTTCGACTTTCAACAAGTGTGCGCTGCGTGTTCACAATCAAAAAATGGGCTGCGTGTTCAGAAATTCAACAGTTTGGCTGCGTGTTCAACTCTCAACTAGTGTGTGCTGTGTGTTCACCTTAAAAAATGGGCTGCGTGTTCAGAAATTCAACAGTTTGGGTTGCGTGTTCAACTCTCAACTAGTGTGTGCTGTGTGTTCACCTCAATAATGGGCTGTGTGTTCAGAAATTCAACAGTTTGGGCTGCGTGTTCAACTCTCAACTAGTGTGTGCTGTGTGTTCACCTCAACATTCGGGCTGCGTGTTCAGACTTCAAAGACAATTTGGGCTGCGTGTTCAACTCTCAACCAGTGTGTGCTGTGTGTTCACCTTAACATTCGGGCTGCGTGTTCAGACTTCAAAGACAGTGAGCTGTGTGTTCAACTCTCAAGCAGTGTGTGCTGTGTGTTCACCTCAACATTCGGGCTGCGTGTTCAAACTTCAAAGACAGTGAGCTGCGTGTTCAACTCTCAACTAGTGTGTGTTGTGTGTTCAACTCAAAATTTGGGTTGCGTATTTAGAAATTCAACAGTTTGGGCTGCGTGTTCAACTCTCAACTAGTGTGTGCTGTGTGTTCACCTCAAAGTTTGGGCCGCGTGTTCAACTTTCAAAAAACTATGGGCTGTGTGTTCACGACAACAAGTTTGAGCTGTGTGTTCGAATTTCAAGAAAATGTAGGCCGCGTGTTCACCGCAAGAGTTTGAGCTGTGTGTTCAGATTTCAAGAAAATGTGGGCCGCGTGTTCACCGCAAGAGTTTGAGCTGTGTGTTCAGATTTCAAGAAACTGTGGGCTGTGTGTTCACGACAACAAGTTTGAGCTGTGTGTTCAGATTTCAAGAAAATGTGGGCCGCGTGTTCACCGCAAGAGTTTGAGCTGTGTGTTCAGATTTCAAGAAACTGTGGGCTGTGTGCTCACGACAACAAGTTTGAGCTGTGTGTTCAGATTTCAAGAAAATGTGGGCCGCGTGTTCACCGCAAGAGTTTGAGCTGTGTGTTCAGATTTCAAGAAAATGTGGGCTGCGTGTTCGCGACAAAAGTTCGAGCTGTGTGTTCAGATTTCAAAAATGTGGGTTGCGTGGTCACGCCAAAAGTTTGAGCTGCGTGTTCAGAAATTCAAGTGCTTGAGCTGTGTGTTCAAAATGCAAACCAAATGCTGTGTTATGGACTAAGTGTTCAGATTGAGCAGTGTTATGAGCTGTGTGCCCAAAAACAAGCTGTGTGCCCAGAAAAAGAGCTGTGTGCCCAGAAAAAGAGCTGTGTGCCCGAAAACGAGCTGTGTGCTCGGGAAATGAGCTGTGTGCCCAAAGAAGGAGCTGTGTGCCCGAAAAATGAGCTGTGTGCCTGAAAAGGAGCTGTGTGCCTGAAAACGAGCTGTGTGCCCGGAAAATGAGCTGTGTGCCCAAAGAAGGAGCTGTGTGCCCGGAAAATGAGCTGTGTGCCTGAAAAGGAGCTGTGTGCCCGAAGAAGGAGCTGTGTGCCCGAAGAATGAGCTGTGTGCCCGGAAATGAGCTGTATGCCCGAAGAAATAGCTGTGTGCCCAAAAATGAACTGCGTACCCGAAGAATGCGCTGTGTGCCCGAGATCTACTGTCTGCCCAAAAGAGCTGTGTGCCGAGATTAAACAGAGTGTTGTGTTTCGAGCTGCGTGCCAAATGAACAGAATATTGTGTTGTGAGCGGTGGACCAAACGAACAAAGTGTTATGGTGTGAGCTGTGTGCCAACTGAATGGAATGCTATGTCGTAAGCTGTGTGCTAAGTCTTGCATTGTGCATGCGTCTCATCGCATTATTTTGCGCTGTGACCATTACTTGCATTGTGCATGCATTTTACCGCGCTATTTTGTGCATCGCACTGTTTGGTGCAATTTATACTCGCGCTATCTTGCGTACCTTACCTGTATCGCACTGTTTTGTGCACTCACCTGGTCTAGGAGACCTTAAATCCTTCGGTCTAAGGAGACCTTAAATCCTGCATCATCATTCGCGTTGTTTTGCGCATCACACTTGTATTTATTCGCACCGTCTTGTGCACTTTCCGGTCTAGGAGACCTTAAATCCTCTAAAGGTGCAATTCCTTTGGTGTTTGTTGTGCCCGAACGACTTCTGGTGGTCTGGTATAGCCACCTGCCTGTGTTTGCGGTGAGTTCCTAGGAGACCAACAGAGACGGTGGAAACTAGAGTTCGAATGGCTTATGCTTAGAACGTAAAGGTTCGGGATTTCCGAGACTAAAGTCTGGTTTAAATACCCAGGGGTATATCCTCGGCTTGAAATTTGTATGGCAGCCCCATAGATTGAGATAGCATATGTATGCACCTCAATTCTAGATACTGATCCAACCTAGTCTGTCACCCTGTTGGAGAATAGGGAAAACTGCGACCATAGTCAGGGAGAAAAGTAGTACCTGTGGTTCAACCAAGAAGAAGCGAAAGATCCCCAGCAGCATGAGGTAAGTCATTGCCAATTGCCCCTGTAATGTACCTTTACCTCTTAGCTATTACATTGCATTTTAGCCACTACATTACAGTGCATTGCATGAATCCTCAATTTTCAAACCGGCATCGTGTAGCGTGTAAGTCCAATTATCAAACTGGCTTCGCGTAGCGTATAAGTCCAATTATCAAACCGGCTTCGCGTAGTGTATAAGTCCAATTATCAAACCGGCTTCGCGTAGCGTGTAAGTCCAACTTTCAAACCGGCTTCACGTAGCGTATAAGTCCAATCTTCAAGCCGGCTTCGCGTAGCGTATAAGTCCAACTTTCAAGCCGGCTTCGCGTAGCGTATAAGTCCACTTATCAAAATATTTCTGCATATCATTTTATCCTGCCCCTAAACTACGCTGGTTTGATTCCTTGCAAAGGGATACGCAGGCAGCCTGCGGGCGCAACCATTTATTTGTCTGTACTTTGTTTGTTTGTCCAAGTCTTCGGCCTTGTCAAAAATGGGTCGTCTCTGGGCTTTGACATTCACTCCCGTCACTTCTTGACTTCCGAGTTCTGTCAAAGAGGGGCAACTGTAGACACCCCATTTTTGACTGCCTTTAAGACTTGGACGCGACTGATGGTTTACATGATAGAGAAAGGTGTGCAGGGGAAAGGTTCAATTTCTTCGGCAAGGAGAGAGTCAAAGCTCAACTTCATACCCCTTTTTGCACTAAAACAATTTTGATCAAAAGATTTTAGACCTTAAAACCCTCTCTTTCAAAACATTTTTGAAATAAAGTTTTTTACGATGTTCCGAGGCTCGCATTTTGTCAAATGTTGCGCTTTTCGGTAAACTGAGCAAGGACAAAGTGGAAATAAATGAAAAAGAGATGAAATCTTTGAAAAATCTTTCAAAACACCTTACTTAGGGGTTTGGAGTCGAAGAAAAGAGGAGAAGAGGGAAGAAATCCAGTTGGGGGAGAAAATGGGCATGAACCGTTAAGAAAGAGTCGAACAGCCCTCGCCGAATCGGCCCTATTCATTTGCATACTTGGAATCAAGCTATGAGGCCACCACTGTTGGAAATAATACTTCCGGGGCTTCATTTTGCACTCAAGAATATCCTAAATCCAATTCCAAACGGGGGAGATATAGTTGATTAAAGTAAGGCATCACTCCGGTTGGACTGAAATCTGCATGGCTTCACCAAAAAGGGCATAACTTTTTCCACAGGAGGCATTTTAATACAAGGTTTTTGCCATTGGAAAGATAACTTCCGGGGCTTCAATTTGGACACTTGAACGGCCACCATTGGACTTCCCAATCACCCACCGGCCACTTTTCTTTCCGGTAACCCATTTTTTTTGTCTTGAAAGTAGCAGGCCGGCCACCTAGCTGGTGAAATGAATTTTTTTGCCCTTTTTAGCTAGCCAGCCATAACCCCCTCCCCAAGTGTGTCCTAGAAGTGAATTTTGTTTTCCTCCAGGCCTTATGTCCGAGGGTTTGGCCTTTTGGGGGGAAACTTGAATTGTTTTCCCCCCCATTTTTCCCCCTCCTTTCCACCCTTCTTTGTCTATATAACAGCAGCTTCCCCAATCGTACCCAAGTTCCCGAGCCGAGGCAACTTTGGTGATGACGGACACGTGGCCTTAGGCAAACGAGTCAGGGTTTCCTAAATTTCCCCAAAATAAAACATTTAGGTGGCGACTCTGTATCTGGCAAAGAAGTCCATGTTTGGCACTTCTTTCAAGAATCTGTTTTCTCAAAACGATTTGCCAAATTTGGACTCTTTGGTTCAGACTTAGAACCGTGACAAATTTTAGAGTCCTGAACTGTAGTGAGCCCAATATCGAACCGAACGGGGGGGGACTCGTTCCTCTCTCGGGGCGTTCGGGGACGTCTACAGCGTGATGGACCGTCCGCAAACCAGACGTATCTTTGCAGTAGCGATCTACCTGGAGTAATTGTGTTATTTATAGGTGGACCATGCAAACAACTTTAAGTATTATGAAGGCGTCACTTTCGATGCCATTTAACGATTCTACACGTTCGTTGCCCATCAATGAAGAGAACACACCACCGATCACATCCTACGTACTCAGTTCATTTTTGCCAAATCTCGATGCCTTCATTCCAACCGAGGCAGGGGTAGATATATAAATCTACTTGGAGTACACATTGCCCCGGCTATAACTTTGTAGCATTCATTTTGCCGGTCTCAATGCATTCATTCCCAACCGGGGCATGGGCAAATATATGGATCTATCTGGTATGTAATAGACCCCATCTGACACAATAACACAATTAATCAGCTTCTATTTTGCCTTCGAATTGATTCATTGCTGCGGCACGGTTAAGTCGGCCCCTGTTTTCACATTGGATCCTAAAGGCAGGGGCAACTACTTGGCTCTATTCAGCATTTCAGTCCACCCCATTTGTGAAACCGCAAAAAGGTGTTGATTTAAGATTATTTAATTCTTATCAATAATTGCATTATGCCAATTATGGAAACATCAGGTTGGATCAACATGTTAATTGCATTTCACTGACGTTCATTCATTAAGACAATTTTGAAGCACAATATATTGTTTTCATTTACAAATTGACTTATTACATGAGTTGGTCAGTTTATATATGAAAACAACCCTAGCAGATCAAATAAACAAAAAATAATTAACCAGGCTGTATTACAACTAAAGCACTAAACCTAACCAGTTGGTTTCAAAATTACTCTGGGTTCGACTCTAGCAGCTCCAAGTCTTCCTACTCAAATGGAATCGGCACATTGAGTGCCACTTATGCAGCTACCACTGCCTTGAGCCCGCCGTGTTTGAAGCCCCAGTTTTCAAACTTTAGGGCCTCACAAGCATACTTTTCCATTGCCAATTTCTCCTCCTCATCAAAGGTCTTAGACGCTCCTCTTCTCTTGCTTTGTTTGCCTCTAGAAGCTCGACCCTGAGTTTCTCCAGGTCTTCATTCGCCATTTTTAAAGCTGCATCAGAAAGATTTGCCATTTCTTCAGCAGTGCGACGAAGCAGGTCGATGTGTTTTGTCTTTTCTTCTTCAACAACGGCCCTTTGATGTTCCTCGTTGGCCATCTTTGCTTCGGTTTCAGTTGTTTGCGTTGTTACGACTAATTCGGCAAATGCTAACTTGGTCTTACCTTGTTCTGCCGCCACTTCTACTTTGAATTGGTTTATCAACTCCACAACATCGTGATGGCGACAACCGATCTCAATAATTGGCTTAGCACTTGTAGGAATAAAAAATTGAGCAAACAATTTGAGGTTTTACCAATTACACATTTGTTGAAATCAACTCAACGAAATCGCCGATTGTGCGGCCATAGCAATCGAAACAACGTTCGGCTCAGTACGGAACATTGCCTTATCCAAAGAAAAAGTAATGGTAATAGCCATACTTAGAGCAACTCCAGGCTCCTTCACTACCGACACACTTGTTGGGATAAGCAAACCCTTTATCTTTAGCTGAATAGGAAACAATGCCGTTAGGTCCAAGACAAGTAAAGCACTTGGTCTTTTTTCAATCGGCTACTCGATCAATTAAATGGACTCAGCGGGATTGTAGACGGGCCCGCGTGAGGCCCTCGTGCTACAGTTCAGACTCAATTTGTGTCACGGTCCTTAATCTGAACCAAAGAGTCCAAATCCGACAAATCATTTTGAGAAAACAGATTTTTAGAAAAAGAAGTGCCAAACATGGACTGCTTTGCCAGATACAGAGTCGCCACCTAAAATATTTTTTATGGGGGAATTTAGGAAACCCTAACTCGGTGCCAAAGGCCACGTGTCCGTCATCACCAAAGTTGCCTCGGCTCGGGTGCTTGGGTACGATTAGGGAAGGTCAGCTATGAGCACCCCCTCTCGCCCGATCCGAAGATCGGCCTCTACTAACCATGATATCCAATTTTGAAAATGTTATGTGTTCTTATCCCGATTATTAGCCTAGAATTACTATGTTATGCGCACAGCACAAAAGTATAGACTAGATTGCCTAATTTGGGAATAAGCATTGCATATCCGTTTATTTTGGAAAAATGTTTTGGAATTTGCTACTCGCAAGTAGGCTAAAACACGGATTTCAATGAGTTATTCCAACTCAGACAATCCAACCTTCACCCACAAGCATTCAAGCAGTTATATCACATAAGCAGCTAGCCTCATGGTAATCATGCTATCATGGCAACACTCACACGCATGCAAGGATGCTAAAGCATAAATACTTACATCGTACTCCGTGCCAAAATAGAGAACTCGTTAGCAATCAATGCATGATCCAAGTCCATGTTTAAATGTCTAATGCAACGCATACGGAATGTCACTAGAGTAGGCTCGGCTAGTCTATGAATGACATGTGAAAATGCACAAGTAGCATGTATTCAAGTTAGATTTGAGAAACTAATGCAGTTAGCATGATGCGCCGAGCCCGGTGCATGCAATACTGATGAATGATGCACGCATACATAGCATAAGGTATGCTAAATTAAACATGACCTATTACTAACCATCAAAGCAGGTAAGTAAAAGGGAGAAAGAAGTGGGGGTTGGAAGACATGCACACACTCACCCACACTTATTACAAATTCGCCCTCGCTCGGAGGGACCAAAAGAATAATACAATTCGAATAATGAATTAACTATCCTAGCTAATTAATTATTACAGACGAACTAAATTAATTAAACAAATTAATTAATTTAAGAAAGCAAGAAAAAGGGCCTCGGGAAGAGGGCTCAATGCACGCGTGCTCAGGTCTTACTCGGAAGTCCACTGCCATGCGTAGGCTGCCTCTGTTTTCCCTGCTCTGCCCCTCTGAAAACTGCCAAAGTCTCAGAATTGCTTCCCTGGACATTGGGAGACACCACCGGCTTAGGAGAATGGCCACCGGCAGTAAGATGTGATCATCGGCTGTTGATGAAGCTATCGGCCACGGATTTATGGTCGGTCGGCACTGAACACTGCCAGTCGGCCAAGAATGTCTGCAGAACCTGCAATTGACAGTAGCAGAGGGCAAGGCATAGCATGGCAATGCATTTCAAGCAATGTATGCACCGAGCATATCCCTTATCATGTTTATGACTCAAAGGGACATGGTCCTTGGTTCTCGGACCATCAAGCGCGCATTTCAATGCGTGATAGCGCAAGAGACCTAGTTGTGCGTTTTTCATTTCAAATGTAATGCAATGCACATAGTCAAACCAAGGGGCTTCTACCTCTATCATGACTCACTTCAAGAGGTGAGGCAATGCATGCACAATGCAATACAACCTAGGCATGCGAGCTAAGGATGCAACATGGCAATGCAATGTGTACATGCAAGTATGCAAGCAACCATGCGAGGTGAGCATGCAAACAAGCAAAGAGATGGACTTAAACATGATTAGGCAATTCTCAAACAAGCCTAAATCAGTGGCCAAAGTGCTCAAACATGGAGGCCAACACACGCACACACATGCACATGTTAAAGGGCTAATACTTAAGCACAAAAGGGCAACTCTCAAGCACACTTGAAAGAGGCATAACATGGACAATTAGCATGTAAATTAAGCTTTGAAAATCATGCAAGAACATGGTGCCAAACCAACCCAAACAATGCAATCAAGGTATGCAAGCAAAGTCCAAGATTCAAAACAAGCTAAAGGGGTATTGAACCACACTTAACAAGACCAAACATGGCATGATATCAATGACCCAAAACAGAGTTTTAGCACATAAAACAAAGCCCAAAAGATTACTTAGATGGCATCTAAATGACTTGAATTCAAAAGCATGCACAATGACCAAAACATGGAGCATGCAACACAAGCCTTTGACACATCAAAGGGACCATGAAATGCAAGCATACAATCATACTAAGTGGACTGAAATGACATGGAAAATGGTCCCAACCCACTAAATCAAAGCAAGTAATGCATGCTATACACTCACACCCTTAAGGCCAACAAGCCAAAAATGCAAAGGGGCTATACAATGCATGCCAAAGTCGACCCAAACAACTAAGGACAGACCTTAATCATGGCAAAATAAACATGAAAGCTTCAGAAAGCCAAGCCTAAAACATGCTAGAACAATGGTTTACAACCTAAGGCATGTTAAGGCAACAAAATGGCATTACAAGGCATGTATGCTAAGAAAGCATGGTGTACCAAAACCAACTTAAAACAATGCTATTTCATGGTAAAATAAGCATAAATAACAGCTAAGGCACGGTCAACAAGAGCCTAAGCTAGGTGCTCCCTCAAGAGGCAAAAATGGTCCTTTTCAAGGACAACAAGGAGAGGGGGTGGCCCTCTCCTTCTTGGGACCTCAAGGCACCATCCTTACCACTGAAATCCCTCAAGGTTTCAGTGGTGAGGAGGCCCAAACACCAAAGTACTGGAGCTCACACAAAATAGCACAAAATAAGGGCCAAACAAGGCTTAAGAGGGGTCAAACAACCCCAAAGCTTAAAACACTCTTAACAAACTATTTAGAGGCCTTAAAAATAGAACTTTTATTTAATATATGCGAAGCCAAAAAACAGTTGCAAGATAGGTAAAAGTAGTTTGCAAAAATGGGGTAAAAAGGGACTAGTTTCTTACCCTTGAAGTCCTCCTTCACAAATGATGATCTTGTTGCCTCCTTGAGCTCAAATCCAGTCAAGAACACCAAGAACAACCCTCTAGTCTCTCAACAACCAAGAGAAGGTGTAACACTATGTGTTTGTGTGCAATAGTATGGACAAACACACAGTAGACACACACAAGAGAGAGATATAGAGATAGGAAATATGTATCAACCCTAACCCTAATCCAGAGCTCCCTCTGAAATTTTTGTAACCCTACTGCCAAGGGAGGAAGCCTCTTCTTATAGGCAACTCCCTCTTGTAAGGCTTCCAAAACAAGCCATCCAAGAGGGAAATCCCTCCATACACGTGTATCGAGGGGAACAGAGTGGGTGCCAGCTATCACAGCTGGCACAAAATATCTACTAAAAGTAGATGAACATTGATCGGCCATTCAAAATTGCCATTTTGGCAAAATAAATGCCCGACCGGCAACAAAGAGTGCTGACCGGCAATATACATTGCCGATGGCATAAAATCACTGGCCGGTGGCCTCAAGCCATGGCCGGTGATGTGTAGGGATGCCTCACAAGGAAATTCCTGCCCCTCCGAGGCAAAACACAAGTGTTTGGTGCAAAACCAGACACAACACGGTCGAGTCGACAGATCCTGAGGCGAGGCGCGCAACCGAGACCTCCGGGAACTCAAGACGAAGACAAACAAGGGTAATCACCAAGTGTTCCAATGGTGACGTCCAAGTCTTGAGGTCGGTCAAAAATAGGGTGTCTACAGTTGCCCCTCTTTGACAGAACTTGAAAGTCATAACAATGACGGGAGTGAATGTCAAAGCCCAGAGACAACCCATTTTTGACAAGGCCGAAGACTCAGACAATCATGCAAGACAAACAAGATATGCGCCCGAAGGCGGAGGCAAGATGCAAGACAATGCACAGAGCCGGACATAACTTATGATCAGGCAAAGAAAGCTGTAATGAAGCACACATGCGACAGTTTTAAGCTAGCATACACCAATGCAACTACATTACAAATGCAGAAAGGAAGTAAGAGAATTATGCAATTCTCGATACGTCTCACTCGGAGGATACAATACCTGTGCGGCTTGTCTGGTTGCACCAGCTTCAAACGAACCGTATATACAATATCGTGCCTGCAAAGAAAGCAAACTTAACAGGTACAATGTTATTAGCAACATGCATGACAATGCAAAAATGAATGCAAAATGATATGCAATATATACAAAACTATGTATGAACAATGCAAATGAAAATGCAATGCAATTGAATCATGATCCAATCATGAGTGGTTCGAAACCACACGTATGTCAAATAGATTGATGGAGGTAACAAGTCCGTCTACCATAGAACGGTCAACAGAACTATGAGTAATGTAGACGGACACAAGAACAAGTATTGGGGGGAATGACAAAGGTGGGGAAACGACCCGTTGGGGAAAGGACTACGATCCTAATGCTGGATGCAACAATTACACTACAATGAAATATATAATGAAAATGCTAGGGAAATGGCAATGGATATGGCACGCGGGCCAAACCAAATCTTGCCTAGGCAAAGCATGTACGCATACAAGCCACGTCTAACATAGAACGGTCCACTGAACTATGCTTCGACACGAGAAGTATGGGCACATACCGGACCAAGCTCAACATGGAAAGGCGCAAGCCATAAATGGAAGGTGATGCAATGAATGCATGCAAATTACAATGCAATGTGCACTGGGATGGAAAAGATACGATGGATAAGGTACGCAGGCCAAACCAAATCTTGCCTAGGAAGGGCATGTACACGTACAAGCCGCGTCTAACATAGAACGGTCCACTGAACTATGCTTCGACACGAGAAGTATGGGCACATACCGAACCAAGCTCAATCATGGAAAGGCGCGAGCCATAGATGGAAGTGATGCAGTGAATGCATGCAAGCTACAATGCAATATACACTATATTACAATGATGCATGACAATGCAACTATTTACGATGGTGCATGACAATGCAACTATTTACGATGATGCATGACAATGCAATTATATTTTTTGTTTTGTTTTTGTTTTTGAAATGCAAATGCATGATGACGCATGATTTCGAAGTGCGCGACAACGCGCGGCTTTTAAGATGCACGTGAACTTGAATATGCGACGACGCGAGTCGCTTGAAATACATGTATAATGCAGCTTATCAAAAGTCATTCGGGCACGACAAGCACCGAAGGACTTGCACCTTCAGAGGATTTAGGGTCTCCTAGACCGTCGTATGTACAGGACGGTGCGATGCGCAAAATATCGCGATTGAATGCATGCAAAATGCAATGAGATGCGCAAAACAGCGCGATTGAATGCATGCAAAATGCAATGAGATGCGCAAGATAGCGCGATGCGTTAGACAACGCGAGTGCACAAGACAGTGCGATGCGCAAGATAGCGCGATGGAATGCATGTAAAATGCAATGAGATGCGCAAAACAGCGCGATGCGTTAGACAACGCGAGTGCACAAGACAATGCGATGCGCAAGATAGCACGATGGAATGCATGTAAAATGCAATGAGATACGCAAAACAGCGTGATGCGTTAGACAACGCGAGTACACAAGACAGTGCGATGCCCAAGCTAGCGCGATGGAATGCATGTAAAATGCAATGAGATGCGCAAAACAGCGCGGTGTGTTAGACAACGCAAGTGCACAAGACAGTGCGATGCGCAAGATAGCGCGATGGAATGCATGCAAAATGCAATGAGACGCCCAAAACAGCGCGATGCGTTAGACAACGCGAGTGCACAAGACAGTGCGATGCGCAAGATAGCGCGATGGAATGCATGCAAAATGCAATGAGACGCGTAAAACAGCGCGATGCGTTAGACAACGCGAGTGCACAAGACAGTGCGATGCGCAAGATAGCGCGATGGAATGCATGTAAAATGCAATGAGATGCGCAAAACAGCGCGATGCGTTAGACAACGCGAGTGCACAAGACAGTGCAATTGATTTGAAATGCACAAGACAGTGCGATTGATTTCAAATGCACAAGACAATGCGATTGATTTGAAATGCACAAGACAGTGCGATTGATTTGAAATACACAAGACAGTGCGATTGACATGTGATGCACATGGGGCAACTTTTGAGTTTTGTAAAAGCCAAAAGGATACGGAAAGGATACACCTTGCACGAATTCGAGTGCCACGCACAGAAGACACGATCCGAGGTCAAAACGGAGGTCGGTTGAGCGTCGGAGATGCACTGTACTCATACACTGCATTCTGAACTGATAAACTGCTCACGGCATTCACACACTGTACTCATATACTGCATTCTGCACTGATACACTGCTCACAGTATTCTGATGTATTTTCCTTTTGTGCTTTTCAGTCTCCCTTCCAGATTCCTCCGGTGGGTGGCGCTCCAGCTAGGCCCTCTATTCCTGCTTGAGGAGGGCATGGAGACGCTGTACGTCCCCGTACCAGGGCGGGGCGTGTTCATGTCGGGAGTAGCTCTCCAGCGCCGACCCCTGATGATGACGATGATGATGATGATGAGTCCGAGGTAGAGGTAGAGGCAGAGGCCGGGTCATCTGAGGAGGCTGGAGACGACTCAGACTCAGGCTCAGATGGCGATGCTGATGACGATGCCCCTGGACCTTCGTCCAGGAAGAGGGCGAGGACAGATCCCCGGGCCCAAGACTACTGATGATGATCCAGATTGCTGCTTTTCTTCTTTTTTGTACTTTTTTTTTTCTTTTTCTTCCTTCTCTTTGCTGGTAGTTAGATTACCTTGTACTGCCGCAGGCAGATTTTGTTTTCAAAGCTATGTACTTGAAAAAGATAATGAAATGAACAAACTTTTTGCTTAAAAAGTGTTACATTTACATATCTCATGTATTGCATCGCATCACATCATGTTACACCTCAATGTGAATAGAATTGACCTGTTGTCTGAAAAATCGACCATTTGTACTGTAATGATCTGATAACCAAACGGCCTCATAGCAAAACAGCCCAAGCAACACACTGCTCAAACTGAACGCATAGCCCATACTCTGTTGGGGATTAGACTGCATACAGCCCCTAACACCACACTCGGTTCATTCTGCACACAGCAAATCCTGAACAAACGGCCCAATCTGACAAGACGGAACACAAAGATGGAACCAGTTGAAGTTGAAGCACGCTCAGATGCCCTGAATTTATTTCTTCTTCTTTTGCTTCGCACAGATGTAGAGAATGTCACAGCACTCTGAGCATAAACGATTTTCGAAATAAAAAAGGATTTTCAACCGGGGTATCGAGCCTACAAATGAACACAGTGGGAAGGACTCAAACAAAAGGGTACACGACCTAAACACAACGAGACATGCTCGGAAAAGACCCAAAACAAAAGTTGAGGTGAACAAAACGAAAGACACGACATGCGGACATGTTCAACGAAAGACCTCAAATCTCGAGGAACCAGTTCTTCCGGGTATATTTCCCACCCTTTCTGATTTGTGATTCTCACATCACTCGGCCCTCAGGCTCAGTTTTTTCCTCTCAAAATCCTTTTTCTTACTTTTCTCTCAACTTACACCTCTCTATTCTTTATTCTCTCATTTTTCGTCCCTCCCCAAGGTGATTGACGAATGAATAGGAAGTTGCGGGTTCATGCCCAACGCCGTTAGCTCACAGCTATTTCTTCTGGCGGGTAGAGTGCCCTCCTGGCAAGTATGTTGACGACGGGGGAAAGACAGAACGCCTGACTCAACTGTGCCCATGGTTCATCATTTTGACCATTTTTTGTTTTGGTTTTCTACTAAAATAATTTTGACCAAAAAAAGAGTCGGATTAACATACTTGTTCAATTTTTGATTTGAAAACCATGCAAGTCAGGCTATGAGCACTGAAAATTTTCCTTTTTGGATCCAAGAAAATGGTCCAGTTTTGGAAAATGAAATAATTTTCGAGAAAATGGTCAACCTCAGTAAAAATTCTCAAAAACTATTTTTGTAAACAGCCGCCGCCCAACAAGCACGGAACTCACTCTCGAGATGCGCAACCTCGGATCGGAGGCAATGGAAAATTGCCCCTGGCTTGGAAGGGGTGGATGGCAACGGAAAGTTGCCCCTGGTTTGAACGGCGACATCATGGCAACGGAAAGTTGCCCCTTGTCTGGATGACGCCGTAGCATTTGGTAAACAGTCTTCGTCAGTGATGATTGCAAACGAACTCTCGGATGCTGAGAAGACGGAGATGGTCAAAACCAATATATGGACACAGTCACTTTGAAAGTGCGTAGGACTGGACTTCAGGGCAAAGCTGCCTAGATACTCCAAACATGGTAATCAAGGATGATTAAAAACCATGGCATGGACTTAGTCACTATGAGAGCGTTGGGGCTGGACTTCAGGACGAAGTTGCCTACGTATCCCAAACATGGGAATCAAGCCTTACGTAGTTCCGGTTAAGGTACACTCGGGTATTTTAACCTTCACTTTTCAAGCTCTAACTTTTGCCAAGGTGTCCGATGCGGGTTTTCGACCTTGCGAGCTTCTTTTCATTTTCTTTTTTTTTTCTTTCTTTTTCTTTTATTTCTTCTCTTTTTTTTTGCATTTTTTGTATTTTTCTCTTGCTCTAACTTTTGCCTGGGTCGCCCTTCCGGGTTTTCGGCCCAGCGAGCCGCTCAAAGGGTAAAAGTGTAACAAGTCCATACCAAATGGTTTTGAGATCCCAAAATCATCTGAATCCAGGAGAATGACTGTTGCGTTGATTTGCAGAAGGATCCATCACGGTTGCTTCACACGCTTCTTCCGGTGAGATCTGATCTTCTTGATCTGATTTTGGTGCCTCTTGTTCGAGGGTTGCTTCTAATCTGGCCACACAGACCTTACATAGCGGTTGACCGTTGAACGTTCTGAACGGGTTCAAGGTTTGAAAACGAACGGGTTGAATCTTGAGGCTGAGAGTGATCCTAGGCTACACAATCTCAAGAGCAATTCCACACAGGTCTTCACAGGGCCGCGCAAAACATTTTTTTTTGAAAGTTTTTAAGAAGGCGACAAATCGCTCGCGCCGAAGATAGTGTGGAACCAATCTGGATCAAGCCAGGGTCCTTCTCAGTACCCACGCTAACAAGCATGGTTTCATTCATTAAAGGCTTAGCATGCCTCTCATTTTCTCAAATTGATCAAAGTTTTGCAAAACTCGAGGAATTCCTTCCTCTTTGTTTTCATTGCAGTGTTAAAGAGGTTTTGAAAAACACAGGTCAATGCAATGATTTTCAGGGCACAAGAGAACAAGTGGAATGCACGGCCGTTCGATTCAAATCCTTTGGCACAACTAGCTCAAAATTAGCAATAAGCATGGAAACATGGTAGCCGCAGCTGCTCCATTCAAATTCCCTGATTGTAACTGGCTCCACAACAGAGACAGACTCAAAACAAAAGGGTATTTACAAAACCAAAACGGTGTTCAAGGCAACAACCCTAGAATCACCTGACACCCTATACAACGAGACTGACTCGGTACCACAAGACAGACCCAAAAACAAAAAGACTGACTCAAAGCAAAGAGGCAGACTCAAAAACAAAACAGAGAACTGACTCAAAACCCAAGCCAGAAGCTACAAAACTACATTTACAAATGCTCAAAAGTGCGTGCCAGACGCCACATCTGAAATACACCGAGCGCCGCCCGCAGGTGGTCCAACCCCTGATCACATACTCGCAGCATCCTCAAAGTCCAACAGCTCGGTGGTAACAGACTTCGCTGAGGTAGGTGGAAGAATGACCTCATTATCGATCAGATCCTGCACTTTATGCCGAAGGCGGAAACAGTTGTCGGTGGCGTGACCGGTCTGTTGGTGGTACGCGCAGTACAAAGCAGCATCATGTGTGAGAGGGAGATTCTTCGGGAGAGGCCGAGGTTCAAGGGGTTTGAGGTGTCCCCTTTCAGTAAGAATCTGAAGTGCCTTAGACAGAGGCATGTAGAGAGCATGAAAGATCCTGCGCCCTCGGGGCAGGTACTTTGAAGTCTGAGTATTCTTACTAGACGCACTAGCAAAAGGGTCGGCAGGCATTGCCTTGGTTTTCTGATCTTTCCCAGGTGCAGGGTTGGGAATAGGAGGAACTGTTCTAGCATGACGGGGCCTATCCCGATTTTCTGACTGACTTGAACTACCCTCAGGTGGAGTGGGGAAAGCATCCTCCACAGTTTTTACCACAACTGCCGATATCTGTTGCTTGTTCATCCCCCCGGCTTTCAAAGCCTCGACTGCCCGCAGCAGTTGTTCAATGGGATCGGCATCTGCCTTCATTTTGTTCTTGCCTCTGGCCTCGGCCTGATCAAGGGTTTGGGTTGCTACATCAGAGCGAAGCCCGGTTGTTGCTGACACGTTGTTGCTGTAGCTGGAAGCAACCTCTGGTTGGCTGAGCTCTATCACAATCCGCCCCAGTAGCGGGGGCTCCTGTGGTATGAAATTCCCGGCATACGGTGCCGCTGGCGGTGAAGCCGACATTCCATAGGCCAGATCGGCCACAGATCTCTAGAGGTCACCAATCATTCCCATCAGCTCGAATGTAGTGGGCTCGCGAGCCTGATACAACTGGGGGGTCCAGACCGGGTGCGCGACAGGCGACCTAGGCGGATGCGATACATCAACATTGGTTTCATCCCGCAGGGTGATCCCTTGATCTAGCGTAGCTGTCATAACCACAATCTCTTCTGAATTCTGTGTCATCATAAGTCCTGCCTCAGCAAGGGGGAACACTACCTATTCTGTATCAATTCTCTAGACACTCTGAACTGAAAGGAAAAACAAACAGCATTTCAGCCCAAACAGATCAATCACAGGTGTAGCCAAACAACTGCACTCTACTACTGATCACTGTTCCCCAGAATCACTGTTCCCAAAACTGAACTTGATACCCGCAGATAACTGATTTCTCAACAACACTGATACTGGTGCCCTCGGGCCTGATACTCAAACTTGCAAACTGATATGTACGTTCCTGTAGAGATGCACTCTAAAAGCACATAGCAAATAAAGAGAGCCAAAACACCCCTATAGAGGGGTAGGGTTTTCCTGTCCTATTTTGTCAGGAGCTAGGGTTTCACTATGCACGCAGCAGTTTTCAAACAACCTAACATCGGGTAAGCAACCTGTCCTAATTTGGAATGGTCACTATGGATTTCGATATGCACTAGGTCGAATGGTCGAAAAGGGTGCCCTGGTAAAAACCAGGGTTTGTGTTCCCATACTGTCAAAGCCCACAACCGGTCAGCCTTATGGCATGCTTTGACAAAGTCAAGCCTCCGGCAAACCGTTCAGGAATGGCAGATGGCAAACACGGTGTCTTAGGCGCACCAATGCACATGCAATGCAAAGAGACACATAAATGAAATCAAAACAGGATATCATGAGTTCGAGTCAAGCTCTCTAAGATCCCCAGCGGAGTCGCCAAAAACTGTAGACGGGCCCGCGTGAGACCCTCGTGCTACAGTTCGGACTCAATTTGTGTCACGGTCCTTAATCTGAACCAAAGAGTCCAAATCCGGCAAATCGTTTTGAGAAAACAGATTTTTAGAAAAAGAAGTGCCAAACATGGACTGCTTTGCCAGATACAGAGTCGCCACCTAAATATTTTTTATGGGGGAATTTAGGAAACCCTGACTCGGTGCCAAAGGCCACGTGTCCGTCATCACCAAAGTTGCCTCGGCTCGGGAGCTTGGGTACGATTAGGGAAGGTCAGCTATGAGCACCCCCTCTCACCCGATCTGAAGATCGGCCTCTACTAACCATGATATCCAATTTTGAAAATGTTATGTGTTCTTATCCCGATTATTAGCCTAAAATTACTATGTTATGCGCAGCACAAAAGTATATACTAGATTGCCTAATTTGGAAATAAGCATTGCATATCCGTTTGTTTTGGAAAAATGTTTTGGAATTTGCTACTCGCAAGTAGGCTAAAACACGGATTTCAATGAGCTATTCCAACTCAGACAATCCAACCTTCACCCACAGGCATTCAAGCAGTTATATCACATAAGCAGCTAGCCTCATGGTAATCATGCTATCATGGCAACACTCACACGCATGCAAGGATGCTAAAGCATAAATACTTACATCGTACTCCGTGCCAAAATAGAGAACTCGTTAGCAATCAATGCATGATCCAAGTCCATGTTTAAATGTCTAATGCAACGCATACGGAATGTCACTAGAGTAGGCTCGGCTAGTCTATGAATGACATGTGAAAATGCACAAGTAGCATGTATTCAAGTTAGATTTGATATACTAATGCAGTTAGCATGATGCGCCGAGCCCGATGCATGCAATACTGATGAATGATGCACGCATGCATAGCATAAGGTATGCTAAATTAAACATGACCTATTACTAACCATCAAAGCAGGTAAGTAAAAGGGAGAAAGAAGTGGGGGTTGGAAGACATGCACACACTCACCCACACTTATTACAAATTCGCCCTCGCTCGGAGGGACCAAAAGAATAATACAATTCGAATAATGAATTAACTATCCTAGCTAATTAATTATTACAGACGAACTAAATTAATTAAACAAATTAATTAATTTAAGAAAGCAAGAAAAAGGGCCTCGGGAAGAGGGCTCAATGCACGCGTGCTCGGGTCTTGCTCGGAAGTCCACTGCCATGCGTAGGCTGCCTCTGTTTTCCCTGCTATGCCCCTTTGAAAACTGCCAAAGTCTCAGAATTGCTTCCCTGGACATTGGGAGACACCACCGGCTTAGGAGAATGGCCACCGGCAGTAAGATGTGATCATCGGCTGTTGATGAAGCTATTGGCCACGGATTTATGGTCGGTCGGCACTGAACACTGCCGGTCGGCCAAGAATGTCTGCAGAACCTGCAATTGACAGCAGCAGAGGGCAAGGCACAGCATGGCAATGCATTTCAAGCAATGTATGCACCGAGCATATCCCTTATCATGTTTATGACTCAAAGGGACATGGTCCTTGGTTCTCGGACCATCAAGCGGGCATTTCAATGCGTGATAGCCCAAGAGACCAAGTTGTGCATTTTTCATTTCAAATGTAATGCAATGCACATAGTCAAACCAAGGGGCTTCTACCTCTATCATGACTCACTTCAAGAGGTGAGGCAATGCATGCACAATGCAATACAACCTAGGCATGCGAGCTAAGGATGCAACATGGCAATGCAATGTGTACATGCAAGTATGCAAGCAACCATGCGAGGTGAGCATGCAAACAAGCAAAGAGATGGACTTAAACATGATTAGGCAATTCTCAAACAAGCCTAAATCAGTGGCCAAAGTGCTCAAACATGGAGGCCAACACACGCACACACATGCACATGTTAAAGGGCTAATACTTAAGCACAAAAGGGCAACTCTCAAGCACACTTGAAAGAGGCATAACATGGACAATTAGCATGTAAATTAAGCTTTGAAAATCATGCAAGAACATGGTGCCAAACCAACCCAAACAATGCAATCAAGGTATGCAAGCAAAGTCCAAGATTCAAAACAAGCTAAAGGGGTATTGAACCACACTTAACAAGACCAAACATGACATGAATTCAATGACCCAAAATAGAGTTTTAGCACATAAAACAAAGCCTAAAAGATTACTTAGATGGCATCTAAATGACTTGAATTCAAAAGCATGCACAATGACCAAAACATGGAGCATGCAACACAAGCCTTTGACACATCAAAGGGACCATGAAATGCAAGCATACAATCATACTAAGTGGACTGAAATGACATGGAAAATGGTCCCAACCCACTAAATCAAAGCAAGTAATGCATGCTATACACTCACACCCTTAAGGCCAACAAGCCAAAAATGCAAAGGGTCTATACAATGCATGCCAAAGTCGACCCAAACAACTAAGGACAGACCTTAATCATGGGAAAATAAACATGAAAGCTTCACAAAGCCAAGCCTAAAACATGCTAGAACAATGGTTTACAACCTAAGGCATGTTAAGGCAACAAAATGGCATTACAAGGCATGTATGCTAAGCAAGCATGGTGTACCAAAACCAACTTAAAACAATGCTATTTCATGGCAAAATAAGCATAAATAACAGCTAAGGCATGGTCAACAAGAGCCTAAGCTAGGTGCTCCCTCAAGAGGCAAAAATGGTCCTTTTCAAGGACAACAAGGAGAGGGGGTGGCCCTCTCCTTCTTGGGACCTCAAGGCACCATCCTTACCACTGAAATCTCTCAAGATTTCAGTGGTCAGGAAGCCCAAACACCAAAGTCCCGGAGCTCACACAAAATAGCACAAAACGAGGGCCAAACAAGGCTTAAGAGGGGTCAAACAATCCCAAAGCTTAAAACACTCTTAACAAACTATTTAGAGGCCTTAAAAACAGAACTTTTATGTGATATATGCAAAGCCAAAAAATAGTTGCAAGATAGGTAAAAGTAGTGTGCAAAAATGGGGTAAAAAGGGACTAGTTTCTTACCCTTGAAGTCCTCCTTCACAAATGATGATCTTGTTGCCTCCTTGAGCTCAAATCCAGTCAAGAACACCAAGAACAACCCTCTGGTCTCTCAACAACCAAGAGAAGGTGTAACACTATGTGTTTGTGTGCAATAGTATGGACAAACACACACTAGACACACACAAGAGAGAGATATAGAGATAGGAAATATGTATCAACCCTAACCCTAATTCAGAGCTCCCTCTGAAATTTTTGTAACCCTAATGCTAAGGGAGGAAGCTTCTTCTTATAGGCAACTCCCTCTTGTAAGGCTTCCAAAACAAGTCATTCAAGAGGGAAATCCCTCCATACACTGTATGGACGGGAACAGAGTGGGTGCCAGCTATCACAGCTGGCACAAAATATCTACTAAAAGTAGATGAACAGTGATCGGCCATTCAAAATTGCCATTTTGGCAAAATAAATGGCCAACCGGCAACAAAGAGTGCCGACCGGCAATATACATTGTCGATGGCATAAAATCACTGGCCGGTGGCCTCAAGCCATGGCCGGTGATGTGTGGGGATGCCTCACAAGGCATTCCCTGCCCCTCCAAGGCAAAACACAAGTGTTTGGTGCAAAACCAGACACAACACGGTCGAGTCGAGAGATCCTGAGGCAAGGCGCGCAACCGAGACCTCCGGGAACTCAAGACGAACACAAACAAGGGTAATCACCAAGTGTTCCAATGGTGACGTCCAAGTCTTGAGGATGGTCAAAAATGGGGTGTCTACAGTAATTAAATGGACTCAGCGGGATGCTTCTCGCCCTTTTGCTCGTCCATCGTTTCTTCAGTCATAGGCACGCGAGTTGGTTGTGTCATTTTAGTAGGGGCGAAGTGAGCAGTGATCTCTTCCAACTAGATCACCACCGGCAAGGGGACCTAGCTGCCACTGGGGGCACCCATTTTGCTTTTCGTTGTCACTCTTTCAGCGTTTTCCCTCTTAGCGAATTGGGCAAGTGAAAGGGACTCACCTGCCATGTCTTCGGCTTTGGATCCCGACAAATCATCTAAGTCAAAAAACATATCAGCCTCTTCTTGAGTGCTTTCGTAATCAGCTTGAGCGAGAAACGACACTAGTTCCGGATCTCAAGGATTAGATTCTTCACTTTCGATAATTTTAATAACCGAATCGCCACCCTACTATCCTTGTTCAGCGCCTTGATTCGCTTCTTCAGCGTTCTCTTTGCCACTTTCACTATCTGCCACTTCAACTTATGTCCCTTAAGTTGACATAACTTTGAAAAACCAAAGCGATGAGCTGCTGTTTTCCTTGAGGAATCGAAATATAGTTAGCACCAGTAAAGAAAGCGTAGGACGGATCGTATCTGAGGAGAATATGGGCAGCATGGCTTTGTCCTTGAAGGTTCTTTCAGCCTGTGTATTCAAGGACAGTTTTGACTTGGGGAAGAATAGTCTCTTCTATTGAAGTAATTGCCCTTTTAAGATCACTACCTGCAAAAACAGAGCAAAAAGAAATTGTTAGCATTCAGAAATACAAAGCCGAATAATACGAAAGATGATTAGCATCTACTCGGCCACCTGGTTCACCCTTCTACTTAGGAATGGGGTCTAAATGGTCCTTTTCTGCACCAAACTCCCAATTACCACGAATGAGGACCATGACATCGTCTACCTTTTTTCTCGAATTAGCAAGCATGGTCACCAGTTGATGGTCAACATCTTTGGCCTTCAAGAAAAATCGTCCTAACCAACTAGATGACTTGGCAAGAGCGTAGCAATGCCGAATAGTAGGGATGCCTAGGTTTACATCCAATTGGCGATTAAGTTCCTTGATTCCCATGATAATCTGATAGAAATTAACATTTGGCTAAGATGGAATTAACTCCCAGTAGCGAAGAACGGATCTAAGGAAGGGTTTGAGAGGAAAACAAACTCCACCCTCAGCGATTGCCAACAATGGAAATATGATGGCATTAGTATCAGCCATTTCTAAGTCCACCACCGCATCCCCAACTAGTTCTAGTTAGACATCGTCTGGAATCGTGAAATGATTCTACTCTCAGAAAGTAGGGCTTTCAGATGGCTCGCCATGGATGAAAAGAAGGCAATGGTGTGGCAGATATATGAACTACAGAAGTTGAGGTTAAGGATGGTGAATTAACTAAAGCCAATCAAGAGAGGAAAGAAAACTTACAAAGGAGAATGAAGGTTGATCGAGCATTGAGGATTGTGGAATGACTGCAATTGAAGGGGTAGGAATGTAGAGTCATTGGATCGACGTCTTTTCATAAGTGACTTTTTGAAATCGCATTTAATAAGGAGAGTTCAAAGAGGCGAGAAACCTTACATATTCTCCATCAAGTCACATCCATCGTGTCAGAGGTATAATAACATGTCCATCACGAGCCCAAATTACAAGGCATACTGGGGGTAACCCATGTTGCAATTAAGCCAAATGAAGTCAATCCATAAAAGCCGAGCATGTAGGCCACTGATGATAGTTAACTAGGTGCTCAGGGGACAATTGTGGAAGCCGAGTAATCTCAACCTCTAAACAAGAAACAAGGCACAGCCAAGCCCATCTTCGATGGGCCGAACTTGCAAAAGCCCACTGGATAATAGGTTTATTCATCTAAGTCGAGTACATCGAGTAAGTCGGCATGTCCTCCCTCAGGTGGTCCAGGCTGTCCCTTTCAAAGAAGTATGGTAAGGGGACAGGTCATGACAGAGTGATGATGAGGGATTAAGCTACAGGAGAAAATATTAAGTGAAAGGATGCTATAAAAGGGAGATAAGGCTAAAGAGGAGGTATGTTCCGAAAGATTGCACTTAAAGAAACAAAAGACTCTTCTTCATAAAAACAAAAAACAAAATTAACTTGCTCGTCAGAGTGCTAATTCGGCACCACCGATCGGAGTTGTTCTTTTGTTTCAAGTGACATCTCAATGACCTTTCAAGAGTTTGTCTGGATTAAGGGAGTATTTCAAAATCATTTCACACAAATATAATTATTGATAAGGTTATGGGAGAATAAGTTACGTCCGATGTATAAATAATTAGATATGTAATAGAATTAGTAATAAAATTACAAGAATAGATTATATTACAGTATAAAGTATAAGATAGAATGAGTGTAAATTATTGGTACTGGTAAGTTTGGAAAGTTTAAAAAATAGTTAAAAAGTCATCAAATAAGCTAAAAAAAAAAAAAAACTATATAAAAAAGTCACAATTTTTCTTTTCTCTTTACCTTTTGCACTTTTTTTTTTTTTTTTGGTAAAAAATCAAAATATCATGTCAAATATACTAATTATTTTCACCGTATATTTTAACAAAAAAATTACTAAAATAGTTCATTCCCAAACCAACCCTATGTGTTTAGCTCGGATGAAATACACCGTTGGATTAGATGAAGGAAATAACAACATAAAGTATTCAAAAAGTAGAGGCATATAAGTTGAATTGATGTACCGCATGTCATCCAATCGCAATTTCTTAAGCTTGATCAGATTTAGAACTAAGATGGCACATAAATTAAAAGTAATTAAAAAGCCAAGCGCACACTCACACATATATTTATGTATATGGGTCCTAAATGTAACACTAACGGTGCTTAGATTCTTGATTATATTTTGTCAAGACTGACTATTGCCTTTAAAAAAAAAATGTATATATTACCAAGTGTAAGATGTCACATAAATTAAAATTAATTAAAAAGCTAAACATATATATATATATATATATATGGGTCATAAATTTAACACTAAAGGTGCTTAGATTCTTGATTATATTTTGTCTATGGTAACTATTGCCTTAAAAAAGAAAGAAACAAAAAAAAAAAATGTATATATTACCGAGTGCCCTATAATTGTACTTCTTGTAGAAAAATGAAAGAACTAGGTTGCTAAAAATATAACAATCTATATAAGTGAATTAAATGTATATATGAGCAAGTGCCCTATAATTGTACTTCTTGTAAACCTTACATAAGAAAAACGAAAGAACTAGATTGCTAATGAATTTATTGAAATGGATTTTATCCGAGCAAAACTATATTTATCATCTTTTCTTATCATATTTAGTAAATAATTTCATATGGTACATTCACAAATATTAATGCAATGAGTTTCAAATAATCAATGGTTGCGTTTGTACCATATGATACTAAAAGTAATATAAAAAGAATGATAAATGTAACATTATTTTAAAACATTTAGCTAAATACAGATATAACAAAGAACTCACAAACTTATAATAAACATACCAAAATAACAATAAAAGTCATACTATGAAGATATTAGTGAGCTTAATTGATAAAGTCTCTCGATTTGATACAAGAGATCAAATGTCATGATCGGACTAAGAATAATATTGATACAAATTTTTTTGGTCAAATAATATTTGAGAAAAGAATTCTATGATTTAAAATGGTAAATTTGTTTTTTCAAATCATATTTTAATTTTTAATTTTTTTCCCTTCTTCACTTTTACCTTTCAGTGATGTGTTGAGCAAATCCAAATTGATACAATGGGGCTTGGGATAGTCATGACTTAAGTATGCCCAGCCAGCTAGCTATAACCGTGAGCCTGACCCGAAGATCAATCAGCCCTATAAATGTTCAAGGTTTGGGTTGACCCATCATGCTAAGTTCATTATTGTAGGTTTTGATTGGTCTTTTGGGCTACTACCAAAGCAACAATTGTCATTAACGCTTTTATTTTTGGGGGAAGTTACTCCTATGCACTGAATTTATTTATCAAGTCTTATTTTAATTATTAATAATAAATTTATTACTATAAAAAATATTTTTTTAAAAAATATAATTCAACTACTTATGTTTGTCATATCATATTTTAATACAAACCAATAAAAATAAATCAAAACTCGCTAAAAAAAAGAAAAGTCAAAATATCTCGATCATGTATTACTTTAATTAGAAACAAATTTAATAAAGAGAAAAAAATTCTTAAGGTTCACTGTTTTTAAATCTCAAGTCAAATAAACAAAAAAATTGACAGTAAACATTCTCTGTACTCAAAAGTAACCATGAAGATTTAAACAATTTAGCTAATTTTCTTGGTTCATGAATTTATTAAGTCACCAATAGAGTAAAACACATATCTACAACAGTTTTTGAATTGTCCAATGTGTAATATATTTTTGTCCAAAATTGATTTACCAATTCTGCTAAAACAGATGTGGGGGTGCCATAACTCATCGGATGTCTTCTAGTAATTGCTTCGAAAAGTAAAACCTTTCCTCAAAGCTGTATAAAAATCACTCTTCTCATTTAGGAGGGCAGCCACTATTTGCATATTCTGGAGTCACATATCTGTAAAATTTTAAGAATAACAAAAACAAGGAAAAAGGTTAATGTTTATTCTCCAACAGCTCAACACACCTTTGGACGAGTTTGAGGCGGTCTTTACTAGTCTGTCGAGGTTTGCATTAAAGTTGGTGGCGACGAAGGAGCGACTCAACAACTTGAAAAGCTCTAATTTTCAAGGGACTGAGATCCTGAAAGCATCTATTATTCGCTTGAGCGAAACTTTTGTTCTACTTTAGTACCTAAAAAGTTTCACTTTTAGTCAGATTTGTGGGACTAAAGCCTTTTTTTATGCTTGTACCATATATAGGTCTTTAATATTTCTCTCACCACACTTTGCCTCTCTATACTCTCTTCAGGCTCTCTCACTATCCTTAAGAACTCCCTCTTTAAATATATGTTTTTTAGACCTAACCCACATGTAAAAAAAATAAGAAATAATACACAACGAAAATAAACGGATTTAATACACAACGAAAATAAACAGATTCAAACACGTCTTTTACGCTTAAAACGAATCTATGAATCATGTGAGTGAATCACGTGCCTTCATTAATGTCTTTGAACAATTTCTAGCAGTGGAATAGAACTACTAGAGAAGTACCCACACTATTCACAGTACAAAAGGCTATTATTTGTTTCTATGGAGAGAGAAAGAAAAAATAGAGAAGACTACAGGAGACTAATCTGATACGGTTAAAATTAACTCTCACCATATAATACGTATATTACATGGGAGTGTTATAACCATCCACAACTCTATCTCCTCAACAGATGAGATAGTGGGTTAATCCAAGTCTACTTTGATTAGGTCTCTCCTTATAGGTCTTGGGTCATGCCACCATGGGTGACCCAATCGGGTATGAGTTCTAAACCTGACCCAATTTTCAACATCTCCTATTTGAGCATGCGCTGGCATGACACCACGCTTCCTTTATCTCAATCTATGAATCAAACATGATCATACTAGCCAATGGACCGTGCAACCGCTGTGAATACCTGCATGTGGAAGCTCTACACTAGAAACTCAAAAAAAGCCAACATAAAGACATCAACCCAAAAATAAAAATAGTGTGTCATATACCCCAGACCCATCTAATTACACTGGTCCAAAAAACATCTCTAATCCCTCAAAAGAGTATGTTTAACCCTCTCAATTCTTGCAATATATTCACACTCAATCTACCTCTCATACATAGCGATATGAGCTGCAGATAATGAATATATAATAGTGGTGCAATACTAGATGATCTTCCCTTCGCCCTTATGTCATTTAGTTTATGATTGATCACTTTCCCAGTGATGTCCCTTAAGGCCGAATCATACATAACTGCAGGCAATATACCAAAGTAGCAAGACATCAACCCCTTACCTTATAACATAGTCAAAGGTCACAAAAGAGTACATAAGTGAAAGTCATATCAATAATTACACGTAAGACTCACATGGTAAGGAAACAAGGATCCATTGTCTCACCTCATTACTCGGTTGCCAAGCGCATGTAGTATGAATACATGCTATGGTGGAGTAACTCTTCCACAGAGTGACGTCATACTCGATACATTGTACAAATCTTAGTCTAGTCGTTTTCTAGCACCTAACCCAAATTCTCTATTTGCTCGCCTTCCAAGTGCCAAATGAGATGCACATCTGGTTAATCATAACAGACACAACATGGAAAGTGAATACTAACATCCATGTTTGGTCTTTAACACTGTAGCTTGATTTTTGTGCTCCTCAGAGGGGTTTAGTCTCCTCAGATACGACAACCCTACAGTTCAGACTCCCGTGGTTCTGAATTTGGTTTCACAAGTGCAATGTGAAACAGAAAAATACAAAAGAGTCTAATCTGGAAAATCTTAGAAAATCCATTTATCATTAGAGTTGCAAAAAATGGACTGCGTTGTTGGATTTCAGAGTTGTCATCTAAATATTTTTAAAAAATTTAGGAAACCCGTGACTCGTGCCAAAGGCCATTAGTCCGTCATCACCAAAGTGTCTCGGCTCGAAAAATTAGGTATGAGAGGGGAAGGCCATGAATTGAGCACCCCACTCACCTGATCAAAGATCGGCCTCTACTAATCATGATGTGATTTTTATGTACAGTATATGCTCTTGTTCTGATTATTATGCTATCTTTACTATGTGATACACACAAGTGTAGACTAATTAACAAAAGTTGGAATGCTTTGATTTCATGTTTGTTTCAAAAAAGTGTTTTGAATATGTATCACTTTAAAAAAGTGATCTCATATGTACATTAATCAAATTATTCTAATTTAAGCGAAAAGCCTCCATCCACAAGAATTCAAGAAATATATCACCTAAGCAATGTAGCCTCATGGTAAACATGCTTGATATGGAAACACTAACATTCATGCAATATGCTAAAGCAAGAAATGCTCATCTAGTACTCCAAAGCAAGCCAAAGAAAACAAAAATAAGTAGAAAAATGCATGATCTTAAGTAATGCAACATGACTAATGCAATGCATACATCATGCAATTAATAAGTTTGGCTACTAGTATGGCATGTGAGTCAATTCAAGGCATGCAATAAAAGCACGTATTTGATTAATGAAGTTGAAATTGACATTTGATTAGTATGATGAGCCGAACCTTATGCGTGCAAACGTGGATATAAGTCATTGCAATGATATGAAAATGTAAAACATGATGCTACCATTATAAGCAAGAAAATAAAAGAGAAAAATAAATGGGACACATTATTACATATTTGGCCTTGCGTAGAAGGGTCCAAATAAATGTCCTAATTTAAACTAACTATTACAAACCAAATAAATGAATTAACTGCACTAACTAATTATTACAAATTAGAATTAGGCTAACTAATTAATGAACTAGCTATTACAAATTTCTGATGAACTATTAATGTAAGTACCACATAATACTCTTAGCATTAATTGTACGAACCACAGATAGCGAAGAATTGCACATGCATGAACATGAATTTGTGCCCGAAAACTTCTCTGTTTCGTTGCCATAACTATTCTGTTTTGCAGTCAAAAAATTAAACTGTTTTCTCCCTAGCCTTCACTCTGTTATGCCATGAAATTGGCACTGTTGGTCTAAAATGAGATGGCTAGCCGGCCTTGAAAAGTGGTTGACCGGATGGTTAGGTGGCTGGCCGGCCACTATTTTTGGACTCTACCCTGCTGCCACAGAAAAGAAACAGAGCACAAACAGAGTATTTCCATAGAATGTTTGTCCTTTCTGCCTCTCCCTATCATGAGACTGATTAAGGGAGGGATAGGCTCAATTTGCAAATCATCAATTGACGCAAACTCATTGCAAGATGATCGATGGATCGATAAGACAAAGTCTGAATAAATGACCATGAAAGACCAACAAAACCTCCTCCCTATCATGGAGTTACCTCTCTAAGGAAGAGGTGGACACCGCTTCTCGAGTCATTAACATGACTAATGAGTATGTAATGACTCGAGACATGATAGGTTCAATTAACATCTGATTGAACCCAAACCAATTTTATTACTCTTGTTACCATTTTAGTCCAATTTGATTAGCCTCTTTTAATTGCCTTTCCATTCTTTAATCATTTTAGTCCAAAAAGTGAGAATTATGTCCACTAATGAAGAGAAGTGTCAAACAAAAAGTTGATCTTGGCATGAGAGAGATGTAATGCCTTGGTAATGAACCTCCGAAGAGATTAAACCATTAAGCATGGAAAGGTCTCTTTCGCATGCCTTGAACAACACTCATTTGAAACGACTCTCAAACAAATAAAGAGAAAACTAAGAAAGGAGGGAGGTTGCAGAGGTGATTATTGCAAGTGTGAACACATGCATGAAACCTATGAAAATAAAGGTTATCAACTCAAATAGGTTGGTGTCTAAAGCTTAAACCACCAAACCTATGAAGACTTCAACACTACAAGCATACTATACAAAGCATGAATGAAGTAAACACATTAAAACAATCTTAAAACTCACAAAAAAAGTGCTAGAATTAGTATGAAAAAGCTAGAAAAAAGTGAACTAAAATAATGGAGAAATGAAGCTAGTAAGCAAGCCTAAGGAGGGGTGGTTAACCCCTCCACTTTTTGAACCTCAAAACCACATATTTAGCCTCTGAAAAACTCTGAAAAATAGTGGTAAAAGGTTAGAAAATAGGTGGGAAACACAAGGACAAAAGCTTGGAGAACAAGGTTTAAAGAAGGGTGGTTAACCCCTCCATCTTTAATAGCTTCAAGTTGTTAGTTTCATCCCATGAAAACAGTGTAAAAATAGCCTGAAATCAGCAAGAAAAGAGTAGGAAGAAGTAGTGTAAGGATGACCAAAGTCATACCTCTTGAAGAGGAGTAACTCTTTGATTCACAAACCAACAAGTGATCACCCTCAAGAACTGAAATTTTAGCTCAAGAACCTCAGTAAGGAGTCTCAAATTTTTGGTTTAGGAAGTGTTGGTGTAGTGTATGTGTGTTGCAAGTTAGAGAGAGAGAGAGAGAGAGAGAGAGAGAGAGCTTTTCAAGAATTTGAGCTTTAGTAATTTTTTCTAACCTAAAACATAAAAGATGGTCAAGTATATATAGAAAAACAGGTGCCTCAGTCGGAAATTTCTGTATTGAGCCAGCTGGTGTAGTGCATGCACATGGGGGAATAGCAGCAAAATATTTGCTAGCCGAGAAACCTGGCCAGCCAGCTATATAGGGGGACGGTTGGCCACTAAAATTGGCATGCCAGGACACAAGGCCGTCCGACCACTTGAAATGGCTGGATTTCTCATCAACTGGCCAGTTAATTGGCTGGCCAGCTACTTACGAAAAAAATCTATTTTTCAGTCCGACTTCAAATGGGCTTATCTCCTTCATCCAAACTCGGTTTTAGGTGATTCTTGAATCTAAATTGACGCCTCAAAAGGCTACTTTCCAATGGTGGTGGCCTCATATCTAAATTCTAAGTGTACAAAGAGATATGCCTAATTTAGTGAAGGCTGCTCATTTCTTTCTTAACGGTTTAATGCTTAACCTTTTCCTAAACTAGTTTTCTTCCAAACCCTCATATTTTCTTTAACTCCAAACCTATAAATAAGATGTTTTTAAATATTTTTCAAAGATTTCACCTCCCTTCTATTTATTTCCACTTTGTCCTTACTCGGTTTACCCAAAAGTGCAATATTTTAAACGAAATGCGAGCCTCAGAACATCGTAGAAACATTTGGAAAAATATTGTGAAAAAGAGGGTTTTTAAGGTTTAAAATAGATTTGGTCAAAATGGGGTGTAAGGTTAGGATTAGAAGCTCAAAAATTGAAGCCTTTTGCTCAAGAATTTGAATGATTGTACAGTGTAACTTTTCATCATCGATTGTTCAACCTGAGACACCCAAGTCTTAAGGGCAGTAAAAAATGGGGTATCTACAAACACGACGTCATCTTGGTTGCAAGCAAAGCGACATACATAGTGGATAATTTAAGCCTCTCATGGTGTTACGACCCGAACCTACCCCTATAGGTTAGGATCATAACCGGCCGGTAATCATAAGATTGCCTACGGCCTCAGACTAAAATCAAATCATATTTAATAATAAGGGACCAGAAGCGGGAGCAAAATGCAAAGATTGTCTAATGAGCTGTGCATATGTGGCAGAACAAAAACTTTTCTCATGTATATAATAACTCACAGTAGACAGTCATTTCGGATATATATATATATATATGTATACATACATCCAAGATAACCCAAAAACAGTCTTAACAAAAACCAAGGTTATATACAAACTTGGTCACACATGACCACAAAAGAAACAAGGGGCACATACGTGTAAGTCCTAATAAGTGGGCTTATTGCCTAATAGATCCTATAAAAAAAATTTGTCATAAAAAAAGGTCACTAATTGTAAGTTTTAGTGACAATTTATAAAAATTATGACAAAAAAAGTCACTAATTGTCAATTTTTAGCGACGTATGTAAAAAATGATCACAAAAAAAATATTTTTAACGATAATTTTATCAAGTCTTATTTTCACTAGGATTTGATGGGAATTAAGTCTAACTATTAGAACATATTGGTAATTTACCCAAGAAACAAAGGGGAAAAAAAATCAAAAGTAAAGCTTCTTACATGAGGTGACCTTGGTTGACTCCACAAACTTGGTTCTCTCACATGCTCACTGGGAATGGGGCTGGAATAATACCAGAATAATACCCAGATTTAATCCCAACCTTACACCCATTTTCGCCAAAACATTTTTAGACCTTTTTTTAAAAAAGCTTTTTCAAAATGTTTTTTTCGTGTGGATCGAAACATTCTACAAAGTTCAAGGCTCACATTTTCAAAATTTAAGTGTTGTATTTTGTTAATAAATTGAGCAAGGACAAAGTGGAAATAAGTCAAAAAAATGAGAATTTTCTAGAGGAAAAAAAAAACAAAAACAAAACAAAAAAAAAAACCCTACTTTCCCCTTCTAAAAAACTATTTGGCCAAACATTTTTTTGTCTGGCCAAACACTTCTTTGTCTGACAGGATGGTTTTTTTGTCTGGCCGGAACATTTGTTCGGGAAACAGAGCAGTTTCGGAAAATTCGGCATTTTCTCCAAATTTTACACAAATATCTTAGATATTTTGCCATGGGCTTCCCTATAAGTTTCTCAAATATTTTCTTTGCCTCAAAACTCTATAAATATCACCTTTCTACTTCATTTCAAAGGGTTACAAAATTTGTTCACACCACACATCATCTTCAACCTTCTCCTCCATCTTCTTCACTGTTATTCACTGATACACCACCCAAAACTCGATTAAAGTTAAAACTAAGGTTGAGAAATATTTCCAAGAGGTTTCAAAATATTTCTAAAAGCTAAAAGTTTCGTTTACATCCACCCCCTACACTTCATCTTCAATTTTCATTTCTCATATACCAACCATCAAAACTCCATTAAATCTTGACTCCAAACTTCTTGTTAAGGATCCTAAGAACTCCAAGCCATATCTAAAGGAGCTTAAGGGTTCCACAAAAGAGTTTGACAATCAAGAAGTTCATCCTCTTTCAAGTGGCGAAACTTTTGAACTATTTTTATCTTCTCTCTCTTGTTCTTCATTTATAAGCTATGTATCTGACTATTTGCTTGTTGTAATCATGTGATGGGTCCTCATGGATGTGGAGGGAACTAGGATATAGCAACTCATCCATTGAGTTGATTGTTGTCTTTACTTTCTTATACTCTTATACACTTTTCTTGCTTTCTAAGTGTTATAGTACCTTGTTGTTGTATATATATATGATACTTGGAACCATTTGAAAATGGAGGGAGTAAAAACCAGCAACAAATCCACAAGTTTGATTATGTAGAGTTGTTTATTTCATTTTATACACTTTTTCATCACATATCTCATCATCTTAGCATATTGGCCCATATGCATCAACCCATGCTCAATCTTAATGAGTAGTGGACGTTGTTTCATGGAGTTAGTTGGATGATTTTTAGGATTTGATGTTGAGAAAGTGGTTGTTTTTCATTTTTATTAGTTTCTTGGAATTAAAGTAAGAGGTTTTACGCCAAAGGTGTTGAATACTTCCTTCTCAATCATTTGTGAACATGAAAATGGATGGAAACACCCTTGTTTCATTGAATAGGAGAGGAGTTATCAATATCCTTTGATGAATCTCTTACTTTGAAGCAAAGCTTCCACCAAGAAATGATTTGCATTAATCTACCCTCTCCACTTAATAGCATGGATTTGGGTATTGATTTGCTCTTATTCACAAAGAGAGGATGTAGGTTCCTATCCATTTCTTAGGCTTGAATTTGTTCTTGTTTTTGATCCATCATTTAATTTGATAAATTGTTGCAAAATATATGTTGCATATATCTGTTTATATCATTGTTGAGGGTTAGGGCCCATTTGTCTCTTCCCTAAGTGATCCCTATGAGTAGAGAAGGAAAGAGGGGTGAGCAGTCCTCAGAAAGTGTCTAGTGGCTTCTGTTCTAAAATCTTGCACTGATTTAAATCTTAGCCGGAAGAGGAATTTGGCCGGCCCTTTCCCTGTTCGGTTGGCCCTTTTTTGTATTTGGCTGGATGCTTCCCCAAGAACAAAGCAGGCAGTTTCTGGGAAGTGCTCTCTTAGGTGGTTGTGGAGCTGCTGGATGGTTAATTTTAGTATAATTTGTTAGATTCAACAATAATTTGGCTAAATCCATTCATTGTTGTAATAACTCATCCAACCCCACTTCTTTTCATTTTTTTTATTATTCATTCAATTGTTGTAATAATTTCTCCCCCATTTCTTCTTTCTTTTCCTTCAAATTGTTTTAATAACTTCCAACCCTACGTCTTTCTATCTCTTTTATTTACATGCTTTCCATATCTATTGATAAGCATCATGTTTTATTTATCATATTCATGGCTTGCATCCATTTTTCATGCATTAGGATTTGGCCAATTTGCATCTGTGGGTTTTTATCAATTCTTATGTGCCTTTGTGCGCTAACTCATGCCTTGAGATGATTCATCTATTAAATGTTAGTAATTGAATCTTTAGTTGTATTTTGTGTGTATGTATTACATTAGGTATTTGCTTATAGGATCATGCATATGTATATAGCATGTTATTTTTTCGCTTGCCTCAGAGGAGTACTAGGTGAGCATTTACAATTTTAGCACCCCAGCTGTATGTTATTTTATTATATATAGCATTCTACCATGCGGCTAAGTGCTTAGTTGATATATCTCTATGGTTGCCAATGGATGGAGGTTGTGTCATTTAATTTGGAATAATGTTGATCCTTATGCATGTGGGCTCAGTTTCATTTGAGTTGTATATATCTCAAAAACTTTTTCAAAATACATGAGATAAAAACATTCTAAAATGAATGACATAATCTATACTTGATTACTTCACATAGTAATGTTAGCATTATAAATAACCAAAATATGAGCATATAACATTTATAAAACTCATATCATAGCTTAGTAGAGGCCGATCTTTTAATCGTGTAAGCGAAGAAGCTTAATTCATGACCTTCCCCCATCATACCTAAGGTTCCAAACTGAGACATCTTTGGTTATGATGAACAGTAGCTTTTGGCACGAGTCACGAGTTTTCTAATTTTCTCAAAAGATTAGGTAGCAACTCTGAGATCTGGTGATATAGTCCATTTCTGACATATTTTGCAATAAATGGATTTTCTATAAAATTTGTGGGATTTAGACTCTCATTTTCGATTTGACATTGCACTAGTGAGACTAGATCAGGAGATCAAGAGTCTGAACTATTGGGTGCACTTGGTAACCCCAAAAGCATCCCACAGTTTCTTACCCTTGTATGTTTGGAAAGAGGCATGGCCTTAGTATGGTGAGACTTGTTAATGGTGGTAAGGGACGTATTTCCTTGGAAATGTTTATTTTTTTGAGATTTTGTTGTAAAATCTATAAAGTGCAAACTATGTAAGGTTTTAAAGATAAAATTTAAACAAGTAATATTTGTAATTGTTGTTATTCTTAATTTTTGCCCCTGGGTGGCAGGGGGAGTGTCCTACACTTGTTGTTGAGAAAGTTATTTTAAGGGAATGTATAAAGTTTTGACACATGGTTTTGTTTTCTTTTGGGGACATCTGGTGTCTGGTTGGTTAGTCTAGTGGTTTCCAAATAGAGTCATGGGATAACTTTATAGGTGTGTTGGTTCGAGGGTGTAATCTATGTCTTAGATTATTCTGGCCCGTTTACGGTTTGGAATGATAGTTGGTATCGTCGTTGTGTAATTCAGGTAGCTCTCATAACCAGGCTTTGTTTTCCTTGCAATTAGGTAAGTTGGAATGATTTAAATTCTAGGTTTGTTTGCTAAACCTTAGAGGGTGCTTCCTTGTTCTTAATGTGTGGTATGTCCTATAAGAGAAATAGGATCTTTTGTTGATTGGCCAAAGAACGACATTGTTGTTTTAAGTATCCCGTGAATTAGTGTTAGTCAATCATGGTTGCATTCAAGGTGGACCTTGTGGGTCACTGTAATAATAGTGTGGAGTTTGTGTTGCAACTCAGAGTAAATGTCCTAGAAGTTGAGTTGAATTAGCTTTTGAACTGTGGGGCCATGTACAGTTTGGGTGTTTACCTAGTCGTGTTGAGTCTCGCTTAGACTAAAGGCACATTGTTAAGACCTTTTGTGAACTCCACGTCGAAGTGGAATCGTCTTGGGTTGAGTTGTAGTCCTTATTGATGGGGATCCTAGGTCATTGTCTGCATTGATTTTGTTTCGTTTGGGTTATGGGGTGTGGTATCACGCTAGTGTTTATAAGGTATTGGTTATCTTGTGACGGTTGATGGTCCCTGAATGAGTTGGAGGCTAGTGCTTTTGAAGGGGTGGTATTTCGTTTTGTTAATGTCTCAAAGTAGTAATAGTGGTTTTGGCCTCAGATGGGTGTTGCATTAGGTGATGGAAATAGTTGGTTGAAGGTGGGTTATCACCAATAAGGTATGGTGTCCAGGTGTCCTAAGAGGTCATTTTGGCAAAAATTTACGTTATGCTCAAGGGATTAGATCCTCTTTTGTTGTTCTGGGCTATCGATGTGGATAAAGAGTTTTTATAACCAATTGTTGTGTGAATGTAATGGTTTCGTTCGTTACCGATGTGACTTGTTGAGGCATATGTTGTAGTAAAAAAAAATTATTAATGCATTGGTAAGCACTTGAGTGAGCTTGTGGGTGACTGTAAAATGCATTACTTTACTTGAGCTTAATTTCGATGACGAAATTTCTTTAAGGATGGTAGGTTGTAATGACCCATAATTTTTTTTTTAAAAAAAAATCATTGCATAAATTAATTGAGTAATATTCAAATTGAACTGATGTGTAAAATTCTATATGAAAATGATCCAAATTTGTATTTTTCAAAAAAAAAAAGTTCCCTATCTTAGAAAATTATGAAATTTTTGTATGTTGTTTCCATATGAGTGCAGCATGTTGGATAAAAATTTCAGAATTTAATGAACATTATTTATTTTATGAAAATTTATGGACTGATTGGTGTCCAGTTAGTATTAAAGCAAAATTTTGATATTGAGTTTTGGGTGTTTAGACCCATGACTTATAATCAATTTAATTTGGGTTCATATATAACTCATGTTTAACTATTTGATCCTTTTTTATTTATGTGAATGGTAGGGATCATCTTGAAAGTGGCTATTATTTATTATGTAGGATTATAATAAATACTTGAAAATTGAATTTATGGTGTGTACCATATGGTGAAAAATTATATATTTTTGTAGTGAGCAAAAGATTATATTTTATGGTGTACAAAAATATTATATTTTTATAATGAGATAAAATTATATCATTTTATGATTTATGTTACAAAATTTTGAGGTATATTATATTATTTGAGAAATAAATCCTTGGGAAGGCAACCCACATGGGGCTGCCCCCCTTTTGTCCTTGTCCCATCTTTTCCTTTCCATTTCTTTTCATTTTGGTTGCTTTGGCAGAGGTTTTTCCCCCTTCCCTTTCTGTTCGTCTCTCTCTCTCTCTATTCCTCTATGGTTGCTCAAGCTTTGAGCTTAGAGTGGCAGGCTTTAGAACGGGATTTTGCAAACATTTTGTAAATGAAAGTTGGAGAGCTCGTCGTACTCTTTGCCTTTCGAATTTGCTCATATTCATTATTTGAGGTAGAGATTATTGAAATATTATTGCGTTAAAATTTATGATATGGTTATGTTAAGAAAAATGGCATGGTAGGAGTTATATGGTTTGTATCTATATCATATTATAATTAGATAGTTTATTTGAGAAAAAAAAAATAATGTTGAACGATTATCTAATCTGACTTTTGGAATTTATTTTTGAGAAAAATAAATTAATGTTGACGACCAAATGTTTAAGTGGTTAAGTTAGAATTATAGAGTTGTTTTGGAATTAAAAACTCTAAAAGTGTTATATTTATGATATTTTATGAATGTATATATTGATGATTAGATTTTGTTCAATTTGTGAAAATGAAAATATGAAATGTGGACTTTTAAATTCCTAACCTTAAAAAGTTTACTCTTGGGCATATTTCAAGATTTTTTATGTAAATATCATATTGTTTAGTTAATATTAGAAAAATTGTGAAAATTGTTGTTTGTAAAGAATTTGGGAAAGATTAGCTATTTGAGTAGCTTCGCATGCAATATGGTTATGTTTGAAAGATGAGACATGTTAAGTTATGTTTAATACTATTTCTTGGGAAAATTTGAATATAATGAACGTACTAAATTCGTGGATTAAGTTAGTTTGGTTAATATTTTATATTCTTCATAATTAGAAGTGCGCTATTGGGTTTATTTCCTAACTTTTAATATTATGACATTAAAAATGATAAAGTTGACCAAGCATAAGATTAGGAGAAAATAATTGAGATTAAGTTGTTTGGTGTGAAACAAAATTGAACTAAGATTATTAGTTAAGTTGATGTGATTTGGTATTTGGTCACCAGTTTTACTAGTTGAGTTATGTTAATATAATAATTTCATACCTCATATTCATATATGAGATATTTAAATTGTTTCGGCAGTTTTTGACCCAAAAAAAAAATGTGATTTTAGCTCATTTGAAGCAAATTGATGCATTGGATTAAAATGAGAATGAGTTACCAAAATATTTATTTATTTATTTTCCTTGGTTTAACTTAATGAGGTAATGTTGATAATTGGAAAGTGAACGCTTGTGTTATATTTTATAACTATAGTTGAAAGAGGATTTTGATATAATTGACTAAGTGTTGAAAAGTATATGAAAATATTAAGAGATTTTTATTCTATTCATCGCTTTAAAGGTTTTGTCATTGGCCATTGGTGAAGAATGGTAGTGATTGTTATATAATGAATAGTGTGCGTTGTGTTGCGATTTATTTGCATAATTTTGAATGACATGAAACATTATGAGATTGTGTAATTATGTAATTAGATGAGAATGAATTGAAGCAATTTGAAATGCATATGTTATGGAAGTGTGATGTGCTGTATAGAGATAATGCGTTCCTTCCGATTAGTACCCGGTAAAGCAAGCGGAAGTACTATACAGAGGTCATGCATTCCTTCCAGTTAGTAATCGGTAAAGCGGGTTGTGTTGGAGGTAATGCACTTCTTTTGTCTAGCAACCGGTAAAGTAGGCAAACGTGGGGCTTGGCAAGACCACGGTGGTGATGTGGGGCTTGGTGAGACCACAAGTTGTTTATTTTATTATGGCATGTTATTGCTAATGTGTGTATGTGTGTTGTAATGGGTGCTCAATTGCCCTTCTATGCTTATGGCTGGAAAATGTAGGTGATGCCTTGGAATATTTTGAATTGTGGTATCTTGTTGATTGATTACCTAGTTAAATTAACTAGCATGAGTTAATTAAATGAGATATGTGTATGCTTATTAATATCTTGTTAACTGTGAATTTGTTTAAGTTAACCAACACGAGTTAATTAAATAAATAGATTGGAATTGAGACGTTGCTAAAAGTCATCGTAACTTGTGGATTCATTTAAGTTAACTAATATGAGTCATTTAAATGAAATGTACTTGACGTTTTGTTAGAGATCTTCATGAATTGTTTAACTATTTAATTAACAGGAATGGGTTAACTAAATAGGTTGAAAATGATGTTTTGTTGATATTTGGAGCACGTTTATTTATTTAAGTTAATTAGTTGAACTTAGTTAAATAAACTGGATTTAAGAGATTATGTAATAAAATCATAAGGTGACATGATATGATTTCACGTACATGTATGAGTATTTTTGTACCTGCATATCTTTTAATGTTATACTATGGGATTGCTTGGTGAGCTAGTAGTTTGCTCACCCCCTACCTGTACATATGTATAGGGAATGTTTTTGGACTTGAAGATCAAACAACGGGTTTACCTTGACATAGTTATAAAGTGGTGATAAGCCATGGTGCATTTTATTTGTTTCTTTGGCTTAGTACTATACTTTGTAAGGGGCAACGCCCTCTTATTTATTGTAAACCTTTGGAGAATTTTGTTTATAAAAGAATATGTTATATTCAATGTAATACACGGAGAGTGGGTTTAATGATTTTTACCAATGGTATTTCTTGTATTGACTTGTGAAGAGTAAAGAAAATGTTTAACAAAAAATGGATTTTTGATAATGTAACGCCCTCAAGGTAATAACATTAAACCCATCAAATAAAACATTCATTGACATATGAAATATCCACAATCTTCTATTCATCAGAGTTTCATTACAAAAGTATTACATGTTAATCAACAAAAGCAAATGCCCTACGGGCTTACAGCTTTCCAAGTTAACACTTGGTTACAACAAAAGAGTGCTAACTCATTTACACATTAAGCCCTTGGCTTGAATATACATGTAATACATCAAGAAATAAAACAACAAAAGTCCGCCTGCCTCTAGCCTCCCAAGCTACGTCCTTGGAGGTGGCATGCTACCTGTACCTGAAAATGATATTCCCATATAGGGTGAGCCACAGCCCAGTAGAAATACACTAAACCAAATATGGACAATGACTAAAAGATTAGCAGTTGATAGATGGCCAACACTGATACTTTCTCTTATCACACTTTACAGTTTCATGACATACAAGTCCATGTTACAATTCATTTTCCAGTTCCTTTCAATTCTCAATTTACAACCATGGCTCAGAACCTGGCCATCAACTCATATGAGACAGTAACTCATATCAAACACTTCCCATTTCATAATAGATAAGCATACTAGCTATATCGCACAACAACAGATAAGCATACAAGCTATATCATCACTTCCACAGATATGCATATGAGCACTATCACACTTCCAATGACAAGCATATGAGCTCTGCCAACACATTAATAGATAAGCATATGAGCTCTATCTATGGAGTCCATCCCCTATCTCCTCCCAACACATCCGGTTTAGAGGTCCATCCCCTATCTTTCCCTAAACCGTGGAGTACATCCCCTATCTCCTCCAACACACACAATGCATACAAACAATAATTATACACATCATCACACAACACATAAATTTAACGTGTTCTTTCAATCAATCATAATCAATGACTCATTCCAGTGATTAGTTTCCGTTTGCCTAATCATCATGCATTGTCTACAACAATCACGACTATCCTCCACCGATAGCCCAAAGCAGTTATTTCTATACAGTAAATAAATGCAACAAATGGATATAAAATCGACATTTTCAACTAGGGGAGTGGCATGAGATCCAACTACACCCTTTAATCCCATGTATTCCCAATCTCAACATTTTTATTTCATAACCTCATTTCTCACGATTAATTAACCCAATTAATCAAACAATGTAATTAGGGCAGTCTCCATAATTAACATTACAATCCTTAAGGTCCCATTTTCATCAATGATTCAACATTTATTCCATTTCTCTATGCCAAACATGCATCTAGGTTTATTATAAATAAAACTCCAACTTTTGTAAAATCACACAAAAGCCCCAAACTTTCACAAAACTACCAAACCAACCCCAATATCTCAAAATACTAAAATCTAAAGACAAAATCCATAGAGAGGAGTAGGATATCCCTACCTCAAATCCGGAGCCCCAAGGGAGAAGATGACAAAACCCAACGTGCTCCAAATCCTGGAATTTTCAGATTAGAATGTAGCCCTCGATGATCAACAACCTTTTTGTAAAGGCCAAAGATGAGCAAATCACTCCTACTAGATCAAAACCTAGAGAGAAGGTAGAGTTCTAGAGTGAGAGGCTCAACAATGGTGTTTTTGGAAAAGTAGGAGAGAGAAGAGAAAGTGAAAAAGTGATTTGAAAAGTCAAAACACGGAGCTTTAACCCAGTCTCCCCGCTCGAGCATCCAACGCCCCGCTCGAGCGTCACTCACAGACTCCCCCTCGAGCGGCCAATCCCCCGCTCGAGCTCCGGATACACACTCCCAGAACTTTTGCAGACAGGTCTCCCGCTCGAGCTTCCAACTCCCCGCTCGAGCGTCACTCACACAAACCCGCTCGAGTGGCCAATCCCACGCTCGAGCGTCGAACACTGCACAGGAAATACTGGATGGGTGAAACTCCCGCTCGAGCGGACAGGTCAAAATCTGGGCAACTAGTTTTGGTTTCTAATCTCAACCAACCTGTAACAAACCTGCCCTACACATCCTATAACTCAAATACAAAGTAGGAAAGGATGTACACAAGGTAATGATCAACTACTAACATCCACGGACACATGTCCGGATCACTGTACGACAAGGGTAAACCCGGGATCGCTATAGATAATTAATTGAATGAGAATGGGATTTCTTTCGAAAACCTCACACGTAGGTTAATTAGTTTCCGCCTAATTAATCTTTGAAAATTGGGATGTGTCCTACAAGGTAAAATCCGAAAAAGGAAAATGGTACTTAGATAGTGGATATTCAAGACACATGACCGGAGAGAAATTATTGTTCACTACCTTATCTCTTAAAGATGGTGAATGTGTAACATTTGGAGTCCCCAACAAAGGAAAAATCTCCAGTGTAGGTAGTATTGGTGAAAGTCCCTCTCCTATTATTGAAAATGTTTTACTTGTTGATGGATTGAAACACAACTTACTTAGTATTAGTCAATTGTGTGACAAGGAAAATAGAGTTATCTTTGAAAAATCTTTTTGTAAAATAGAAAATCTCAATGATAACAAGACTTTATTTGTTGGTCACCAGCATGAAAATGTTTGTGTTTTTAATTTTTCTTATTTATTATCTTTTAACATTACATGCTCTCTACACTTAGTGAATAGTTGGTTGTGGCATAGAAGACTTAGTCATACATATATGGATTTAATTTAAGAACTTTCTAAGAATGATTTAGTCATTGGACTTCCTAAAATTTCTTTTGAAAAAGACAAATTATGTGATGCATGCCAACAAGAAAAACAAACTAGAATTTCTTTTAAATCAAAAAATAGTATTTCAACTTCTACACCACTGTAACTATTACACATGGATTTAATTGGTCCTTTAAGGACACTTAGTCTTGGTGGCAAACAATACATTCTTGTTGTAGTTAATGATTTCCCTAGATTTACATGGGTTAAGTTCCTAACTCATAAGGATGAAGGTTTTCCAAACTTTTCAAAATTACGTAGGAAATTTTAAAATGAAAAAGGTTTTATTATTTCAAGTATATAGACAGACCATTGTAGAGAACTTGATAATGACTCCTTTGAAAAAATTTGTAATGAAAACAGTATAGACCATAATTTCTTGGCTTCTAGAACTCCTCAACAAAATGGTGTAGTTGAGAGAAAGAATACGATTCTAGAAGAGATGGCTAGAACCATACTTTGTGAAAACTCTCTACCAAAGTATTTTTGGGCGAAGTCATTCATACTGATTGCTACATTGTAAATCAGTTTATGATTAGACCCATTTTAAAGAAAATCCCATACGAGCTATGGAAAGGAAGAAAACCAAATGTAAGTCATTTTCATGCCTTTGGGTGTAACTGTTTTGTTTTGAACAGCGGCAAAGATAACTTGGGAAACTTTGATTCTAAATCCGATGAAGCTATTTTTCTTAGTTATTCTCCAACAAGGAAAGCATATCGTGTGTTTAACGAACAACTTTAATTGTAGAAGAATCAATACATCTTGTATTTGATGAATCTAACTTTTCTATTTCCAAGAATATTGCAAGCAATGATGATGCAGATATTGAGTAAGAAATGGAAAACTTAAACATTTCCAAGAAAATTGATGAATCTCAAAAGAATGAACTGAAAGATCTTCATCAAGATCAATGTGGAGACAATCAAAATTTGCCAAGGGAATAGAAATTTATATGGAATCATTCCATGGAACAAATTATAAGTGATCCTTCCAAAGGTATAATAACTCGAAACCCTCTTAGAAATATTTGTGGTAATTTAGCCTTCATTTCTCAAATTGAACCTAAAACTTTTTCTGAAGCTAAAAATGATGAAAATTGGATTTTAGCAATACAATAAGAATTAAACCAATTTGAAAGAAACCAAGTTTGGACTTTAGTCCCTCGACCTCAAAACCACTCCATCATTGGTACAAAATGGGTTTTTCGAAACAAACATGGTGAATCCGGTATTATTATTAGAAATAACGCAAGATAAGTTGCACATGGATATAATCAAGAAGAATGTATTGATTTTGATGAAACTTTTGCACCTGTAGCAAGATTAGAAATCATTCATATGCTTTTAGCATTTGCATGTTTTAAAGATTTTAAACTATATCAAATGGATGTTAAAAGTGCTTTCTTAATGGTTATATTTCAGAAGAAGTTTATGTTAAACAACCTTCGGACTTAGAAAATCATGAATTTCCAAATCATGTTTTTAAACTCTCAAAAGCTCTCTATGGTTTAAAACAAACATCTCGTGCATGGTATGAACTCTTAAGCAAATTTTTGATTAAAAATGATTTTACTAGAGGAAAGATTAACACAACACTTTTTGTTAAAACCAAAAACGATGATTTTCTTATTGTACAAATATATGTAGATGATATTATATTTGGAGCTACTAATGAAGATTTGTGTGAGGAATTGCTAAGTGCATGCAAGGTGATTTGAAATTAGCATGATGGGTGAACTCAAATATTTTCTCAGACTTCAAATCAAGAAAACAAAGGATGAGATTTTCAGTAACCAATCCAAGTACACAAAAGAACTACTTAAGAAATATGAATTGAAAAACACAAAGCCAATAGGAACTCGAATGAGTTCGTCAACAAAGCTTGACAAAGATGAAAACTATAATACTTTTGATTTAGACCCGACCCATTTCTTACTTTTGAATATAGGAATCCATGTCCTTAATTGTTGTTCATGCCTTTTGCATCTTGTTGCTAATTGAGTTGGTTGTTTGGGACTTATTATTGTGTTTGGAACAGGTTGAGGGTTAGTTTTTCAAAGGAGTTGTTGTCCAGTTTTCTTCTTGTTCGATGGAGCAGTATTTTGGTCTCTTGAGCGGTCTTTGAGATCTCCCAATATTTTGCAAGTCTGCAAAAATTTTGGGAGTGGTGTGATCTTCGCCCGAGCGGTCTTCTATAGTTTGCAAAACTTCTGGAAGTAGAGTATCCTCACTCGAGCGGTGTTTCTTGTAATTTTCTACAAGTTTGAACTTCTGGGAAGGGGTCACTGTACGCTCAAGCTGTGTTTTGGTCACTCGACTGATGTCACTTATTGTGTCTGACGCTCGAGGGGTGTTTTGGTAGCTCGAGCGGTATATACGCATATCAAATCAGGAAAAGAAAAATTCCATCACTTTTTCACTCCCCATCTCTCTAAAACATTCCAAACCCTAATTTCTTTACTCTCTCTCTCTAGTTCTTGCTTAAAACCTCTAAAACATCCTCACCCATTGATTTCTCCACCCTAGTTCCTTGGAGAAAAAGGTACAAATCGTAAAAAGTTTCATTTTAATAGGAGAGGATATCGTCTTCGACTCCGCAAAACTTCAACGCTTACTCTCATCTTCTTCCAATCTTGAGGTAGGGATTTCTTCAACCTTTCGTATGATTTTTACCCTAGTTATTTGTTCATTGAATGGATTTAGTGATTTAGGGATTTTAGGTTAAACCTAGGGTTTGATTTTGAAATGTAAATAAGGGGTTTTCAAATGGGTTCTTAAGAAAGGTTGTGGGGATGTGTTTATGGTTAAGATATGTTAAAATATTGGAGTTTCTTTACTTAAATGTGATTTTGAAAGTAAAGGGGGCTTTGTTAAAAAAATCATTGATATTTGGTTTATGAAGGAAAATGGAAAAGATGTTGAGTTTTGAAATGATGAAATGAATGTATATGTTGATGATGAGGGTGGAGTTGGATATGTAATATTGCTCCCACTTTGGACATAATGAGATTATATCTTTTTATTAGAAATTATCTGTTTAATAGAAATATTTGTTTTGGGCTATCAGTAGAGGGTAGCTTTGAATGTTGTAGAAATTACATGAGGATTAGGTGAATTGAAACTAATTACTCATATATCTTGCATTGAGCATTATTTCATACTTAAACATTGAAAATGTATTGTTTTCAGAAAAAATGAGTGAATACCTTGGTGAATCTAGTTAGAGGGTGTGGTTGTGGTTATTATGTTGGCTTGTGTGTCCTTGGTGAAAGTCCAAAAAACCGCGCAGTTAGATGCGGATCCTTCTGGTTAGTACTGGTAAAATGGCTTTGATGGTGCTTGTATAACCTACTAGTAGACACGTACCTAGAGATTCCCAATGTTTTGTATCCACTACCTTGTTTTCTGATATAAAATGTTATTTTCATGAATTGATATATAATCCGACATTACATTGTTTTGAGTTGGAAATGTGAAACATTTGACAAATGGAATGCATGTGCATTCACCTCATGACTTCGTTAAGATTCATGTATTGTGTTAAAGTATCTCTACTTCACCCTATGTGGAAAACAACTTTCAGGTGTTGATGACATGCTTCCACCAAGGACATAGCTTGGGAGGACATGGAGCCAAGAGCTTTTTTTTTTTTCTTTCTTCTTTGATGTAATTATTTTTGAACAAGCCTTGGACTTTAACTGTATTGAGCTGAACTCATTTTGTTGTACCCAAGTATTGGCTTGGAAAAATGTAGCCATTAGGGTATAAAATTACTTGATTTTTCTTTTACTTCAATTCATGTACACATGTCATATGCTATAGATTCAGGATCTAAGATTTATAAATGTATACACACATATGTCATCTTTTGTATGAACAAGGAGTATAAATGGAAATATTAAATATGATGTTATTGATCAATTCTACGAATATTATGATGTGGGTTATTGTTATAATTTCAGGGTGTTGCAAAAATGATAAGCTGGTAGATGAGAAGAAATACGGAGGTATGATTAGATCCTTACTCTATCTTACGGCAAGCAAACCAGATATAATGTTTAGTGTATGCATGTGTGCTAAATTTCAATCTAATCCAAAAGAATTACACTTATCTGATGTTAAACGAATTTTTAAATATCTTATCGGTACTTAAAACGTGGGATTATTTTATCCTAAAGGTGTCTCATTTGAACTACTTGGTTTTTCGGATGCTGACTATGCCGATAGTTTAGTATACTAAAAGAGCACTAGTGGAACTTGCTAGAACTAGCTTTAGTATCTTGGTTTAGTGAGAAGCAAAACTTAGTTGCTTTATCCACTGTTGAAGCTAAATATATAGCAGTTGGAAGTTGTTGTGCTCAAATATTATGGATGAAATAGCAATTTGAGGATTTTAATTTGCATTATGATCATATTCCTATTCAATGTGATAACACAAGTGCAATAAATTTGACTAAAAATCCAATTCAACACTCTCAAACTAAACACATTGAGATTAGACGTCATTTTTTACGAGATCATGTTCAAAAGGGGATATTGAGGTTGAATTTATAAACACCAACAAGCAATTGGCAAACATTTTCAGAAAGCCCCTAAACGAAAATCAAATTTGTTTTATCAGAAAAGAACTTGGAATCTCTAATCCGATTTCTTGAATTCTAGATTCTAAGTCATATTTATAAATATTGGATTATTGAGTTTGATATGGAGTAGTAATGGTTTTAATGTAAAAATACACGCCAACATTTCTATTGTGAATAACTTTATATTTTTAATATATCCACGATCTGAGGGAGAGTTTTTTTTTTTTCAAATATATATGTTTAAAATATTCATGATCTGAGGGGGAGTTGTTTCAAAAATTAGGGGTATGCTTGGTTTAGCTTTGAGAGATGAGTTTTAGAAAAAAATTTCCAAAAAATTGTTTGGTTTGAGATTTTTCTCAAAAAATTTTCAAAATCACTCTCTCTCTCTTACACATCAATTAATCATTTTTTTTCTTTCCTGTCTCATTTTCAATCACTTTTTCTCTCACACACATCTACTCAATTACAACAAAATATCAAATCATCCCAAACTCCAAAATTACTTCCAAAATATACAGCCAAACAAACCAAAAAAATTTCTAAACTCTCTTTCCATAACTTTTTTTGAAAATCACTCTCTCAAAATCAAACCAAACACACCCTATATTTTCACATTATTCTAAAAAATTTTCTTACTCACCTACATTAACCATGTATTTTGATGATGTCAAAGGAGGAGAAGAAATGTGAACTTCAATTACGCTTATACTTCAATTGTCGAATATCTTTGTTATTGTAATTCATAAATAAAACTGCTCTTTGATTTTAATTTTGTGTCAAATCCATATATGTACTACCATCATCAAAAAGGGAGATATTATAACGATTCTGGTTTAAACCCTAACCATTCATTGTTTTGGATACAGGATTCCTTGTCTTGATGGTTGTTCATGTCTTCTTTCATTTCATTCCTTGTTAAGTCTAGTTATTGGAGTGTCTTGGTTGCACTTGAAACAGGTTGGGAATTAGTTTTTCAAAACCGTTGTTGCCCGGATTTTGGCCTGATCACTCAAGCGAACTTTCTTGCGCTCAAGCGAACTTTGAGAACTTCCAGTACATTTGCAGGTCTGCAAAACTATTGCGAGTATGGCATTCTTTGCTCAAGCAGTGCATCTTGCACTCAAGCGGTCTTGGCTTGAATGATCCTTCTTATGCTCAAGCGGTCTTTTGGAACTCTCAGTACTTTTGCAGGTCTGCAAAAGTATTGAGAGGGTAATGTTCTTCGCTCAAGCGGTACTTTGTTTGCTCGAGCGGTCTCTCTTTTTGTGTTTGGCCACTCAAGCGTGTTTTGGTCGCTCGAGCAGTCTGCTCGTATATCAGTCCGTAAAAGTCACTTTTTGAGTCACTTTTTCATGTATCTCTCTCTGTCTAAACATTTAAAAACCCTAAATCTAGACCCTCTCTCTCTAAAACTCACCTTCAACCTCCAAAACTCTCAATCTATTGATCTCTATACCCTAGTCCCTTTGTTAAAAAGGTAGAGCTCACCTACAGATTTATTCTAATCAGAGCAAAGTTAGTTTTCGGCTTCGTCGAGGTTTCTCCACTCTCTCTCTCTCTCTCGTCTTCTAGCTTTGAAGTAGGGATTTCTCCACACTTTAGTATGGTTTTTAACTTGGTTATTTGTTTTTTTAAGAAAATCTTGATATTGGGGATTTTTTCAACAAAGCTAGGGTTTTGATTTGAAATCAAAATAATGGTTTTCAAAATGGGTTCTTGAATGTGAATATAGGTTTGTAAATGTGGTTAAGTTGTGATGAAATGGTGGATTTTTATCCTTGGATTTGAATTTTAAAGAAATGGGATTTGGCCCTAAATTGTGAATATTTGATTTTGTAAAAAGAAAATGAAATTGATGTTGGTTTTATGAAATTGGAACGACAATGATGATGGTGGTGGAGTTGGATATGAATTATCACTCATATCTTGAAATGTTTCAAAGTATGTCTTTATTGAAAATTATTTATCTGTTTAGACATATCTATTTTGGGCTATCGGTGGAGGATAGCTATGATTGTTGTAGAAATTGCATGAAAATTAGTTGAATTGAAACTTCATCCATTTGCATTGAGCATTGTAACATATTTAACACATTGAAAATGTTTATTGTTTTGCAAAAAATAGGTGAATACCTTGGTGAATCTGGGTAAGGAGTGTAGTTGTTGTATTAAGTTGGTCTGTGTGTCCTTAGTAAAAGTCCAGAAACTAGCACGGATAAATGCCGATTCTTCCAGTTAGTACCGGTAAAAATGGCAATTGGTAGTGCTTGTAGCCTACTTGCAAACACATCCTGGAGATTCCTAGTGTTGTATCCACTGCCCTACTTTCTATTGTAAAGGAAATAATTTCATGAATTTTGATATAAACTTGGCATTCCATGGTTTTGGAAAGAGATATAAAATGTTATCTGTAACAAAAGATATAAAGTGCTTTGACACAAGCATTGTATATGCATTCACTTTATAACTTTGTTAAGATTTATAAACTGTAATAGAGTATCTCTACTAGGCTTTGGCTCACCCTATGTAGAAAACCATTTTCAGGTGCTGATGATATGCCTCTACCAAGGTAGTAGCTTTGGAGGATTTGTAGCCAAGAGCTTCTCTTTTTTGTTATTGTTGTATTTATTTTGTATGAGCCTAGGGCTTTAATTGTATTGAGTTTAAACTCACTTTTGTTGTAACCAAGCACCGTCTTGGAAAGTTGTAACCAAGAACCATGTTACGACTTTGTATTGATTACCAGAAGTTGAACTGGATAACTGTTAGGAACAAGTACCCATTGCCTTGTATGAATGGCTTGTTTGACCAGATGAAGGGGTCTTATTGCTTTTCTAAGATAGACTTGAGATCGGGTTATCACCAGTTGAGAGTGAAGGACGAGGATATCTAGAAGACGGCATTCCGTACGTGGTATGGCCATTATGAGTTCCTAATGATGCCTTTTGGGTTAACCAACGCACTGACCTTGTTTATGGATTTGATGAACCGAATATTCCGTGAGTTCATAGACCGTTTTGTAGTTGTCTTTGTTGATGACATTTTGATCTTCTCACCCTCTGAGGAAGAACACGAAGAACACTTGCGAATTGTAGTTTAGTTGCTTAGAGCCCACAAATTGTATGCTAAATTCGAGAAGTGTGAGTTCTAGTTGAAGGAGGTGAAATTCTTGGGCTATGTGGTATCCGGGGAAGGGGTAGCTATAGATTCTTCTAAGATAAAGGCAGTGCAAGATTGAGAACAACCTAAGAATGCCTTTGAGATCTAGAGTTTCTCTGGGTTAGCTGAATATTTCTGACGTTTTGTGAAGGATTTCTCCAGATTAGCCTCACCATTGACTAGACTGACGAGGAAGGGAATTAAGTTTGTATGGAGTAAGACTTACGAGAAATCGTTTCAAGAGCATAAGGTTAGACTTACCATTGCTCCAGTGATAATTATTTCGAAGAGGGGTTTGGGCTATTCAATGTATTATGATGCGTCTCGGGAAGGTTTGGGTTTTCTCTTGATACAAGAGGGAAAGATAGTAGCATATGGCTCACGATAGTTGAAAACACACAAGAGAAACTATCTTACTTGTGACTTAGAGCTAGCAACAATGATCTATGCCTTGAAGATTTGAAGACACAACTTGTATGGTGAGAGGTTTGAGGTATTCTCCGATCACAAGAGTTTGAAGTATCTGTTTTCATAGAAATAATTAAATCTGAGGCAGAAAAGATGGATGGAGTTTATGGAGGATTACGACTTCGAGTTGCATTATCATCCGGGGAAGGCCAATATAGTGGCCGATGCCTTGAGTAGGAAATCCATAGCAGTGTAGCTAGTATTGCCATCCGGGAATGGGAGATGTTGAGTGCTATTGGCGAGTTTGACTTGCATCTTTATGAGTCTGTTGAGTAGGCAACTTTGTTTACTATAGTTGCACAACCTACACTTGTGAGCCAAGTTATGAAAGCACAGCGGGGTGGTCATCAGGTAAAATCCATCCTAGAGAAGATATCTAGAGGGTAGGTAGAGAAGGGCTTGAACGTGTAGTCTGACTCTAGTGTTAGATATCCTGACCATCTTTTCATGCCAGAGACTTGTAGAGAGGAGGTACTCTGAGAGTTCCACCATTCGCGCCTTACAGTACATCTGGGAGGCACAAAGATGTACCATGACCTTAGTCGCCAGTTTTGGTGGAGAGGAATGAAGGGAGACGTAGCCTTGTTTGTTTCGAGGTGTCTTACTTGTCAACAAGTGAAGGCCAAGCATCAGATGCCAGCAGGTTTGTTGCAACCCTTGCCTATAGCTAAGTGGCAGTGAGAGCATGTCACGATGGATTTTGTTGTGGGTCTTCCAAGGACTCAACCGGGTAATGATGCGGTGTAGGTGATAGTCGACCGGTTAACTAAGTTAGCACACTTTGTACCTATACGCACAAGTGACTCAGTAGATTACCTTGATGATCCTTATGTTAGGGACATAGTGCGACTTCACGGGGTCCCTGTGACTATTATTTCAAACAGAGATCCGCGTTTCATGGCTTGATTGTAGCACAGCCTACAGAATGCCTTGGGCACTAGATTGACATTTAGTACCGCTTATCATCCTCAGACTGACGGGCTGTCAGAGCATACTATTCTGATCCTAGATGATATGCTTTGGGGTTGTGTTCTTGACTTTAAAGGGTCATGGGTGAGGCACTTGCCCTTAGTGGAGTTTGCGTAAAACAATAGCTTTCAGGCAACTATTGGCATAGCACCGTTTGAGGCCTTGTATGACTAACCGTGTAGATCTCCTGTGTGTTGGGGCGAGGTGGGTGACGCACCTTTGTTAGGTCCTAAGTTAGTTCGGGAAACAACAGAGAAGGTTACACTTATCCGTAAGAGGTTAGTTTCGACTCAGAGTCGTCAAAATAGTTATGTCGACCGTAGGAGGAAACCATTATCATTTGAGGTAGGAGATCACGTCTTCTTGAAAATATCACCTAGACGAGGTTTGATGAGGTTTGGAAAGAGCGAGAAGTTGTCTCTTAGATTTATTAGGTCTTTTGAGATCTCAGAGCGCATTGGGGAGGTAGCTTATCGTTTGGTCTTGCTACCACAACTTTCTAGGGTTCATGACATGTTTCATATCTTTATGCTCCAGAATTATGAGCTGGATCCATCACATGTGTTGGACTGGACTAAGTTAGAGGTAGATGAGGATGCCTCATATAAGGACAAACCGGTTAGAGTCCTAGATACACAGGACCAAGTCTTGCAAGGCAATTTAATTCCATGGGTAAAGGTGTTGTGGAGACACCATGGTGTTGAGGAGGCGACTTGGGAACGTGAGGCGGAAGTCTGTAAGAAGTATCCAGACCTTTTTGTTAATGTTTGAAACTTGTAATGAAAATCTTGTTATGTTGATCAAATGTAAACATTGTGTATGTTTTGAAAATGTGAATTGTATATTCAGTATTGAGAACCTTGTTATTCATTGTTATGAGAATGAATGGCCGGTGGATAGGTCATGGTTATGAGTTGTTGTAATTGATTTAAATACGGTGGTTATTGTGTTGATTTTAAAATTTCAGGGACGAAATTCCTTAAGGATGGGAGCTTATAATGATTCTGGTTTAAACCCCACCCGTTTGTTGTTTTGGATCTAGGATTCCTTGTCTTGATGGTTGTTCATGTCTTCATTCATCTCATTCCTTGTTGAGTCTGGTTATTTAAGTGTCTTGGTTGCGTTTGAAACAGGTTGGGAGTTAGTTTTTCTAAATTGTTATTGCCTAGATTTTGGCCTGATCGCTCGAGCGAACTTTCTTGCTCTCGAGCGAACTTTGAGAACTTTTAGTACGTTTGCAGGTCTGCAAAACTACTGGGAGTATGTCATTCTTCGCTCGAGCAATGCTTCTTGCGCTCAAGCGGTCTTGGCTCGAGCGATCCTTCTTGTGCTCAAGCGGTCTTTTAGAACCCTCAGTACTTTTGCTATGTTCTTCGCTCGAGCGGTACTTTGTTCGCTCGAGCAGTCTCTCTTTTTGTGTCTAGTTGCTCGAGCAGTGTTTTGGTCGCTCAAGCAGTCTGCTCGTCTATCAGTCCGTAAAAGTCACTTTTTGAGTCACTTTTTCATATCTCTCTCTCTCTCTAAACATTTCAAAACCCTAAATCTAGACCATCTCTCTCTAAAACTCACCGTCAACCTCCAAATACTCTTAATCTATTGATCTCTATACCCTAGTCCCTTTGTTTAAAAGGTAAAGCTCCCCTAGAGCTTTATTCTAATCGGAGCAAAGTTAGTTTTCGACTTCGTCAAGGTTTCTCCACTCTCTCTCTCGTCTACTAGCTTTGAGGTAAGGATTTCTTCGCACTTAAGTATGGTTTTTAACTAGGTTATTTGTTTTTTTAAGGAAATCTTGATACTGGGGATTTTTGTAACAAAGCTATGGTTTTGATTTGAAATCAAAATAGGGGTTTTCAAAATGGGTTCTTGAATGTGAATATGTGTTTGTAAATTTGATTGAGTTATGATGAAATGGTGGATTTTTATCCTTGGATTTGAATTTTAGAGAAAGGGGATTTTACCCTAAATTGTGAATATTTGAGTTTGAAAAGAGAAATGGAATTGATGTTGGTTTTATGGAATGGGAACGACAATGATAATGGTGGTGGAGTTGGATATGAATTATCACTTCTATCTTGAAATGTTGGAAAGTATATCTTTATTGGAAATTATTTATATGTTTAGAGATATCTATTTTGGCCTATCGATGGAGGATAGTTATAATTGTTGTAGAAATTGCATGAGAATTAGGTGAATTGAAACTGCTTTCTCATCTATTTGCATTAAGCATTGTAACATATTCAACACATTGAAAATGTTTATTGTTTTGAGAAAAATAAGTGAATATCTTGGTGAATCTGGGTAGAGGGTGTACTTGTGGTATTAAGTTGGCATGTGTGTCCTTAGTGAAAGTCCAAAAACCCGTGCGGAAAGGTGTCGAGCCTTCCGGTTAGTACCGGTGAAAATGGCAAGTAGTAGTGCTTGTAGCCTACTTGCAAACACATCTTAAAGATTCCCAATGTTGTATCCACTGCCCTATTTTCTATTGTAAAGGAAATGATTTCATGAATTGTGATATAAACTTGGCATTGCATGGTTTTGGAAAGAGATATAAAATGTTTTGACATGAGCATTGCATATGCATTCATCTTATAACTTTATTAAGATTCATACACTGTGATTGAGTATCTCTACTGGGCTTTGGCTCACCCTATGTGGAAAACTATTTTCAAGTATTGATGATATGCCACCACCAAGGCAGTAGCTTGGGTGGATTTGGAGCCAAGAGCTTCTTTTTTTTTTCTTTTTTTTTTTGTTATTGTTGTATTTATTTTGTACAAGCCTAAGGCTTTAATTTTATTGAGTTTAAACTCACTTTTGTTGCAACCAAGCACCGTCTTGGAAAGTTGTAATCATTAGAACATTTATATATTATCTTAACTTTTATTTCATATCTTTTGCTTACAACACATGCTATAGATTCAAAGTTAGGACTTATGAATGTATTATTACATATGTTACTCTTTCATAAAATGGAATCATGGGAACGTAAAGATATCATATTCTGAAATGCATTGTTAATTGGTAAATATTGTGAGATGGTTTTATTGTTATATTTTGAGGGCGTGACAAAGATTGTTAATCCTATGGTTTGATTTTAATGATGTCTAAAATATTATGAGATAAATTGTGATTTTTTAATATATATATATATATATATATATATATATGTTACAATCATTTGACACAAAATATGAAAATAAAATTTGTCATTTTGACATAGATTGCACCGATTTAAAAATAACTAAATTTATTGTGCATCTTTTGAATATTTTAATTTAATATTAAAAAAAATCAATTTTTTTCTATATCTTTTCTTATTCATTTCCTTCCTTTGATTGATTTGAAGTGTTCCTTGGCAAGAATGATGCAAGTCCAAAAGGCTAATGAACTCAAATGGAAGAAAAATAGAAAGAAAGAGAAGCCTACCTAGAATCCCTTTGCAACGGCAAGCTTATTTTATAGCTTTAAAGCCTTGTGGAGAAAATAAATGACATAGAAGTGGTGAAAAATTTTGGGTGATATTCAAGAATTCTCAAAACATTTAATAACATTTATTTTGAGATAATTTATTGAGAATTTGAGCTTTCATTGTAAAAGGGTTTCGTATCCATTAATTTTTTTTCTTGTAAAAGAGAGATAATTTTGTGAGTGTTTTTGATAAAATCACTTGGATTATGTGTAACTAGAACCGGATTCACAACTAATTGGTTGGAGTGATTGGGACTGATCAATTTTTAAGTTTCACTAGCACCTTTGAAGCTAAGAGTATAACTACTATTTAACGAATAGTGAAGAAATATCAAGGAGGATTTTGAGGAGTGGACATAGACTTGATTTTAGCCGAACCACTATAAATTCTGTGTTTGCTTTCTCTTCCTTTCCCTCAGCTTTATTTATTTTAATTAGTCTTATTTATATTGCTTCATATTTTTTATTCATTTCTCATTTGGATTAAATTTTAATTTTTTACTCTCATCTTTATTGCTTCATATTTTTATTTGTTTATTGTTTCGGTTAACTTTATTTTAATTTAGCAATTCATTAAGAAACCTAATTCACCCCACCCCCCTCTTGGGTCGTTTTCTGGGTAACAACGGTCATGGAAGGGCTTGCAGTGGTGTGACGACACTGGCTTGGTTGTCATTGAAGTAGGGTTTGCACAGCTTGTGGGGGAGGGATGTGGTGGTCGGAGAGAGTCATTTGATGAGAGAGAGCTCGCCAAAGAATGAAGAGAGAGAGAGAGAGAACTACTAGAGCGATTAACCCTAACAGCAGATGCTACGTTAACACCTTGTCCTTGCCGAGAGCTCTGGCTTCTCTTTGGGAGAACATGATGGCCTTGATTGCTCTCTCTGTGAATCACTTGAACTTGGAGGCATAACTATCCAAAAAAAGAAGAAAAAAATATTAATTTGCCATTTATGAAGAACGCACTTCCTATTCAGGGGATTAGGAAGTAAAATATTTTGGGTTATCCTTTACATGCTAACATGTTCGGCCTAGGGGGTTTAGGCCAAATTTCCCTAATTTCGATAAGTTTGAACCTAACTAAACATCCTAATCAAAGTATAGATCGAATTTATCCCTCAACCAAGGATTTAAATATTAAAATTACGGAATTGAATGTATCCCAAAGGCATTAAAATTCACATGCGTTACAATAATTCTAGACCATTGATTTCTTTGTCACTATGCTTTTAGTGGAGCTAGGGTCACATACCCAACTCCGTTATGTGGAGTAATTATGAATTTCCCACATGGTGATAATCACATTGTCGGACTTGTTTAGGCCTCTCTTGTCTAACTCTCCAGTGGGTTGGGGCTTCTATGGTCATGCTTAGAGAGGACTCTCTTGTCCGACTCTCTATTGGGTCGGGGGTTAGAGAATTACCACAGCCTAGTCATCCCCTCCAATCCTTTTTTGTCCAACCAAAAAAAAAAAAAAAAAATTTACTCGATGAGACATTTTACCTGGTCAAAATATTTGAAAATATACTCTTTATATTTTGCCTAATCATTTTAATTAGTATGATTTTATCAAGATAATCAAGTTTTAACAGTCATTCAAACTAATTAAACCGATTTTCAAAAATAAATGCAAGAGAAGCTTTGCTCTAGCCAGCACACAGTGTGAGCAGACCCAACCAAATCAATTGTACAGGTTCAAAGCAAAATTAGAACTTTTGAGGGTTAATTTTCCTTGATGAGGGTCTCTTGCTATTCCTCTGTTTGTTCATACTAAACATAAGGAATCAGAAGTTTAACAGACTGTTTGGATGGGGTGATTTGGTGAGAAATAAATAAAAAGTAAATTTTCCTGTTTGGTTTATAAATTTAGTGATACATGCTAACAAACCATGAGAAGTTGTGAGAAAATAACTCTTTTATTTTACTTATTTCTTTTCTCACCAAAAAGTTGTGAGAAACAAACTGATTCGATTATAAAATTTTCATAATGCTGAAATTGACCATGAAATTATAAAGGAAGAAAAGAAATCTCACTTGCTCTTCACATGTTTTACTTTCTTACATATCTAAACATGGCAGTGAAAAAAAATATATATTTATTTTTCTTTTCTCACACTAATAAAAAATCATAATCAATTCTTTTCTTTTATCACTTGTTACATCCAAATAAATAAACAGAGTAATTGTTTAAAAAGAAATAAACCAAAAGCAATATAATAACATTATATCCAAATCTAAACTCATTTAAAATGGGTTTTTTTTATAAAAAAAAATATTTATTGCTGACCTTGCAATGAAGTCAGGAATAAAGATAAACCAGAAAATATTTATTCACAGACACATGTTGTGTTGCGTCTGTTCTATATTCTTGACTTGCTTATACATGAGAAGAATTTCTCTTTTGTGTACAGAGAGATGAGTCTAAAGTAAGGGGAGTGTGGAGATCACAAAGAGAGATGAGACGAAGAAAATCATTTAGGACTATTTTGGAAAGATGGTTATAATCAATTTTTTTGGTTAAAAGTTGATTATAATTAGCTTTTTATGAGAAAGAGAGAGAGAGAAGTGAGTTACAATATGGAAGTGGATTATAACCCACTTTCCAAAAGGCCCCTTAACCTTTAGGGTTTGGCCTGTTGGATGAGGTTTGTGACTTGGGGGTTTGCTCCTTCTAAGGTCTTAAGTTCGACTCCTATCGGCCCCAAAACTCTTGGGACCACAAATTGTAGGAAATAAAATATATTTTAAAAGGGTTGTTCAGATTGTAAAGACTTAGGATTCGTTTGGCAACATCTTACCCTAAAAGTCAAAAAATTATTTTAAAAAAATCAAAAAGCCAACAACTTATACAAAAAAGTCAAAGATTTATTTTTTCTCTACTTTTTACACATCTTTTCATAAAAATCAAAAATTCATCTCAAACATACTGAATTTTATTACATCATATTTTAATCAAAAAGTTACTAAAATGACATGCTCCCAAACGAGGCCTTAATATGGCATGCACAAGCTAGCCCATGACACCCCACATATTCCGCCCCCCCCCCCCCCGCGGGGCCAAAAAAAAAAAAATTCATTTGAAAAGCAATTGTAAACAAATGTTTGAGAATCCAAGAATGAAAGAAGCAATCCAGATCCACATTCATTTTTTTGTCCTCACAAATTTGGCTTCCTTTTGCTCCTAATTTTAAGGTTTTTTTTAAAAAAATTTATTTACTGAACTTTTTCAATTTTATGTTGATTTTAAAATTAAATTAAAAATGAGAAAAATCCTATTAAAAAGAAAACTAGCTTTATTAAGTAGGGGTGTTAATAGATGTGATTAGTCCGGTTTTAGAATAAATCAAGAATCGAATCGATTCTTACCATTCCAAAATAATTAAATCATAACAGAACTATTAAATTTATTTAATCGGACCATAATAAAACCATAAAAATCAGTTTTGTTTGGTTTGATTTTAGAAATTTTATATAACAATAAATATAATTATATTTTATACACTACTAAAAAAAGTACTTTTTTCGACCGTTACAAGCCGTCGCAAATAATAAAAAAACAGTCGCAAAAGACTTTTTGCGATGGCCCATGCGACGGCAAATGAGGGTCGCGAATGTGGGGGTGGCAAATACTTTTTGCGACCGCAAAATAACAGTCGCAAATTATTTGCGACCGTCTAACCTACTTATAGCGACTGATGTTTTGCCGTCGCAAAAGAGTTTAAAAAAGGCCTACAATGTATTAGCGACCATCTTCTTACCGTCGCAAAAAAAAAAAAAAAAAAAAAAAAAAAAAAAAAAAAAAAAAACAAAACCTACAATCATATATATATTCAAATATTATATACAATAAACGTAAAGACATATTTGCAAAAATCTCAACATTCATGCATTATTTTTCATTTCTTCCCTCAATAAAATTCCCTTTAAAAAAAAAAAACCTATCCACAAATCATACAGATATGTCCAAAAAGATAAACAAATATCCCTAAAAGAAGAGGTACAAACACATTATTTTCCATTTCTTCCCTCAATAAGACCATATGTAATCATGGATTTGGGGCAGCTCACTAAACCAGAACCTGTTTAGGGGCCTTATAATTGGATTATGCGGACTATGAACACAGTCAACGGCAGCGATAGAGCCGTAGCAAAAATATATGTATTCCCTTGCACAACCTGCAAGGGTAGGCTCAAAAAAACTAGCTCTGTAGTGGACACCATAACAAACAAAATATTTATAGATTGCTATCAAGGCATTCAGCACCTGAGACCAGCTGCAATCCGCCCAGAAAAATAGTCCCGGCAGCCATTCTTCATGTCAATGATCTGCCAACAGTGCTTCAGGTTACTACCAACATTCTTTACAATTGTACCACCCATCTTCAATCTTGGAGAATTAGTAGAACCTGTCCAAAATTGTAAATGGAGTGAGTACAACCAAGCAAAAACCCAGCCTATGTATAGGATGCAAGAAACTAACTAAAACATAATGAACGGGCTAACTTCACTCAACCCACAATATATTGGCTCACAACACTCGAACAATAATTTACAACACACAATATTAGAACTAATATCCTCAACCCACAATACAGATCACATGAGCAATATATCCATAACATGACCTGGTAAAAATACAAGACTATCAAAGTTGTCGAGTAATTTCATAATCACAACGTGTGCAGAAAATTTACAAGACTATTATAGAGGAATACACAATAAAAGGAAATTCAAGGACAAATTTTGTATTTATGACTGCACATGAGAAGCCAGCTTTGAAGAGCAAAGGCACCATTTCAAATTTCAAATATAAATGGAAATTCAATCAGGAGCTGGAAAAAATAAAGAAAAAGAGTAGCAGCCTTGAATCATAAATTTCTACTGCCGAAGCCAGAGGTCCTTAATAATAGATCTAGGAGGTAGATACATAAAAAAAAACCAAATTTATGACATGAACTCAAACTCCAGAAGTGATTCTTTTGGTTGCTACAAGATTCAAGTATAGACAGAAATTAGGTACCCATGTATTTTTTTGATCAGCAAATAGTATCCATATATGACCTTGGATATTTGTTTTCCATTTTTCCTTCTTTTTTTTTTTCTTTTTCTTTTCCTTGTAAATATCCCTGAAAAATCTATATATAGCTCTCACATAAGTAAGAAAGTGGTGAGTAGGGAAGAGTTATTTTACTGTACTAACAATAGCAACAACTAATGCAATTGTAATTTGTCTAGGAATATATTCAAGGAAAATGATACATGTCACCAAATGAACATTGTGTTGTGTGGATTCAAGTGGGCGTTGAAAAAACAAATGAAATTCATTAGTGATACATTGATGTAGAGAAGTGTATTAAATGAATGAAAATACAAAGAAAAATAAGAATGATACTGAAGAGAGAACTAAATGAGAGTATCTATTCTCAAGAAATGGGTAGAAAGGAAGAAGACATAAAGATAAATAGTTTGACACAGGTATATAGAGAAAAAGAGGAGAATGACACAAAGAACCATCATTTGAATGGGTGTTATCTGAGAAGAAAGGAGACAAAGAGTACAAGAATGAGGACCTTTCGCCTCCTTTTGTTCACGCAGAAAATGGTCTAGAAAAGAATTGGACTTGTGCTAACATGCAAAATTGCTGAATAGAGCTGCTTTATTTAACCTTTCTCCAGTAAAATGACATTCCAATAACATAAATAAAATGCCTTTCCAACCAACTACACAAGTTTGGAAATGTTGACAACAAAGTTAATTTACTTTTCCACACAAGGAAGATATAAGTCGAAGTTTTCCAAAATGATTTCTAGGATCCACCTAATACCAAACAGAAACACAATTTTTTAAACAAAGTTTTTAAAATTCAAGTCAATTCACTATAGGCTACAGTTGCATGAACAATACCGGCTACAGTAACACGATTACATGACATAATCGCGCTGTAAAATTGCCACAAAACCATTTCATTAACTCAAATTATCCTACCTTTTTTAGAAAAAAAACATAAACGAATAGAGTTGATACACATAGAACTTAGGTCTCATATTAACTAATGGACCTTACAATGGGCACATTTTCTCTTTTAGTGGGACTCAAACAAAAATGGAGTCTTCTCTTAACGGCAAGCAGTAGAGCATAATGATAAAAAAAGATTCATGAAGCCGATCCACTTGACTAGGACACAAAGTTCAGTTTGGTTTGGTTTGGTTTGGTCTAATCAAGCAGTAACCATTTTTTAAATTATTGCATTACCAAACTTTGTGAGTTTTGAAATAGTAGCCACCAAAATTGAGCATCACCCTGTCAAATAGAAGGATTCAAACTAAAGCTACATAATTAAGGGCTTCTAGAGCAAAAAAATGTTAAAACCTAAGATTGAGGAAGAGCACAAACAAGACACTTGCAAATTCACAATGTCCAAGCCCATAGCAAAACCCAAGAAACTAATCCTTTTCTGTTGGGAGTCAATATAGTTGAAAATTTGAAATCTTCATTGGAAAATCCCATGATCTTGTAGCAAGCTTCGAATAATGTTCTCTACATTACAAGTGGACCAAAGGTTATAATAACTGATTGATTTATAAAGGTGGAAGTATGATGGTTTACTTGGTACCTTAGGCTAAATAGGATATGAGGTAGCCTTCCATGAACTGATTGAGGATATCAGAGAAAGTTCACTCAAAACATGGAACAAATAACATAATAAACTTGTAATCAGTTAACTAAAACCTCAGCTAATCCACTGCAAAAAGGTAGCCTTCCATGAACTGATTGAGGAATCAGATAAGGCTATATACAAAGAACCTGTTTGCATAGTGTCTTTTACAATTTACACTAGTTACTTCAGAAGTTGAGATTAAGTTGATGTCTAATGCTAATTTGCTTCGGAATTTTCTTTGTCAAGAAGTTTCTTCAAAACTCAAACAAAGGCAACCTCACACATTCTATTTCTATATACATGTGCTTATTATGTATGTGGCATGAATTCTATATTGACTCTTCAATTTTGCATGATTAAAGTTCTCTCACAACATTTGATAAGACAAAAGCACATCCTAGGACGAAACTAAAAATTTCCAACAACACATAGCGTGGTTGGGCTAGTTCCATGAATTTACATATGCAAACATTATATATAGATGAGAAATATACTTCATCCAAGCAAATAACATGAATACAACAAAATCATAGAAATTCTGAAACCACTACAGAGTTTTAGATTACAAACATATCATCTGTAAATGAAAATCAAAAGCTGAACTGTACCAGTAGAAGCGAGTCCTGCTCGGTTATCTCCGATTCCTTCACTTTCTGTACAACAACCTGATCGATCAAGAAGATTGCAGTGAGATTAGTGGATAAGCAACAAGTTAACGAAAAAGGCGTGAAGATGAATTACTGCACAGCCAATATTTTAAGTTTGATTTCAGCTTTTGATCCACAAGACTTGTTACTTTTTATGCCAATATTTTAAGTTTGATTTCAGAAAAAATAAGTAGAAACATGCCGTATGGCATAGTTTAACAAAATAAATGATGGTTTAGACTTCTAGTCTGTGATGAAGGATGGATACTGATAAGGAAACAGATGAAGGATACAACACAATCCAAATACTAAAATAAGACAAAACCTAAAATAAAAATAAAAAATAATAATATATATATAAGTACAACCAATTAATGTTAAAGAGAAAAAAAAAATAGGCGCAAAAAGTCATATTTCTAGTAGTGTAATCAATAGACAAATCTTACAGAAAAAGATGTGAGGTTCCACTTGAGATACCCATATTCATCAATGAATAAAAAGATCAATGGCGAGGAACAAACACACAAAGATTTAGATTTTCAGATAAGTTCGGATTAAAGATTGTAACCATTACAATGGTTAGTTCAATCCCCAGCCCTAGTTTTTATCTTGGAAATAATGACCATTCATAGTATTGGGCCAAACCATCAATGTAGGGGACCTCAAAGCATGGAGAATTGTATAGTAAAATTTTCATGATTTGTTTGATGAGAGAGGCCTCCAAAATATTGTGGGACCGGTGATGGGTGTGTGTGTGTGTGTGTGTGTGTAGGAGGAATGGGGTAGAGAGGATTAGGACCTGTACTTCCTACCTGCCATCTAAGAGTTTTTAAACTTAAGATTGGATTTAAGAGGTTCAATGCCTACAATCAATACTCATATCCTAGCCATGTAACATAGGACTAAACCATATATATCTATTTGCCAAAAGCATATCCTTCTCAACAGCTTCACTACTAGCAGTCACTAAGACTGAGATGAGTAAATCACCTTCAAAAGAAAACAGAGACGAAAATTATTGGTTCCTCATGATATCCTAATATTACAACTCTTTGACCACATTTCCTTATATGAAACAAATTTATAACCATAACGATTGGACAGCGATGTGTGATTCGTAACTTTGTTTCTTTTCTTCGAAGATTTCTTGCTCTCATGTGCAATCTCTTGTTATTTTTTGATTACTATAAATTCATGCTATGGCTGAGAAAAAAAAGTAAGTATTTTCCCCACATATTTGTATCAACAGCACCATTATCAATATGGAGCAGGCCTACAACAATGTAAACTATCATGCAGCATATCATCCAGCTTACAAATCTTCTGAACTGCCAATTATTTTTCTCAAAAAATTTAAATACAAACTCAATATTGGATATATCTGAGTTGGGAGAACTAGTTTTAAACAATCAGAATCTCCTTAATCGTAGCATAAATAAGCAAGACACAGTTTTTCTCAAAATACCCAAATAGTGCTAATTCTATAAAAGAATATGTACACCATACCCAAGAATTACCTAGAAAATATAAATTATCAGATAATATCCATAGAAATTTTTTTCTCCTAAAGGTGAAAGGTGCATTGAAGAAAAAAAGCTCGATAAGTTTTTTTTAATAAAAATCACTTTCGAAAAGTGGCTGTGTTTTTTCCATCTCATAATGACAACGATCTACTATTGACAGTAAACACTAGAGTGAAAGGCTCCCCATAATTCACAACTTTAATCATGAATAAGTTCTGTTCCCTTACCTAGGCTCCCCAGCATGCCCTCGACTGTCTCGGGATTAGCACTTATTGTAGATCCATGAGACAGTTGGCGGCTGTAAAAATGATATGTCCCCAAGGTCAGCCTTTTGGGGTCTAACAAAGATATGCATACAGACAATGAGTTAACCAAAATAGATTTTGGCCGTGAATCCTCCAGAGCATGACAAAAGAGTCTTCCTATAAAACTATGAACATAAAACAAATAATTACTTCTGTAAATAATAGGAAACAAGTAGATGATATAATATTGTGAACTTTCCACAAGATCAGAATGAAAACTAGTGCTACCTTGGGCTGGTGATTTTAGCAGCTAGGCCTGGAGGAGCATATCGAGTTATAGCACACAGTGTTTCTGCTGTGTTGGCATGCACTTCTGGACAATCCTGCGATAAGTGTTTAATAAACATTTAAGTAAAATATATACACAGTTGCAAAACAACCTGGAAGACAACTTCATTAAATCCAAGTTCAAGCATTTAGAAGCATGGATAGTCAGCCACAAAGACAATTCACATTGTAGTCGAAGAATTTACAAAACATGATGATTGAATCGTGGAAGAATGGACGATAACAAGTAAAATCACAAAACTAATGTTAATCACGTGATTCAAAAAATTCACATTCATCGAGATTGCTTAGTCAAGCATACAAAGAGAGATTTCTCGCAGTTAAAAAAAGCTTGCTCGATACCGATTGTACAGTAGATAATACTGTACTCGTCGTCTCAGAGTAATCTGATTCGTTTTGATAGACATAGAAATGGAATGTATGTATGTATATAGTTCTACATTACATGGATATATATATATATATATAGAGAGAGAGAGAGAGAGAAAGAGAGAGTATCGAAGAGCAGAGAAGAGAGCTGGATTACAGAGACATCAGATGGATTATAGATATCAGTGAGTCTAAAAGTTTGATAACATCAAATGGATTTAATAGTGAGATTGAATTTGCAATCACCTGCAAGAAAAACCATAGATAACTTCATTTGACTAACGCTAGATAAAATTACAAAGAACTGCAATCGTAAGATTGTCATATCAATTTGATGAGCAAATACTGAATCTAAAGATAACTAAATTAATCACAATAAACCAAAGAACTCTGATCTACAAAACCAGATCAAACACAATTTCAAACTCAAACGAGAACAAACCAACAAAAAAATGTATTATTATAGTGCAAAAAATAAAAACAAAGGAACTCTCAGATACAAAACCAGATCAAGTACAAATATGAAACAAATCAAAACAAAAAACAGAGGAAATTTGAAGAGAGTTGGTACCTAATTTGTACACAATGCGTGATAGGTGAGCTTACTCTGCTGCATTTGAGAACTCCAAGAGACCTTTTCAATGCGGTCTACTAGTAGAGTTAGGGTTTCTCTGCGATGAATCAAGCAAATTGCAGCGAGATATGTACACAGATACAGAGAGAGCAAGATTGTGCGAAAGAGAGATTGAGCGTTCAAGAGAGAAAGAGAGATCGAGACAGAAACAGAGAGATTGAGAGATCGACGGAGAGATTCATACTCATGGAGTCCTTCAGACAATGATGGGTACGTGAGCGAGAGAGAGAGCGAGAGCAAGAGCGAGATAGAAAGCAAGAACGAGAGAGAGAGAGTCGAGTGAGCCTGCTAGGGCAAAACCAAAGGGCGCAAATAAATGAAAGAAAATAGGGACCTTTTACTACCTACTTGCGTTTCATCATGTTGTCGCGTTTTTTTTTTTTTTTGCCACGGCTAATCAAACAGTCGCAAAAAACTAGACGCAAAAAGTCAATTTTCTAGTAGTGATAATAGTAAACATATTACCAATAGCTAATTTAGTTAAATTTGTTAAAGTTTGTCAATTTTATAATCAATACTAATAATCAAATTTCACTAGTAACTTCTATATTCTTATTTTTACATTAAAAAATAACAAATATTTTGGCCTTATGTGAACACGACACTCACTAGTTTCTTCATGCATTAGGGTATGATCCAAATTTTATAATTCATTTACAAATTACCCTTTCTGTTTTTTAAAATTCCACAACTTTTCATAAATAAATAAATATATATATATATATATATATATATATATGTATATATTAACTTTTGATCAATTTAGTATTTTTTGAATCTTCTCATCAAAATCTATCAAACACAATTCATATTGGTTATAAAATTCTAAAACACATACACATTTGTTAACAGTAAAATTTTGTTGTTGACGATAAATTTTTATTATTTAATTTTTGCATGTAAACAGTGAAATTTCATCACTTCCCCTTAACATATGGTTACCATGTCTATGAACAGTTTTCAAAATTTCAATTTTATAGATTATATTTATATTTTTAAAAGCTGCGCACAACGAAATTTTACTGTTTAGTTATAAAAGAAAATTCTCTCATCTTCTATTGCTACTACCATTACCATCATTAACCATTACAATAATCACAACACTTTCGATTTTCATATCAAATTTATTATAGTTTGAAATATATAAATCAAACAATCATTAACCAGTATAATAATCACAACACTTTCGATTTTTCATATCAAATTTCTTATAGTTTGAAATATAAAAATCAAACAAACAAGTTCCAAAACTCATTAAAACAATCGATATACTCCAAAAAGTTGTTAAATTAAGTTTGGAGGTTCTTAAATATATGTCTAACATATATATGAAATTGTTTTAAAATTTTTTAGGGTACTCAATCCATAAATTCAATTTTGGATTTTCTTTAGCTAAAAGTCCACAAGCTAAAATACTTTACCCATAAAGACATGCTTTGACAAAAGGACCAAAGTACCCACACACACACACACACACACATATATATATATATATATTCTAAACCAACCCCGTTTATTTCCAACCCTTCATTTTCCAATAATCTCTCTCTTCCCTCTATATCTCTCTCAATCTCTTAGATCGCCCTATCTCTCTCTCTCATCTCCATTTCTTTTTCCTCAAGCGCCGACATAGATACGGCCTTGTTGGGCCCCAATGTCACCGTCAAAATCAGAGTCATTATCGGTGGAAGTGAGGTCACTCCTCCACAAATCTCCCTTCTCCGCCTCAGATTTGATTCTTTTTTTTCTTTTTCTTTTTAAGATTTAAGGCATCGCCGTCAAAATCAGAGTCGTCATCGGTGGAAGTGAGGTCCCTCCTCCACAGATCTCTCTTCTCCGCCTCAGATCTGATTCTCTTTTTCTTTTCTTTTTTTAAAGATTTGAGGCTTAGATTTGTTTAAGGCTCAGATCTATTCAAGGTCAGAAGGCTCATATCTATTCAAGGTCAAATCTGTTCCACTACCAGTTCAAACTGTTGGTTCGGCCGGAGGATCCTTGGAAGAATTATTTGAAGGCTTCGCAGTGGCAGTGGAGGGCAAAGCTGCACACCTCTCTAGCCATGCGTCGGCTGATTCAACTCAGATGATAATGATGAATCAGATCTGGAAATTGAGGTTGTAGCACTTCGTACTTGTTAGACTAGTGGGATTGCTCTTGACACTCTTATTATTGTACTTGGAGCCTCTTTGGTTCATTGTGGGATATTGATTGAGGTGGTATCATAATGGTAAAGTAAGATTGAACCAAAAATATTGATTCGGATAATTGTCCCCTATGAGTAGTCTCTATACTTTTGCCTTTTTCTCTTTCCATACTTTGAATCTAGATGTGAGGTTATAACCATTGGAAAGCTTATTTTCGGGGCTTCGTTTGGACAGAAGAACGACCTAAAACGGAGTCTGAACCAAGGAGTTATGCCTATTTGAAATTTGGGTGCCTATGTTGGAAAAAAGTCCACTCAGGTGAACTTTTGACCACTCAAGCGGTCTGCGCGAATTCTGGCACTTTAAAGTCACTTTTTGGCCCAAAATCTTTATTCTTTCTTCCTCTCTTCTCTCCTTCTCATCCATACCCAAAACCCTAGAGCTCCGAACACTTGATTTCTCCAATTTCTCCCTTAAATCCACCCTAGATCCTTCAAGAAAATGGAAGAACAAGTCTAGTTCAAGATATCTATCGATTGTTTCGCATTTTCATTGAAATTTCAAGTGGGTTTCCATCTTAAGCTTCCATGCTTGAGGTAGGGGTATCTTTAACTTATTATATCTTTAATTTGTGACCCACATGTGGCAATTTCATTAGATATTCACCTTTGTAGATATATAGATATGTATATATGTATGGATTGCGTTTGCTAATAAATGATTTGGAAGGATGTGGGCAATAATCCATGATTATGGATGAAATCATGTCTATTATTGATGATTATTGTTGTTGATGATGAAAATTAGTCTCTGATTCATGAAAGATAGAAAACTCCTAATTTTCTACAAACCTTAGTTTTGAACTTGTTCAATAAAGAGGGGTTTTGCTCAATTGATTTTTAAAACATGAAATTGGGTGTGTTTATTCGACTTTGAGGTTGAAATATGAATTATTGGATTCTTGTGAATTGAATTCATCCTAGGGGAAATTGAAAACTTTAAATTCATGCATCATATACATTACTTAATTCTTCTTGTGATACTAATGTGTATGAATGGTTGGAAAAGTTAAAAGGGGTTTTTTCCCAATTGGCCTCTAGAACCTAAAATTAAGTGTATTTACTTGACTTTGATGTTGAAAAGTTAGAATTTGAGACATTTACACCAAAGCTGGAGATGATGATGTTTATGAATTGAAGAATCTTCTCATTATTGACATGTGAACTATTGAATTATTATGCATTGAAATTATTATAGGGAAATTGAGATTTGGAAAATTCATGCATCATAAACTTTTAAAATTTTATCTTGTGACTTTTAGAATGTTGGCGTATTGATGGAGTTGAAAGAGGGTAAATAGTCTATGAGTCTGGGTAATGAGTCGGGTTTGGTTGAGTTGTGTAAAGTAATTGGTACCCACGCGGGGAGTCAAGATGCCCAATTGCCCTATCTTGGGCTTATCGCCGGACGAATGTGGAAAAATGTTTTTGGGTGTCCACTAGTCGTGCCGTATTGTAGTAGGTAAAAGTGGAAAAATGAGTGATTTTGGGTGTCCATGTCGTGTCGTATAACAGTCAGGAAATGTGGAAAAGCATGGTTTTTGGGTGTCCACGTCCCTGCCGATTCAGGAGTCACCAAATGTGGAAGGAAAAAAGGTTTTTGGGTACCCATCGGCCCGCCGTTTCTGAAGTCGGCAAATGTGGGACTATTGTCAGTATACAAATCTATATATATATGTATGTATGTATGTATGAGTGTTTTGGTCAGGCAACTCTCTCTTGGGATATCATAGTATATTTACCACCCCTGCTTTTAGAAGAATGATTATCTAATACCCTGCATGGTCATTTAAACTTATAAGGAAGATTTACTTTAATATAATTTCTATACTTGCATAGCATATCACCTGTATTTCAATTAATTATATAATTTGTTAAATATACTTGTAGACGTCCTCGAACGTCCCGGGAGGAATGAATCGCTCCGTTTTGTTCATTTGGGCTTATTACAGTTCAGGACTCAAATGTCACGGTCCTGTATCTAATCTCGCAGAGTGCAATGCAAGACCGATGAATCATCAAAGAGTCCAGATCCGGCAAATCATTTTTTTTTAAAACATATTTTTTTAAAAGAAGTGCCAAACATGGACTGCTTTGCCAGATACAGAGTCGCCACCTAAATATTTTATTTTGGGAAATTTAGGAAGCCCTGACTCGTTTGCCTAAAGCCACATGTCCGTCATCACCAAAGTTGCCTCGGCTCGGGAACTTGGATACGATTGGGGAAGGTCACTTCATGAGCACCCCCGCTCGCCCGATCAAAGATCGGTCTCTACTAACCACGATATCTAGTTTTGAAAAAATTATGCGTTCTTATTCCGGTAATTAGCCTAGATTTACTATGTGATGCGCATAGCATACAAGTATAGACTGGATGCCTGAATTGGAACAAAACACTTCATGTTCATTTTTTTTAAAGCGGTTTGCTACTCGCAAGTAGGCTAAAAATGCAGATTTTGCCACCCTCAGGTGGGTTTAGAAAACATGGTTTTGCCACTATCTAGTGGGCTTAAAACTCACAGTCAATGCATTATTCCAATTCAGATAATCCAACCTTCACCCACAGGCATTCAGGCAGGTATACCACATAAGCACATAGCCTCAGGGTAAGCATGCTATCATGGTAGTCGCTCACATACATGCAAGGATGCTAAAGCATAAACACTTACCGAGTACTCCAAGCCAAAACAGAAGCTATGTTTGAAATCCATGCATGATCCTAACTATGCTGAAATGCCTAATGCAACACATGCAAAAATGCAACTACAATAGGCTCGGCTATTCTAAGAATGGCATATGAAATGCAACAACTGATACATGTATTCAACTTGGAATTGAAATATAATGCAGTTAGTATAATGCACCGAGCCCGGTGCATGCAACACAGATGAATGGATGCAAACATGCGAGCATAAGTATGCTAATTGAAACATGCCCTAATCTAACCATTATAAGCTGATAAATGAAAGGGAGAAAGACGTGGGGTTGGAAGGCATACATCGCACACACGCACACTTATTACAATTATGCCCTCATTCGGAGGGTCTGAATAAATAATTACAGTCCGAATGAATAATTAAATATTACAAAACCCTAATTAATTAACAAATTAACTAAGAAAGCAATAAACTAGTATGCAAATTCATAGACCGCCTCAGCTCTGTTCCGAATGATGAAAGATGCATGCATGCTCGAGTCGCCTCGTCAGGAAATTTCATCGCGATGCCTCGTCTCGCCTTTGTTTGCAACTGATTTTAGAAACTTGCACAAAGCTCCAAAAGGCTGAAACTCCACCTTGGGAAGGCTGCCGACCAGGTATTGGCTTGGGAGACACCTACCGACCACCCTTTGTGGTGGAAACCAAAAAAAGTGGTCGGCCTGCCAGAAAACCTGGTCGGCCGACCACTTTCTGCCCCTGGATCCTGGTTTTTCTGCAACAAAGGCAAAAGGGAGAGAAAGCAAGGTATTTTCAACATATTTGTGCAAGACCACTCTCCCCGTCCTTGCACAAGCTCAAGGGAGTGTAGACCTCGATCCTCGTGCCACCAATCACGCATCTCAATGCATGATGGCCGAGAAGTCGAATTTGCACGACTCAATGGAATGAATGCAAGTATGAACACAACAAGACTTAGACTCCATCATGGTTAATCCGGAGTGTCGGTGACCGGGAATTGAGACACGTTTCGTCACTTTGAGTACGAAACGTCCCTCATTTCCCGTGTTTGGGCTAACTCCTATCCCAAACACAGTGCAATTGAGATGGCATACACAATGCGACTAACATGCAACCTAGCATACGCAATGCTATGGACTAAAATGGCATACACAATGCGCGTGATATAACATGGCATGCACAATGCTCTAACATGCAACCTAACATACGCAATGCTACGGACTGAAATGGCATACACAATGCAAGATGGACTTACACCAATATGAGTGGACCTCAGCCACACTCACATTAGTGGCCATATGATGGAAATGACACAATCGAAACACATGCAAACATGCACGATGCAAGGGACTAATCCTAAGGCATCAAATGCCACTCTACCAAAGCATGGCAAGGGATGAAAGATGGCATACAAATATGCAATTTCCAGCTCTGAAATAAGATGCTCAACAGTCCCAAATCATGGAAACATGTCACCCAATGCACGAAATAAGCCCCGAAACTCACAACTAGGCGAATGCATTGAACCACAAGTATGCAAAGCAAGCATTATTTGACCATGAGGCATGAAAACAGAGCCAAGGCAGTCCTAAACATACACCAAATCAGTTCTAAGCATGGCCAAAAAGTGCTAACATAAAGGGCTAAAACAACATGCAACATAGGCTAGTAAGCATGGTTTACATTACACGTATATGAAGCACAAGAGAGGTCACCAAATCAGCCAAAAATAGGAATATGGTATGCTAAAATATGCCCAAATAATCGCTGAAACTCAATCAATGCATGCAAAAATGATGGGCTCCTTTGGAGGGCCATGCAAGGGGTTGTTCCACACCTATATGATGGACACACCAAATGGAAAAACCAACTTTGGAAATAGGTTATGAGGGTCCTAAAACCAACCAAAAAGGCCCTGGAATGGGTCAATGAAGCATGCAAATGAAAGCCCCTTTGAAAGGCCTTGAGGAGGATTGCTCCACACATGCATGATAGACACAAAATATGGCCAAAGGGGCTCCGAAAAAAGTTAAGGCAGACCTAAAAACTCACAAATAATGGCCTGAAACAAGACTTCAAAGCATGCAAAATGGGAGTCCTTTGGATGGCCAAAAGGGCCAACAAACAAGACAAGGTGAGAGGGGGTCACCCCCCTCTGATTTTGGCTCTCAAAACAGTGTGATGGCCACTGAAAATCCACCAGATTTCAGTGGCTAGAAGGCCAAACAAAGCATGCAACAAAGGCCTACATGCAAGGCTCAAAACAAGATGCAAACAAGCATACTAGGGGGTAGATGACCCCCAACAGAAAAATTCCCTTAATCAAACTTCAATAGGGGCTCAAAATAAGGCTCTTTTCATTTTATGACAAATCTCAAAAATTCTTGCAAGTAAGGCTAAGATAGGAAGCAAAATAAGCCTACAGAGAGGGATGGAGCATACAAGGAGGTAGATGACCTCAAACAGAAAACTATCCTTAAACAAACTTCAAGAGGAGCTCAAAATAAGACACTTTTCAGTTTAAGATGAAATCCAAAAATGCTTACAAATAGGGCTAATTTATGAAGTAAAATAATACAAAAATGGGGAAAATGATGACTTACCCTTGTAGCACAGCAATGTAGCAAGTTCTGGATGAAGAAGGTGAGCCTTCAACCTCTGAAAAACAGCACCAAGGTGCTTGGATGGATGGTGGAGGTGTTGTGCTAGGAGGTGTGGTGTAATGGCCAAGAACAATGGAGTATTTGAGCTTGGATGAGAGAGATATGGAGGAGAGTATGTATATGCCTTGGCTAAATTTTCTAACCCTTGCAAATGGAGAGGGAAGGTTTGTTTTATAGAGGAAGAGAGCCAAGGCTTCTTGGAGAAGCCTCAAGAAAGGGTCAAAGCTTCTCAAAGAAGCTTAACCAAAAGGGTCAAGCTTCTCCTTGAAGCTAAGCAAAAGGATCAAATCTTCCTTAAGAAGACAAACAAAAGGCTCAAAATCCCGGAGGAAATGTCAAGTGCATCACAGCTGGCACAGATGTATTGCACTCAGAAAGGCCAAAAAGCAGAGGGCTGGCCTACCAGCCAAGGTGGTCGGCCGACCACTTCCCCTGGTCGGCCGACCAGGGGTCAAAAGGGTCAAGGTGGAATGCTGGTCGGCCATACCAGAAAGGTGGCCTCCCAGAAGAGTAGAATACAGCTGCATGGTGGGAGACTAGAAATTGTGGCCCAAGGGAGAAGAAAACCAGCTTTCTAGCAAGGTTCAAAAGGGCCAGGAAGAAAAGCTGGTCGGCCTACCCATATTGGTGGTCTCCCAGATGAGTACAACACAATGGTGGTATAGGAGACCAGAAATTATGGCCCAAAAGTGAGGAAAACCAGCTTTTTGTCAAAAAAACCGACTGGAGAAGAGAGAAAATGATTTCCAAAAGAATTGCTGGTCTCCCACTATAGTACCACCTCCCAAACAATGAAAATAGGGTCCATACCAAAAATGAACCCTAACCGATGCAAAACGAGGATTCGGGGGCCAAAACATGCGACCCGAGGCCCGAAAACAGGCTGTTAGGTACCGGAAGTGGCGTGCGACCACGAAAGTGGTCTCTCGGGCCACAGTGTCCCTCAAAAGAAAGGAAACAAGGTGTGTGCCAAAAATCGGAGCAAACGGAGGTAGGTAAGCAGTCCCGAACCGAGGCACACGGCCGACGACTCAGAAAACCGGAAACTGGTCTCCAAACGGAAAAAATGGCCTACGACCACGAAACGTAGCCTACGGCCACTGAGAGATGGTCTACGAGACCTCTCCCTCCCTTCAAGAAGGGAAAACAGAGAAAACAGGACCTGGTTCGCAAATCGAGGCAAAGCACAAAAGAGCCCCGAAGTCTGGAGGCAAGGCTCGCAGCCGAGACTTTGAAACCTCAGAACGAGCACAATATGCACCATCACCGAGCGCTCAATTGGTGACGTCTGAGTCTCAAGGTCGGTCAAAAATGGGGTGTCTACAATTTCCCCTCTTTGACAGAACTCGAAAGTTATAAGTGACGGGAGTGAATGTCAAAGCCTAGAGACGACCCATTTTTGACAGGGCCGAAGACTTAGACAAACAGGCGAGATAAACAAAGATGTGCCCGCAGGCAGGGGCAAAATGCAAAATGATATGCACAAAGCCGAACGCAACTCATGATCATGCAAAGCAGCAAGCTGTAATGAAGCAAGTATTCACAATAGATGCAACAGTTTTAAGCAAGGATGCAAAGCAACGACTACATTTCATGCAGTTTAAGAATACGGAGAATTATTCAATTCTCGCCACGTCTCACTCGGAGAAGATACAATACCTACGCGGTTCATCTGGTCGCACCAGCCTCAAATGAACCGTACATATAATATCGTGCCTGTAAGAGAGAGAAACTTAACAAGCACAACACAGTTAGCAACATATGTTCAACGCTATATAGAACACAAACGAACATGGTGCCAATGAGAAAGTGCATCGCAATGCGAGAAGAAACGCGCGTGACAACACAAGTTAAGCATGGAGGCATGACAATACCAATGAAACGTGCACGACAATGCAAGTGGTGTGCATGAGAATGCAAGTGACGTGCATAACAATGCAGGATAAGTACAACTTCGAATGCACATTTGACACAAAACAACGGGCAAAGAAATACAAGTTTCGACGAGGGTGACTCAATCGCGGCGTTCGGTTTACCTCCCGGAAGGGTCACAACACATTCAAAAAGGATACACCTCGCTCTTGACGAGTAACAATGAAACACGCGTCGAAAGTTGGGGTTGAAGTTCCCGCGGAGGGATTTCGCGATGAAAAGTGCACTTTTCTTGTACTTTCTCGAGTGTCGGAGACTCCGATCACTACCAAAATTTGCAGAGAGTTCAAAGAGACCTTGGAGACCACCTTAGGAAAACCACCGACCAAGTTTGGAGGCTATTGGAGGCCACCGACCAGGTTTGGTAAAGGGGGGTGGTCGGCCTACCAGAAAAGGTGGTCGGCCGACCACCTAGCCCAAATCCGGGACAGTTTGGTACTTTCACACTTGTTTCTTTAAATACACTCGGCCAAAGCTCTTTTGCTCACAACTCTAAGTCTGAAATCAGTCCCTCTCTCTTCCTAGAGCATTTTCCCTCTCAGATCTGCACTCTATATGCGTTTTCCAACGCCCCACGCAAAGTTGTTTCGCGAAATCTTTCAGTTTTCTTCACTTTGAACCGATTAGATTTTGATTTCAGAGCTTTTTTCCTCATTTTCACCACTTGAGGTAAGTTTGTCTCAACATTTGGAAGATTTTCTCGGGAGTTGACTTTGTTGACTTTTTCATTTCCCGAGAGTTGACTTTTGTTGACTTTTTCTAATTTTGGCACATTTTGCTCATTTTTGCTTCTTTTTGCAGATTTTTCGAAATGGCCACTCATTTCCCCCATGGCGGAGGTCCTTTAGGTGCTGGAGGCGATCCAGACATCATGTCTTTGCCTCCAAGGATTCGCCCCTTTATTCCCGAGAGGTACGACCCTCCGACGCATATCCTCCCTCGGGCAGTTTTCTACCACTTCACTGATTTTGAGGAGCGAGCGCCTGTAGATTTGTTATTGCGGGAGCTGGAGTCCCACCTCTCCTATCAGGCACGGGAGGTATGTGCTTCACTTTTACCTTTTCTGCAATGTATTCTGCATTTTCCTTGCATTTCATGCTTTTGCTATGAATGCTTATCTACTCGTTCTGAACACACTCACACACTATACTTCTGCTCATCCTAGCACACAGCTTGTCCTGAATACTTAGTCTATAACACAGTATTCTGTTTTGCATCTTGAACACACAGCTCAATCACTTGAATTTCTGAACCCACAGCCCATATTTGATTGTGAACACGAAGCACACACTTGTTAAGAGTTGAACACGCAGCCCAAACTTTGAATTTTTGAACACGCAGCCCATTGTTGATTGTAAACACGCGGCACACACTTGTTAAGAGTTAAACACGCAGCCCAAACCGTAAATTTCTGAACACGCAGCCCAAACCACGAATTTCTGAACACGCAGCCCATTGTTGATTGTGAACACACAGCACACACTTGTTGAGAGTCGAACACACAGCCCAAACTTTGAATTTCTGAACACACAGCCCATTGTTGATTGTGAACACACAGCACACACTTGTTGAGAGTTGAACACACAGTCCAAACTTTGAATTTCTGAACACACAGTCCATTGTTGATTGTGAACACACAGCACACACTTGATGTTGAACACACAGCTCGAACTTGATGTTGAACACATAACTCGAACTTTGAGATGAACACATAACCCACTGATTTTTGAAGTCTGAACACGCAGCCTGAAACACTTGATGTTGAACACACAGCTCGAACTTTGAGATAAACACACGGCCCACTGATTTTGAAACCTGAACACAAAGCTCACTGACTTGACGTTGAACACACAGCTCGACCTTTGAGATGAACACACAGCCCACTGATTTTGGAATCTGAACACACAGCTCAAACACTTGACGTTGAACACACAGCTCAAATTTGAGGTGAACCCACAGCACACACTTGTATTTGCACGCAGCTCACAACATTGTATCTGATTTGATTTGCACACAGCTCAATACATTTCATTTGCACGCAACTTATTCATTTCATTCTGAAACTGAATATGTTCATTATGAATGCAGGTGTCTTCCCGTGTTATACGAGGAGATGGCTCCATCGTTGCGAGAGAGTGGTATGCAGAGCTCCCGGAGGCTGTTCGTGATTGGGTTAACCAGGCAGGGTTCGGACCCTTCTGCACAGGAATATCCCGCTATCCTGCTAGCAGGACGTTGATGGGCGCGCTTGTAGAGAGATGGTGGGATACCACCAACTCCTTCCATTTTTCAGCCACCGGGGACATGACTATGACCCTGTTTGATTTTGCTATACTGACAGGCCTTGACATGGGAGGCTGGCCAATCCCTTACGACGAGGACATGGGCGAGTGGGAGGCTGTCTGGACTTATCTATTGGGAGCTCGCCCACCGGTTGACAGATCATCAGGCAGGGTCCGGTACATATGGTTTTCCACACATTTCCGGGGGACTGAGCCCGTGACTCCCGATAAGGTAGCACAGTACACTTAGGGATTCTTGATGTTCCTCCTCAGGACCACTCTGTTCTTCGATAGGGGGAATACCATCGGACTCTATTTGCTGAGTGCTCTGGTAGACCAATCACAGGTCAGTCGATATGACTGGGATGGTGCCGGTTTGGCTACCCTCTATTGCTACATGAGTACGACCTCCCGCGGACGGGGGAACATAGTCGGCGGCTATTGGAGAGCCTGGGAGGTACTTTCTGCCCTTTTGATTTACATTTCTGTTTTCGTTATCTGTACACTGCACATGCAGCACACTTTACATTCTGTACTTTGCATTATGCTCTCAGCATTTTTGCATTCTCTGTATATTCTGCACTCACATTCTGCACTCAGCATTCTGTATTCTAATGGCTATTGCCCTGTTTTCCACAGCTATGGATTTTCGCGTATTTTCCGACGCTGGCCCTGGAGCTCAAGGTTGCGGTGCCTCTCACGATCCCTTACTCGCTTGTATTCGAGGGCCAGTACCGGCCGAGGGCCCGGGAGACTTTGCCCTACCTGCGGCAATATTTTTTACACAGTGCGGCTGACAGAGGTAATTCAGAACTCTCAGTTCTCTATGTTTTCATCTTTAATTCATCTTGCACACTTACGATTTCTAATCAGCTTATGCATTGGTTATCCGCAGATCACATGGCAGCCCTGGGCGCCCTTGGATGGAAATACCCGATTTCAGCTTGCTGGGGGGTGGGCCGTTTCCCGGTATAGGATCTTATTTGAGGGGCCCGTTGGTAGGGCCTGGTTTCTAGGGGACCGCTTCATGCGTCAGACTATGGGCTACCCCGAGTAGAGTGTACCCGCAGCACCTCCGGTTGATATGCAGTCTACTGAGGGGCTCACTCCCCAGGATGTTGAGTCGGCTATGCTGGGCACTAATGTACTTCTGCATTTGGAGGAGGGGAGTACGCGACCTACCGCCATACATACTTGATGCCTTCATTGACTGGTGTCCGCACTCTCACGAGGAGGTCTGCTGGCATGCCATCATCGAGCCGAGCCCGGGCTATAGATATTCCTTCGACCAGCAGGGCCGGCACATCGAGAGGCGGAGCTGGACTAGTCCCCCCAATTCCCCCGACTTATCATCAGGTCAGATGGCCAGATATCCTGACTGAGTTGACAGGATGGTGATACGGGACTTCCTACCCGATTCCGATAGACCACCCCATGCCTGATCATCGATACGTCAGTGATCCTGACTCACCACCGGTATGTTCCACTGCTTTTCGTTTATCACTCGGGTACTTAGGCATTTATTTACTCATTGATGACTTGAGCTTGTATCTGCAGCCTACCAGGGAGTATACGGAAGGGTTACTCGGGTTAGTAGCCTCACTCGAGGGCATGGTCCTGCAGAGAGAGACGCAGTTGTCCATCATCGGCGTCCCAGTACTCTTTAGTTTTCTTACATTTATCATACTTCTGATGACATGTTGAACTTGAATGTTTCACTGCATTGATTGACTGTATGTGTAGAGCACATTCGACACACACCACATTCATGTACTGTATCTGCATATACCCACTCTTTGTAGCTTTCTTGCATCTGCATCTGATATACATACTTTGGCTGATGTGTTCAAATTGCGCTCTTTCTTTTCAGATGCCTCCGCTACATACTGGGCTACAGGCCGGGCCATCCAGGCCTTCTTGAAGAGCTGGAAGAGGGGATTTGACTCACGGCCGAGGCGGACGCAGAGCACCTGTCACAGAGGAGGAGTCCAGCGAGGAGAAGGTGTTTGCACATCCCTAGTCAGAGACATCCATTGGCAGAAAAGATGACTCTGGTTCCAGTTCCAGTAGTAGAGATGATGCCGAGGAGGATTCCGAGAGCGACGACTCCGATTCCGATGATGATGATGGTGCAGAGGTTGTTCCGCAGAAGAGGACGAAGAGGGCCTCTTACTCCTGTGCTTGATAGTTGTTCCTGCTTTATTTGCCTTTTTTACTAGTAGTTGTAACACATTATACACTTTTAGGCAGTTTTATTTTCTGTAAAACTTGAACCCTTGTTTTAAAAAGTTGTAACAAAGGAAGCATGATGGAATGAAATAGCTTTTTGAAAAAGTGTTGCATTTTATGTTCTTAGCATTGCATCGCATTATTTTGCACGAAAATGAGATTTGAATGGAATTGTGCACTGAAAATTGCCAAGTCAGGTAGTGAACCGACAGAACAAACTAAACAACTTAACTTACTAAGAAACAACAAAACCTTAGCAAGTTTACAACTCGATAAGCAAGACACAACAATGTTGATTAAACAAAGAGTAGCAACTCGATACACGAAACTCGATGACTCGATAAACAAGACTCGATAAACAAAACAACAACTTGATAAGCAAAACAACAACTCGATAAGCAAGATTCAATAACAACTCGATAAACAAAATGCATTTCGGACGATCGGAGTGACGGAACGCATCTGAAACAGAGGAAAACTCGCACCTTAAACACTCCCGACGCATGGAAATGCTAGGAACTTTCTTCTAGAAGTTAGGACAAGACCAAAGCCCCACTTCTCTTGATGGCCGACCATCAAAGGAAGCTGGCCGACCAGCTTTTTTCATTAGAAACCAAAGGGGTGGTTGGCCTACTAGAAAAGGTTGTCGGCTAACCACCTGGCTTGGCAGGCACCAAATTATTGACACGTGTCCCCCGAATAGTGCCTTATCCTCTATAAAAGTCCCAGTTTCATGGTTCATTCATTTTATCTCAGTTTTGCATCAAAATGGAGGCGTTCCTCACCCAAAATCTCACAGCTTGGATTGCTTCTTTGGATGGCTCAGAAAGTTGAACTTCTGGGGCTTTGGCTTGAATGCACTATTCACGCTGGGCTGTACTCCGCTGCATCTTCCTTTCCTCCATGTCGCGGCAAGGTTTTGGAACCCGGTAACATACGTCTTTAGCTTCAGCGGGCAAGAGATGTGTCCTACTTTCGAAAATTTCCAAGCTTTGATGGAATCCGAGCGCAATGAGGAAATCTTGCCTCAACTCCGAATTGGCCACGTCCAAGCCCTAGGGCGAATGTGTGGCCTCACTTTGCATGACGCTCGATCATTGATTCACGACGGGGAGCTGGACATCCCAATCTTGGTTCGCTGGTTTTCTGATGCTGGTGACCGCGGCGACCATCATTGGCAGGGCTATCGGCGACACGCGCTTTGCCTATGCTTGCTATCTCATTTCTTGCTTGCCCCGGGCTCCGATGGATTCAGTGTCCAGTTGATCGAGGTTACCCAAGGTTTGAAGGAGGGCAAGAGCTGTATCGCCATGACATTGGCTGAGACATTGATGGGCTTAGATGCTTTTCATCACCGGGAGATGGCTAGGCTTGCGGGGAGCCCACTACTATTGCAGGTAATGTTTCCCACCCAATCTCACATATGTATTGCTCACATCACTCGGCCCTCAGGCTCGGTTTTTCTCACAAAACCCTTTTCTTTCTTTTCTCTCATCGTACATCTCTCTATTCTTTATTCTCTCATTTTTCATCCCTTCCCAAGTGTGGTTGATGGACAAGTTACAGATTGTGGAGTCTTGCCCAGCATACTCAACTCATGGCTACTTTTTCCGACAACGCCTGGTCGATGCCCTGAATGAAGGGTAGTGGTACAACTGGATGTGCAGTTTGTCTGCAAGCTGCATCGCTTGGCGCTACCCTTGGCTCAACTTAGCGGCAATGAGTTACAACATGACCCGTCAACCTGGGATTCAATTGATTGGCATGATACACTGTGTCTTCTATTTTCCGTTCCGGTTCCAACGCCAGTTCGGACATGATCAAACTTGCCCGCCGGAGGGGATTGAGTACCCTCCTGCATTCCCAGTCCGAAGCGCACAGCTTGCCGGTATGCCACAGCATGGACGACTAGAGAACTCCTGGCCCCCCCTCCCACTTTTAGTTGCACTTTGTCTGATGAGTGCTTGGATTGGCTCAATGAAGAGGCACAAGAAGGGCCCATTTTGGCATCAGAGGCTTCGACCAGTTCTGGGAGGGGGCGCAGGAACACCTGACTTATTTATGCCCCGAATTTATTACTTTATTAGTAATTTCAAGTTTTCTTTATGAATGTAATAAAAAGCAACTTCAATTTGTATGCAAGAGCAGGAGAACTCTGTATTGAAATCAATGAAATTGAAGGTTGTGGGTACTAAAAATTTTCCGCTTTGGTCCAAAAATGGTCTAAGTTGTAAAAAGATTAATTTTGAACAAAGCTCACTTTTATTAAAACTTTTCAAAATCATTTTCGATATGGATCTGAACTGGACACGCCTGAAATCTGTCACTGAGATGCACAACCTCGGATCCTAGCAACTAGAAAGTTGCCCCTAGTTTGAATAATACCGCGGCACTACAAGGCAACAGAAAGTTGCCCCTAGTTTGAAAAGCACTGCACCAGAGATCATAACCAAACTCTTGAATGCTGAATAGACAAAGATGGCAGAGATGATCGAATGGACAAAGTTGATCGGGGAAAAGTTTATGGCTGAACTTCAAGATGAAGTTGCCTACGTATCCTAAAGATGGGAATCAAGCCTTACGTAGTTCAGGCTCGGGTTCACTCGAGTATTTTCGCTCTCCTTTTACGCTCTGACTTTTGCCAAGACCGCCCTTTGTGGATTTTCAACCTTGCGAGCTCAATTTTTATAATTTCAAATTTTTTGTGCTCTGACTTTTGCCTAGGTCGCCCTTTCGGGTTTTCGGCCTAGCGAGCCTCTCAGGCGTAATATTTCTTCAACTTGTCTATGTTGATCGGCTGTGAGAACTCTAGGCCATCTAGGTCCATCAGAACCACAGCTCCACCCGACCAGATTGACTTGATGATGTAAGGACCAGTCCAATTGGGTCTGAACTTGCCCGTAGGGTCGTGAATGGGAGCTCGATTATCCTTGAGCACCAAATCTCCTTCTTTTAGATTCCTAGACTTAACTTTCTTGTTGAAAGCCCGGGCAATTCTGCGCTGATAACCTTGAACATGGTACAATGCTTTCAATCTTCTTTTGTCAAAGAGCATGAGTTCCTCAAATCTGCTCTGCTGCCAATCTGCTTCGGTTATTTGACACTCAGCCAGTACATGCAAAGACGGAACCTCAATTTCAATAGGTAGAACGGCCTCCATCCCATAAACTAATGAATACGGAGTCGCTCCAGTAGAAGTTCTAATTGAAGTTCGATAGCCCCACAGAGCAAACGGCAGCTTATCTGGCCAGTCCTGGTAGGTCTCCACCATCTTCTGCAGTATGTGCTTGATGTTCTTGTTGGCGGCCTCAACCGCTCCATTGGTTTACAGCCGGTATGTGGATGACTTATGAAAAGCCACGTTGTATTTCTCCAACAAGTCAATTACTTCCTTCTTGAAGTGGGAACCATTATCTGAAATGACCTTGTTTGGGACCCCATAACGACAGATGATGTTGTTTCTGATAAACTTTGCAACGTGCGACGCCTTCAACACTGCATAAGATTGGGCCTCAACCCACTTCGTGAAATAATCTATCGCGACTAGGATGAACTCATGCCTATTCGACCCCTTCGGAGTAACATCCCTGATCACATCGATTCCCCAAACTGAAAATGGCCATGGCGAAGTCATATTGTACAGCTTCGACGGTGGAATGTTCATGTAGTTCGCATGGATCTGACACTTGTGGCATCGCCGAACAAAGCCGATACAATCCTCCTCCATGGTGGACCAATAATAACCTTGTCTGAGGATCTTCCGCCCTAGCATTACCCCGTTTATATGCACACCGCATTCTCCTCCATGGATGGCCTCCATCAGGCGTTTTGATTCTTCAGCTTCGACTCACAGCTTATGCATTCTCAGATGACCTCTCTTATACAATTTACCTCCGTAGATGATGAACTGAACAGCCATTCTTCTGATTGCCCTTTTATCCTTGGCATTTACCCCTGGTGGATATGCTTCCTTCTCCAAGAAATTCCAAATATCGTAATACTAGGGGTTCTCACCTTGAACCTCGTCTATAGCAGCAATCGACTCATAAACCGGCACAAATTTCTGGTTGATAATGACTGGACGCATCCGGACTCCAAACGGGATGTCTATCATGGAAGATAGAGTTGCTAGTGAATCTGCGAACCTATTGTTTTCTCTTAGTAGATGAGTGAAGTTTAGCTTCTCAAATCGAGGAATCAGCAGATCCAAGGTCTGGTGGTACATTATCGTCTTTTTCTCTTTGACCTTCCAGTCTCCTTTTGCTTGAGACACAACAAGGTTCGAGTCCCCGATGACGTCCAACCGTTTTGCCCCTAGTTCCAGGGCTGCTTCTAGACCGGCAATGCGTGCCTCATATTCTGCTTCGTTGTTCGAGATTTTGAATCGGAGTTTGAATGCTAGAGGGATACGGGAATTGTCGGGTGCTATCAGTAGCACTCCTATCCCATACCCGTACTAGTTTGCCGCTTCGTCAAAGTACATCGTCCAAGTTTCGTCTTCGATATGCAAAATGGCTTCATCTGGGAATAAGTACTCAACTGCTTCACCTCCTTCCACTGGATGATCGGCTAAGAATTATGCTACTACCCTTCCCTTGACTGACTTGCGCGTCACATATTTCAGATCAAATTCGGAAAGCAACAGCAACCAACGAGCTAGCCTACCTGTAAGTGTCGGTTTCTCGAAGAGAAATTTGATGGGATCTAGTCGTGAAACCAACATTACGGAGTGAGCTAACAGGTAGTGCCGCAACTTCCTAGTAGCCCATACCAAGGCGAAGCAAGCCTTTTCCAACAGTGTGTAGCGAATCTCATACTGTAGCATCTTCTTGCTCAGATAGTAGATGGCTCTCACCACTTTGTCTTCAGATTCTTGCGTGAGCATACAGCCCATTGTAGTCTCAGTTACTGAAAGATACAAAATCAATGGCTTCCCCAGCTGAGGTGGTGACAGCACATGTGGGTTCTGTAAGTATTCCTTGATCTGTTCAAAGCAGTTTGGCATCGGCCGTCCCATTGGAATTTCTTTCCTTTCTTTCAGGAGGCCAAAAAGTGGTTCACAAGTCAAAGTTAATTTTGAGATAAACTGTCTTATGAATTGCACTTTACCCAGAAAGCCTTGCGCCTTCTTTTCAGTCATTGGTCGTGGCATTTCTAGGATGGCCTTGATTTTGGAATGGTCGACTTCGATACCTCTCTGTGTAATCAGAAACCCCAGCATTTTCCCTGCTATAAAACCGAACGTACACTTCTGAGGATTCAGCCGCAACCGAAATTCTCTGATCCTTTAAAAGAACTTTTACAAGGCGATGTAGTGGCCCTCTCTTTCTTTGGACTTGACAATCATGTCGTCCACATACACCTCAACCTCTTTGTGGATCATGTCGTGTAATATTATGGTCGCGGCCCTTTGATATGTAGCTCCAGCGTTCTTCAACCCAAATGGCATTACCCTGTAGCAATAACTCCCCCACGGGGTGGTGAATGCAGTCTTTCTCGGTCTTCAGGTGCCATCACTATCTGGTTGTAGCCTGAAAAGCCATCTATGAACGAAAGCAAAGCATGTCCCGCTGTGAAGTCTACTAACTCATCGATATGCAGTAAAGGAAAGTCGTCCTTCGGACTGGCTCTGTTCAAATCCCTGAAATCCACGCATACCCTGATCCTGCCATCCTTCTTCAGCACCGGAACAATGTTGGCCAACCAAGTCAGGTATTCAGATACCAGCAGGAACCTTGCGTCGATTTGTTTGGTGACCTCTTCCTTAATCTTGAGGGCCCAGTCCGGGCGGATTCTCCTAAGTTTTTACTTGATGGGTCGGGCCTCGAGGTCAAAAGGGATCCGGTACTGTACAATCTCAGGATCGATTCCAGGCATGTCTTCGTAGGACCACGCAAAAACATCTTTGAAATCTTTTAATAAAGCGACTAAGCGCTCGCGTTCCTCCGAAGACAACGTGGACCCGATCTGGACCAGCTGTGGGTCCTCCTCAGTAACAATATTCACAATAGTGATTTCATCCATTAAGGGTTTGACAAATCTCTCCTACTCTTGTTTAATTAAGCGTTGCAAAATCGGAGGAATTTCTTTCTCATCGTTTTCATCAAAATTTTGAAAGTCTGAGTTAATGCAATAAATCAAGGGCATAGAAAAGTACTCAGAAACCATAGCCACATCATTCTCACTAAGCATTGCCAAATCGTCCGATTCTTCGGTTACAACAGACTCAAACGAGAAAGAAAAAGACGACCTGGACAGGACTGTGGTATCCGGATTATCATCCCCAGGAATACCAGACTCAGACTCAGTCGAGCTGGAACCTAATTCTGACTCAACAGACTCGGTGGAATCAGATTCCGACTCACTACATAACCCGGTGCTACTTGACAAAAATTCCTCTTCATACTGCCAAATGAGAGAGGGTGCAATAGATGCATCCAAAATGTTTGCTGGTAGGCCTGCATCCGTTTCATTCCCGATCACGCATACCGAGAAGTTATCCCCTAATCACTTCTGTTCGATCGAAGGATCTGAAAATAGACATGCCAGCGCTACACCCATTTCACTTTCGGTGTCCTCAGGCCCCACTTTCTTACACTGCCCAGCCTCAGCTAATAGGTCTGTCTGCTCTTCGGCAACGTCATCCCCGGATAACTGTAGGTCAAAGAAAATCTCAAACCCCGGCACACGGCGCTTCTCTTCGTTTATCCACGGCTCTGGGAAGCCACAAAACGGAAAGTTCTCCCATTCTCGGACAAAGCGTCCGTTTAGGGTACCCTGGATGGGTCGGTGCATTAACTCATATGGCTTCCCTGCCTTCTTTGCTCTGGCTCTCCCAGCCATCTCCCTACCTTTTCTCACCCAATCCTCTTTGGTGGGTAGATAACCCAAACCAAAGGTATGTGGGTTGTGTGGCACTTCGGCCAACACTGCAACGCCCTTCCAGCCGCTCTTTCCCAATCCCATCCCGGGGATGTGTTGAAGCTTGTTCATGAGGTATACTGATTAAGCACTGACATACACCCCCTCATTAACAGCCAAAATGCTCTGCACGACCCGAGCCTCAGTCAGAGTGAAACCGGATAAGAACACATCCTCCATACTGTGCTCAATTTCCAGGACTGGTGTAGACACCTCCGGCAGTGAATGGATCGATGAATTCCCAAAAACGATGGCTACTCCCTTCCCATGGGGGTATTTCACCATCTGATGCAAGGTGGACGAAATTGCCTTTACTTGGTGCAACCATGGCCGTCCCAAAAGTAGATTAAAGGTCGCAGGAACTTCTAAGACATGAAAGTCTACCTCGTGCTGTCCCGGCCCAACCTTGGTCTGAATTTTCACTGTCCCCATTACTTCCCGGCTTGTGTTATCATATGCCCGAATTACCTGGGCTATCGGCACAAAGTCCACGATCTTTAAACCGATTGCATATGCAGTTCTTGCCGGGCACACATTGATGGCGGACCCTATGTCGACGAGCACCACGGGTATCCATTTGTTTCTGCACTCCACAGAGATGTAGAGTGGCTTGTTATGGTTCGTACCCTCAGGTGGCAATTCTTTGTCGGAGAAAGTCAACATCGGGGTAGCCCCTCCCGGAAAAACTAAGCCCACTAGCTGTTCGGGCGTGGTGTCTATTGAGAGCTTGGCCTTGTCCATGGCCGATAAGATAGCTTGTCAATGCACTCGCGATGCCATAAGCAGTCCCCAGATGGAGATGCCTGCTTGTATCTTTTTCAACTACTTCAGTACAGCCTCTTCTTCGAGTTGCTTCTCTTTCAGTTTCTCCGCCTCCTTATCTTTCCCAGATGCCTCTGGCTGATCCAGATATGGGGGCTTGAAATACCGCCCGCTTCTAGTCATATGATCAACTTCGCTGATGTACCAGGTATCGTCTGGTTGGTTTCTCCCCCAATCCTCATCTGTGTGGGCAAGACATAGATCATCGTCCTCCCACCACATTCCATCGGCAGCCAAACAGACACCTGTCCGGCTTCGGTACAATTATGCTCGCAGTACTTTCCGTCCACATGCTCGCAGCATTCTCTGTACCCGTGCACACGGCACTTTCAGTCCCCACGAGGGCTTTAGCTTTCCTAATTCTCTCAGAATCCCCAAATCTTTCTTGTTCCAACTGCGTCAGTACAACTGGCTATTCAATAATTCCTGTATTCAAAATGCCCAAATCCTGAGCGAAATTCTTAGCACTGGCGCTCTCCGGCGATGCATTCTGATTTTCGGCCCTTCCAGCCACAATTGATGTTCTTGCCCTTGCCGGGCCCTGTCCCAACTGAGTTTCGTCGACAACATCTAGTAGGTCATCAAGCCACCCGGTGACCTCTGCTGACTCCTCAAAATCTGACCAATTGACTACCATGCCCTCTGGATCTTGTTCATTGAAAAATTGGAGGTTAGCAAAATCCTCCTTCACAACTGCCAAGTCATCTATCCTCTGACCAAATTCATCCCTCTGTATCACACAAAGCTCTGCCCCTGCCGGCAATTTCATATTTGGCCCAACCTGGCGTACTGATAGAATGTAGTCACTCGGACTGTATACCTCCTCAACAAAACTCCCAGATTCCTCAGATTCTGACTCAACAATCCCATTCTTCCTTGAAATCTCCCTTGTTCTGTTTTCGCCAATCACCACCATTGGTTCAAGTTGGGTTCTGGAGATGTCTAACATGCACAAGTCAGTGCAGTTAGGAAGGAGCACCTCCGGCTTGGGTAGGTGGGACGGGGTAATATATATGCTAGGATCGTAAGACACGACCCCAGTCTGAATAAAGTTGATACGTTTAGGGGGTGGAGCTTGGTTGTGCGGTGGGAGAGGGTTTGTTGTGACATTGGATTTTTCTGGAGGCACAATCACCTGCTTGTCAACGAGATCCTGAATCTCGTGACGCAATCTAAAACACTGGTCAATGTCGTGACCATGTTGTTGGTGATATGCACAGTATTTTGCTGGGTTATGAGAGGGAGGGAGTGGATTTGGCAATGGCCTCGGCTCTAGGGGCTTTAAGTGCCCTTTCCTGATTAATACTCCTAGAGCCTTGGACAAGGGCATATATAATGGGGTGAAGGTTCTTTGGCCTCGAGGTTGGTATTTGGTGGTTTGTGTGTTGCTTCCGGACGTACCGAGAAAGGTGTAACTGCCATGGGTCTTGGAGGGGGAATGGTAGTGACCATGCTTACTTCTGAAGCTTTAGCATTTGCGGCATTGATGGTGCATGTATTGTTGTTGCGGTTGAAGGTTCTTCTGGGTTGCTCTCTGTCATTATCAATCAAGCCCTGTTTCAAGGCATCCTCAATCTATACTCCCATCTCGTACAGATCTAAAAAGGTAGGGAAGGAGAGCACGATCATTTTCTGCATCAGCTTAGGCTAGAGATTGCGCACAATCATTCAGATTTGATCTTTATCGGTAGGCCTTAGGGTCATCATTGAGGCCTTCGCCCTCCACCTGGCTACGAACTCCGAAAAACTCTCTTTAGGCTCCTGCCTTGTTGTCTCAAGATCACGGGTTGTAATCTCGATTTGCGTATTATAGGAGTACTGTGCAACAAAAGCCTCGGCCATCTCATCTCAGTTTCGCTTAACATCGTCTTCTAATTTTCCGTACCAGATAGCGGCCACACCCGACAGGGTCCGGCCGAATAATGAAAGCTTCTGCGGTCTAGTGAGGCCCATCGACCGTAGTATATCGGAGAACAAACGGAGATGCATCATGGGATCCCCAGATCCATCAAAGCGATCGATTTGTGGCATTTTGAACCTATCTGGCAGCGTCACAGCCACGTCAGTATACCCGTCCTCAATGTCTGGGATAGACTTCACCCCTTGGGATTTCTTGAACAACTTCTCAAGCTTGCTCAGTTTCAACGCGGTAGGGTCGACCTCGAACTCGATGGGAGAGTCTGGTAGATTGGTAGGTGTTTTTAAAAGTTGGGGTAAAATTGGGGGCGGAGTCGGCCCTACCGGAATGTCTGTACCGTCCTGGACATTGGGTGTTTCCCCGGGTGTCTGAGCCCTTGGTGGTAGAGGAGCTTGGTGTGAAGTAGATGCCCCGGTTTGTTGTTGTAGCCTGGCAATTAACTCTGCCTGCTGGGCCATGATCTCGACCTGTTGTTTGGCAAATTCATCTCGACGAACAGCGTCTTGTTGCATGGCTCTCATGGTCTTCTACATCTGACGCATCATTTCCTCAACTTCTGTCGTTCTTGCCATACTGCCCTGATCTATCTAAACTACCGATAGGTCTAACTCTGGAGTAGCCTCAGGAAGCTCAACCTGACTGTTCAAAGTCCACTAATCTGGCAATCTCTGCTCGGATACACTGCGTTTTCTCGGCCTCCGTCTGATAACCAGGGGTAGAGAGTGGAACACTGGTTGTCCGTCGACCAGATCCTCAGATCGATTGAGTCAGCGACCTCTTGTCCAGAGTGCTTGGGGAATATCTACTTGGTCTGAAGCAATTGTGCTAAACTACCTAGCAAAAAGATAAATAAAGCAATAATAAGGAAATAAACAACCAGACAAACGGGCAGCATAACGGCTTTAAATAAATACACAACACACAATTGGGCATCACAACATACAGTCGATAAGCTGAAAATACTGTTCTCAAATACTGATCATTATCCCCAAATTACTGCCCTCCCAAAAACTGAATCTGATACCCGCAGATAACTGATTCCCAAAATACCGAACTGGTGCCCGCAGGCCTGATACCCCAAACTTGCAAACTGATACATGCATTCCTGTAGAGACGCACTCTAAAAGCACATAACAAGCAAGTGAGAGCCAAAACACCCCTATGCTGGGGTAGGGTTTCCCTGTCCTATTTTGTCAGGAGCTAGGGTTTCACTACGCACACAGCGGTTTCAAACAACCTATAATCGGGTAAGCAACATGTCCTAGTTTGGAATGGTCACTATGGATTCCGAATATGCGCTAGGTCAAATGGTCAAAAATGGTGCCCCGGTAAAACCGGGGTTTGTGTTCCTATCGTAGCAGAGCCCACAACCAGTCAACCTTACGGCACGTTTCTCGAAGCGAGCCTCCGGCAAACCATTCAAGAATAGCATACGACAAACAGGGTGTCCTAGGCACACCAATGCAAATGCAATGCAATGCAAAGAAACACATAAGTGTAGTCAAAACAAGATATCATGAGTTCGAGTCAAGTTCTCTAACTCCCCAGCAGAGTCGCCAGAAACTATAGACATCCCCGAACGTCTCGGGAGGAATGAATCCCCCCCGTTTTGTTCATTTGGGCTTACTACAGTTCTGGACTCAAATGTCACGGTCCTGTATCTAATCTCGTAGAATGCAATGCAAGACCGATGAATCATCAAAGAGTCCAGATCCGACAAATCATTTTTTTTTTAAAATAGATTTTTTTGAAAGAAGTGCCAAACATGGACTGCTTTGCCAGATACAGAGTCGCCACATAAATATTTTATTTTGGGAAATTTAGGAAACCCTAACTCGTTTGCCTAAGGCCACGTGTCCGTCATCACCAAAGTTGCCTCGGCTCAGGAACTTGGGTACGATTGGGGAAGGTCACTTCATGAGCACCCCCGCTCGCCCGATCAAAGATCGATCTCTACTAACCACAATATCTGGTTTTGAAAAAATTATGCGTTCTTATTCCGGTTATTAGCCTAGATTTACTATGTAATACGCACAGCAAACAAGTATAGACTGGATCGCCTGAATTGGAACAAAACACTTCATGTTTGTTTTTTTTAAAGCGGTTTGCTACTCGCAAGTAGGCTAAAAATGCAGATTTTGCCACCCTCGGGTGGGCTTAGAAAACATGATTTTGCCACTATCTAGTGGGCTTAAAACTCACAGTCAATGCATTATTCCAATTTAGATAATCCAACCTCCACCCACAGGCATTCAAGCAGGTATACCACATAAGCACATAGCCTCAGGGTAAGCATGCTATCATGGCAGTCGCTTACATACATGCAAGGATGCTAAAGTATAAACACTTACCAAGTACTCTAAGCCAAAACAGAAGCTATGTTTGAAATCCATGCATGATCCTAACTATGCTGAAATGCCTAATGTAACACATGCAAAAATGCAACTATAATAGGCTCGGCTATTCTAAGAATGGCATATGAAATGCAACAACTGATACACGTATTCAACTTGGAATTGAAATACAATGCAAATAGTATGATGCGCCAAGCTCGGTGCATGCAAGACAGATGAATGGATGTAAACATGCGAGCATAAGTATGCTAATTGAAACATGCCCTAATCTAACCATCATAAGCTGATAAATAAAAGGGAGAAAGACGTGGGGTTGGAAGGCATACATCGCACACACACACACATATTACAATTGTGCCCTCGCTCGGAGGGTCCGAATAAATAATTACAGTCCGAATGAATAATTAAATATTACAAAACCCTAATTAATTAACAAATTAACTAGGAAAGCAATAAACTAGTATGCAAATTCATGGACCGCCTCAGCTCTGTTCCGAATGATGAAAGATGCATGCATGCTCGAGTCGCCTCGTCAGGAAATTCCATCGCGATGCCTCGTCTCGCCTTTGTTTGCAACTGATTTTAGAAACTTGCACAAAGCTCCAGAAGGCTGAAACTCCACCTTGGGAAGGCTGCCGACCAGGTATTGGCTTGGGAGACACCTGCCGACCACCCTTTGTGGTGGAAACCAAAAAAGGTGGTCGGCCTGCCAGAAAACCTGGTCGGCCGACCACTTTCTGCCCCTGGATCCTGGTTTTTCTACAACAAAGGCAAGAGGGAGAGAAAGCAAGGTATTTTCAACATATGTGTGCAAGACCACTCTCCCCGTCCTTGCACAAGCTCAAGGGAGTGTAGACCTCGATCCTCGTGCCACCAATCACGCATCTCGATGCATGATGGCCGAGAAGTCGAATTTGCACGACTCAATGGAATGAATGCAAGTATGAACACAACAAGGCTTAGACTCCATCATGGTTAATCCGGAGTGTCGGTGACCGGGAATTGAGACACGTTTCGTCACTTTGAGTACGAAACGTCTCTCGTTTCTCGTGTTTGGGCTAACTCCTATCCCAAATACAATGCAAATGAGATGGCATACACAATGCGACTAACATGCAACCTAGCATATGCAATGCTATGGACTAAAATGGCATACACAATGCGCGTGATATAACATGGCATGCACAATGCTCTAACATGCAACCTAGCATACGCAATGCTACGGACTAAAATGGCATACACAATGCAAGATGGACTTACACCAATATGAGTGGACCTCAGCCACACTCACATTAGTGGCCATATGATGGAAATGAGACAACCGAAACACATGCAAACATGCACGATGCAAGGGACTAATCCTAAGGCATCAAGTGCCACTCTACCAAAGCATGGCAAGGGATGAAAGATGGCATACAAACATGCAATTTCCAGCTCTGAAATAAGATGCTCAATAGTCCCAAATCATGGAAACATGTCACCCAATGCACGAAATAAGCCCCGAAACTCAAAAATAGGCGAATGCATTGAACCACAAGTATGCAAAGCAAGCATTATTTGACCATGAGGCATGAAAACAGAACTAAGGCAGTCCTAAACATGCACCAAATCAGTTCTAAGCATGGCCAAAAAGTGCTAACATGAAGGGCTAAAACAACATGCAACATAGGCTAGTAAGCATGGTTTACATTACATGTATATGAAGCACAAGAGAGGTCATCAAACCAGACAAAAATAGCAATATGGTATGCTAAAATATGCCCAAATAACTGCTGAAACTCAGTCAATGCATGCAAAAATGATGGGCTCCTTTGGAGGGCCATGCAAGGGGTTGTTCCACACCTATATGATGGACACACCAAATGGCAAAACCAGCTCTGGAAATAGGTTATGAGGGTCCTAAAACCCACCAAAAAGGCCCTGGAATGGGTCAATGAAGCATACAAATGAAAGCCCCTTTGAAAGGCCTTGAGGAGGATTGCTCCACACATGCATGATAGACACAAAATATGGCCAAAGGGGCTCTAAACAGAGTTAAGGCAGACCTAAAAACTCACAAATAATGGCCTAAAACAAGACTTCAAAGCATGCAAAATGGGAGTCCTTTGGAAGGCCAAAAGGGCCAACAAACAAGACAATGAGAGAGGGGGTCACCCCCCTCTGATTTTGGCTCTCAAAATAGTGTGATAGCCACTAAAAATCCACTAGATTTCAGTAGCTAGAAGGCCAAACAAAGCATGCAACAAAGGCCTACATGCAAGGCTCAAAACAAGATGCAAACAAGCATACAAGGTGGTAGATCACCCCCAACAGAAAAATGCCCTTAATCAAACTTCAAGAAGGGCTCAAAATAAGACTCTTTTCAGTTTATGAAAAATCTCAAAAATGCTTTCAAGTAAGGCTAAGATAGGAAGCAAAATAAGCCTACAGAGAGGGATGGAGCATACAAGGAGGTAGATGACCTCAAACAGAAAAGTATCCTTAAACAAACATCAAGAGGAGCTCAAAATAAGACACTTTTCAGTTTAAGACAAAACCCAAAAATTCTTGCAAATAGGGCTAAGTTATGAAGCAAAATAATGCAAAAATAGGGAAAATGATGACTTACCCTTGTAGCACAACAATGCAGCAAGTTCTGGGCCAAGAAGGTGAGCCTTCAACCTCTAAAAAACAGTTCTAAGGTTCTTGAATGGATGGTGGAGGTGTTGTGCTAGGAGGTGTGGTGTAATGGCCAAGAACAATGGAGTATTTGAGCTTGGATGAGAGAGATATGGAGGAGAGTATGTATATGCCTTGGCAAAATTTTCTAACCCTTGCAAATGGAGAGGGAAGGTTTGCTTTATAGAGGAAAAGAGCCAAGGCTTCTTGGAGAAGCCTCAAGAAAGGGTCAAAGCTTCTCAAAGAAGCTTAACCAAATGGGTCAAGCTTCTTGAGGAAGTTAGACCAAAGGGGTCAAGCTTCCTCAAGAAGCTTGACAAAAGGGTCAAGCTTCTCCTTGAAGCTAAGCAAAAGGATCAAATCTTCCTTAAGATGACAAACAAAAGGCTCAAAATCCTGGAGGAAGGGTCAAGTGCTTCATAGCTAGCACAGCTGTGTTGCACTCAGGTAGGCCAAAAAGCAGAAGGCTGGCCGACCAGCCAAGGTGGTCGGCCGACCACTTCCCCTGGCCAGTCGACCAGGGGTCAAAAGGGTCAGGGTGAAATGCTGGTCGGCCATACCAGAAAGGTGGCCTCCCAGATGAGTAGAATACAGTTGTATGGTGGGTGACCAGAAATTGTGGCCCAAGGGAGAGGAAAACCAGCTTTCTAGCAAGGTTCAAAAGGGTCAGGAAGAAAAGATGGTCGGCCTACCCATATTGGTGCCCTCCCAGATGAGTACAACACAATGGTGGTATGGGAGACCAGAAATTATGGCCTAAAAGTGAGGAAAACCAGCTTTCTGTCAAGAAAATTGGCTGGAGTAGAGAGCAAATGATTTCCAAAAGAATTGCTGGTCTCCCACTATAGTACCACGTCCCAAACAATGAAAATAGGGTCCATACCAAAAATGAATCCTAACCGATGCAAAACGAGGGTTCGGGGGCCGAAACATGCGGCCTGGGGCCCCGAAAACAAGCTGTAAGGTACTGGAAGTGGCGTGTGACCACGAAGGTGGTCTCTCGGGCCATAGTGTCCCTCAAAAGAAAGGAAAAAAGGTGTGTGCCAAAAATCGGAGCAAACCGAGATAGTTAAGCAGTCCCGAACCGAGGTACATGGCCGACGGCTCCGAAAATCGGAAATTGGTCTCCAAACAGGAAAAATGGCCTACGACCATGAAACGTAGCCTACGGACACTGAGAGATGGTCTATGAGACCTCTCCCTCCCTTCGGGAAGAGAAAACAGAGAAAACTGGACCTAGTTCGCAAACTGAGGCAAAGCACAAAAGAGCCCCGAAGTTCGGAGGCAAGGCTCGCAGCCGAGATTCTGAAACCTCGGAACGAGCACAATATGCACCATCACCGAGCGCTCAATTGGTGACGTCTAAGTCTCAAGGTCGGTCAAAAATGGGGTATCTACAATACTAAGCATTCGCTCACCCCAAAAACTAACCATTTTCAAAAAATGAAGTTGACGAGCCACCTAAATGATTTACTATGGAAAGCAATTTGGACAAAGCATGAACTGTTTGAAGCCTTGGGGTTAATTTGTATAAATGTGAAGGATTTTATTTTTAAATCATTAACACTTTCGATAAAGTGTTGTCCTTTTTTGATTTCTCTATTTTTCATAACTTCTTAGCTTTTGAACTGTTTCATTTTAATCATGAATGTAAACTAACTATATTGAAATTCTTGAAAATAGTTTAATGAGGAAGAAGCATTATGGATTTGTATTATTAATTCTTTGTCTACTGTTTGTATCTATGTGGATTGAGATAGGGGAATAGGATTTGGGAGGTGTTTTCCCAGGGCATTACAGAGGTAGGGGTATTGTGTCTAGGACAGAAACCCTAACCACCATCCAAATCCTCTGTTTTTTTTTTCTTTTTTTTTTAATTTTGTTGTTGTTGATTGTTTTTGTTATTATTGTTCTTGTTGATTTTCTTTTCTTTTCTTTTCTTTTCTTTTCTTTTCTTCTTCTTCTTCTTCTTCTTCTTCTTCTTCTTTTTTTTTTGTAGGGTTTGGTTTGGCATGGTATTGCAATAGATAAAATTGGTTTGACTCTTTATTTCTATAGATAGGATTTTCTTTGACTTGGTATTTCAACATATAAAAATTTCAAACATATGGCATTTCACACAAGCAAATTTTGAACAGATATAACATTGTTGGAAATGAGGCTTTTAAAGGCATTTTAAAAACGCCGCTAATTCTTTTTGTGATGCTTAGTGTAGAGAAGTGGCTTGGAAATACTCTTTGGATCTAGTAAGACGCTCGTGATCCTCAACTAGTCACCTAAAAAGGAATGAACACTCCGGTCGGAGGTGCCAGAATTAGCACTCTGACAGATAAGTCAGTAAATACTCTCTTAGTTGCTTATATCTCAAGTTAAACTTCTTTTTTCTCACATACCTTTTTTAGCTGATGCTCCTCTTACTTATAGTCGTCCTTGATGTTGATGGTTGGACCCACCTTTCGTCCAACGAACCGCTTATTCAGCTACCTGTTCATATTCGGCCCGATTTACAACTGATTCTTCAACCGATCTAGTTATTCGGCCTCTATCCCTCTGGGATAGAGCCATATAGTACATGACCTGACATCCTTCTTTAAGTTATTCGGCTAACCTACATAATAATATATTCGGCCCCCACAATTGCCCCCAAACATCCAACAATGTCAGTTAGCCGGCATGTTTGGTTTTGGACTTGGAGGGTCAAAAAATATAGCGGTTTCCCTTATTCCAATGCAAGCGTCAGAACGCCTACTCTTTTTAGGCATTATTACAATTTCCCGCCCCTTTGTACACTTCAGTCATTTAATACGATTTGAAATCGTGTTGTCTCTTTGTTTGTATGCTTTTTTGGATGTAGAAGGTTTTTCGTTGCCTGTCAGTTCACGTCCCTCGTTTCACGCCCTCTGCAACTTCTTTCCATTCTTCATTGTCCTCATTTCTTTTAAGTTTTTCTCTCTTCCATTTCGACTCATTTTCCTTTTTTATTTGTTGTTTAGAGTGTCCACTTTGCCTGCTATGATGGCGAAACATTTGAGAGCCCTTCTTTCTGCGAATCGAGTCTCTAGTTTCCGTCGTCATTTTTCTATTCCTGACGACGTCCATCTGTCACTCTTGGCAGAGAACATGATTGATATGGAGAGGACTGATAAGAGTACAAGCATCTTTCCTCTCCTGTCAATCACTGAGGGTGGAGTCTGTTTCCCCCTTCATCCACTTTTGAGAGCTGTCTTTCGCCATTGGGGTTTAATCCCTTCTCAGCCGAACATAAATTTTTACCGAATAATAATAGGGATTGTAGAACTAAACCAACACCTTAGGATTAACCATGGAATCCCTACCATTCGGCATTGTTATGCCTTGGCCAAATCCTCTGGTCGGCAGAGGCACTATTTTCTCAGGGCCGAGGATACCGACCATCATCTAGTGACAATGCTTGCCAACTCTGGCAAGCGTGTTGATGTTGTCATGGTCGTTGTTCGTGTTAACTGGGAATTCGGCGAGGGTGAAAATCGTCAAGATCCAGTGCCCAGGCGAAGGGGTGAACCAAGTGGCCGTTTAATCCCCCACGAATTTTTGTTAAGTATTTACTTGGTTCAAATTCTACATACTTACCGTTTTGTTTGTGTAGGAAACGATTTGAAAAAAGTTCTCATTTTGGCCAACGACGCTATACTTGTGCAGATTAGAGCAGCGCTCCAATTCTTCGGTCGTCCGAATCTCTAGAAACAAGGGAGGGTGGCCCACATTCTTTTGAGATATGAGCCGACCTACACTACTTTTTCGGCCGCAGATAACATTCCAGTTCCGAGGGGTGAACAACACCTTACGACGCTTGTTTTTCTGAGCTTCAAGAACCTTAGGCAGATTGGTTTTGAAGCTTCAGACTCAGAGCCAACGGACGAACCAGCAGCCGAAAGGGTCGCTGAGCAGCCAAATCAACCATCCCAGGACAAATCCGATGGATTAGAGGAGGTGGTTGATGCGGCACTAAATTTGGCTTTTGAAGAAGCCGGCCTTAATCCTCCATCCACTTCTAGTCGAGCGGACGTGTCCTTCGAAGACATTTTCACCGACTTGGGGGACCTACCCGGCTCGTATACTGACAGCATGGCTGGTGTGTCACTCACTCAAATGGCCAAGCAGAAAAATGTCGAGAGGATGGCTGCTCGTAGAAGAGCCGAGGCCGAGCAAAATGAACCTCCACCCCTTTCACCCGACACTAGGGCAGAAACTCCACCTGCTCCTATTGAGGAGGTGGTTCAGATTGATGTTGTTGAAATGGAGCCTGTTGTCAATCAACAAGACCAAGTGACGGAGCAGAGAAAAGAAAAACGTCTGGCCGAATGGAAGAGTCGGACCTGGTCGTGCCGTTTATAATATAACCAAGGATAAGGAACACGCCGGTTGCTTCCAATGCATCAGCTGTAAATACCCGGTTGTGGCCTTGAGCTTGGCCTCCTCCATTTCTCTGTCGGTTGATAGAGCAACCTTTAGGGCAGAGCATGATCTGCTGTCGATCGCATTAGCCGCTCAGTCAGCGATATTGGTACATGATCCTTGTTTGTAATTTTACAAGGCTAACTAAAAGAAAATTTTATATTGGCTTTTCGATTTCTTATTTTGTAGGCGGTGGGAGGGATAGTTGAGATTAGTTGTCGCCAACATGACGCTATCAAACAGATCGGCTTTCTCATAGCCAAGTTAGAAAACGAGAAGGAGAAGGCAGCAGAGGCCTCTCTCAGACTCAAATCTGAGGCCATGAAAGCGGCGGTAGAAAAAGCAAGGGCCGATGCCGAAGAAGATAAGGCCAAGGCTGCTGACCGACTGACATTGGTCACCGAGGAGAGGGCGAATGCCAGCGAAGAGGCGCTAAAATTGGCCAACGAGATAATTGTTAAGCTGGAAGCCGATTTGGAGAAGTCGAAGAGGGCGATAGAAAAAGTTGAATCTGAGATTTCCAAGTCGTTCCAAGCTGGGAAAGATGCGGCCTTGGAGAATTATGTAGAAGAAGTACCGAAGTTTGAGAACAAGGGGTTCAAACACGGCTGGCTCAAAGCCTTAGCTACCGCTAACGTGGTATCGGAGCAGCCGATTCTGTACGAGCAGGTAGACGTTGAGCCGTTGGAGTCTGACCCCGAAAACTGAGCTACAGTCGAATATTTTTCATTTTGTTTTGGTGTCCTATACATATAGATTTTGTTAGATTTTGTTAAAGTTGTGACTATTTATTTTTTACAGAAGCTATCGTAGGGTAGTTTTCATTTGTAAAATGACTTCTATTTGTGCTCAATTTATGAATGAAAATTACTTTTGCCTTTCTGCCTGATGCATGTGCTTGTTAACAGCTAAGTAGGATGTAAAAAAATGAAATATGACGAATGGAACAAACTACTGAATTAATACTGCAACTTAGCTGAATATATTAGTGAATATGCCCTTGCCCCAGTAGGTTGATGAACAGAACCACCTAAAAAGAGCAGTTCAAGAATTTACTAGGGCACCATGACAATTTGGCTCAGAGCTCCGATATTTAGGCCGAATAGATTGATAAAACTGCCCTTGTGTCAGTAAAATTGAACAGGACCGCCTAAAATGGCAGTTCAGGACTTAATGCATGGCATGGATATCTAGGCCGAATAGATTGATAAATCTGATCTTGCCTCAGCAAAATTGAACAGGATCGCCTAAAACGGCAGTTCAGGAGTTTGCTGGTGCACCATGACAATTCGGCTCGGACCTTTGATATTTATTTCGAATAGGTTGATGAAACTGCCCTTGCACCAGTAAGCTGATGAACACGGCTGCCGAATTAATGAACAAGACCGCTGATCCACATTAGTTTGTGGCACAGAGCATTGAAGGGAACGCTTTAGGAACGCTGCACCCGCGATTAATAAAATGGGTGGGTAATGCATTCGTTTAGGGTCCATATTAGTGTCCAAATTTGGCAGATCTCAGGAGGGAGAAAAGTAGTGGGTTTGAACTAGATGTCTAGAAGGTTATTTTTCAACAGAAGAGGAGAAGGGAGAACACTCGCAGAGTTGGACGCAGAGATGAATCGAGGTGGCGAGCCTACACGCACGGGGTGTAGGACATCGAGGGAATGTGAAAAACACCAGTCCCCGCATCGTCGAAGTAGGTCATCCATAAGGGAAAAATAACAACGGGGCAACTCCCCTCTACCACGCTCGAGAGGGGAAACCAGTGCGACACCGCGCCTATTAGGTTTTGCGATTTTTGTGGGGAACAAACTGATGATGGAAGCGGATTCAGTTGTGCATGACCCAAATGTGACAGTCGAGTTTGCTCAACAAATTTTTCCACCAGAAGTCCAACAGTCGATGGTCGGTCGACCTGATTTCGAGGCTCTCCAGGCTGTAGAGGCTCTCTGGGCAGCAAGCGTTGATTCGGCGTCGTCGCTATATCAGAGTCATCACTTTCCCTTTGCGACTTTCGAAGTCAATAAGAGCGATGGGGAGGGAGATGCCGAACGAAGCTGAACATATTGTACCACTCTAACGTAGATTGGAAGTGAATTATGTATCATCAATTATTTCAATGAAACATATTATTTTAAATGTTTGCATGTTGTTTCAATTTATGTTTTATGAATTCAGTTATGATCATCTTTTATTTTTTGTCAACTACGTTTATGCTTGTCAATCATATTATGTTTTACGAATTCGGAGACCTAGTCGGCCCAAACGTGACATCCACAAAGGGCGCTCTGAATCCGGAGACTTAGTCAGCCCAAACATGTCTTGCACGGATGGGGCTCCGAATTCGGAGCCTTTTATCTTGGCCAATCGCGAAATCCACGAAGGGCGTTCCGAATCCGGAGACTTAATCGACCCAAAAGTGTCATTCACTGATGGGGCTCTAAATTCGAAGGCTTTTACCTTGGCTAGTCGTGAAATCCATGAAAGGCGCTCCAAATCCGGAGGCTTACTCGGCCCAAAAGTGTCATTCACTGATGGGGCTCCGGATTCGGAGGCTTTTATCTTGGCCAATCGTGACATCCACGAAGGGCACTCCGAATCCGGAGACTTAGTCGGCCCAAACGTGTCTTGCATAGATAGGGCTCCAAATTCGGAGGCTTTTATCTTGGCCAATCATGACATCCACGAAGGGCACTCCAAATCCGAAGGCTTAATCGGCCCAAAAGTGTCATTCACTGATGGGGCTCCGAATTCAGAGGCTTTTATCTTGGCCAATCGTGACATCCACAATGGGCGCTCCGAATCCGGAGGCTTACTCGGCCCAAAAGTGTCATTCACTGATGGGGCTCCGAATTCGGAGGCTTTTATCTTGGCCAATCGTGACATCCACGAAAGGCGCTCCGAATCCAAAGACTTAGTCAGCCCAAACGTGTCTTGCACGGATGGGGCTCCGAATTCGGAGGCTTTTATCTTCAAACTAAAATTTCATAGTGAGATAAGAAGTCTTGCATTATAAAAGTGAAAGTTGTACACGGCGAACATTCAAAACAGGTTATCATGCCCCACAAGTCGGGTTAATGATAAAATTTACGCAAATGCGTGGAATTCCAAGGACGTGGCAGACTTCTCCCAGACATGTCTTTGAGTCAATATGCCCATGTTCCCGCGATTGAATCGACCTGATAGGGGCCATCCTAGTTAGGACCCAGTTTTCCGTCAGTCGGATTCCTGGCAGCTGGAAGTACTTTCTTAAGGACCAATTCTCCTGGTGTATAACGGCGTAGATGAACACGTTGATTATACGACTTAGCAGGCTATTGCTAGTACCATGCCATGGATGCAAGGGCACGATCTCGTCGTTCCTCAATCAGAGTCAAATCAAAGTCCAACATCATATCATTTCGGTCCATATCAAAAACTTTCGATTTCAAGGTTGGGAGGCCGATCTTCAGGGGGATGATTGCCTGGGTTCCGAAGAATAAAGCAAATGGCGTTACCCCAGTGGATCGCCTCGGAGTAATGCGATAAGCCCACAACACACTCAGCAATTCTTCGACCCATCTGCCTTTAGCTTTCTCCAGCCTCTTCTTGATGTCATCCAAGATGGCCTTGTTGGAGGCTTTCAGCTTGACCATTGCTCTGTGTATAAGCCGGGGTGGAGAAATAGTGCCGAATACCATACGTGCTGCATAATTCTCGGTAGATGCCACGATCAAACTGGATGCCGTTGTCTGAAATGAGTGCTCTTGGAATGCCGAATCATGTTATGATATTCCTCCATACAAAATTCCTGACATCAGTATCTCGAATGTGTGTTAGTGCCTCCACTTCAACCCATTTTGTGAAGTAATCTGTCGCGACGATCAAGAATCGCTTGTTCCCTGGGGCCCATGGCAATGGCCTAATTATATCAAGCCCACATTGAGTGAACGACCAAGGACTGGTGACTGAGCTCAACTCCTTAGCAGGCAAATGGGTTAAAGGGGAAAACTTCTGGCACTGTTCACATTTCTTGACGTAACTCTCGGCATTAGCTCTTATGGTTGGCTAGTAGTACCCCTATGTTACAGCTTGATAAGCCAAAAAACGCCTACCAAAATGGGCACCGCAACTACCTTCGTGTATTTTAGTCAAGAGTTCTTCAACTTTATCTGGATGAACACATTCTAGGTATAGACCGGAAAGGGATTTTTTGTAGAGCTTTCCCTACGGATCTAAGTAATATCGCAGGGCTTTGTTTCGCAGTTTGTGCGCTTCTTTCTTGTCTGTCGGGAGCTGTTCGAAAAATAGAAATGCAGTGATGGGGTCCATCCAACTTGGACCTGATTCTATGATATTGATTTAAATTGACTCTGAGGGGACAATGCTCGGCTTAGGGATGAATCCTAATTGTCCGTTTAATTTCTAAGTTGATGGCGGAGGCTAGGCAAGCCAGGGCGTCAGCATGTGTGTTCTGATCCCAGGTTATTGATTTAATTCATGATGGTCGAATTTTGCTAGCAAAGAATTCGCCGTTTTCATGTAGGCTACCATACGGTCATTCTCGGTAGATGCCAAAATCAAACTGGATGCCGTTGTCTGAAATGAGTGCTTTTGGAATGTCGAATCGTGTTATGATATTCCTCTATACAAAACGTCTGACATCAGTATCTCGAATGTGTGTTAGTGCCTCCACTTCAACCCATTTTGTGAAGTAATCTGTCGCGACGATCAAGAATCGCTTGTTCCCTGGGGCCCATGGCAATGGCCCGATTATATCAAGCCCACATTGAGTGAACGACCAAGGACTGGTGACTGAGCTCAACTCCTTAGCAGGCAAACGGGTTAAAGGGGAAAACTTCTGGCACTGTTCACATTTCTTGACGTAACTCTCGGCATCAACTCTTATGATCGGCCAGTAGTACCCCTATGTTACAGCTTGATAAGCCAAAAAACGCCTACCAAGATGGGCACCGCAACTACCTTCGTGTATTTTAGTCAAGAGTTCTTCGACTTTATCTGGATGAACACATTCTAGGTATAAACCGGAAAGGGATTTTTTGTAGAGCTTTCCCTGCGAATCTAAGTAATATCGCAGGGCTTTGTTTCGCAGTTTGTGCGCTTCTTTCTTGTCTGTCGGGAGCTGTTCGGAAAATATAAATGCAGTGATGGGGTCCATCCAACTTGGACCTGATTCTATGATATTGATTCAAATTGACTCTGAGGGGACAATGCTCGGCTTAGGGATGAATCCTACTTCAATTGTCCGTTTAATTTCTAAGTTGATGGCGGAGGCTAGGCAAGCCAGGGCGTCAACATGTGTGTTCTGATCCCAGGTTATTTGATTTAATTCATGATGGTCAAATTTTGCTAGTAAAGAATTCGTTGTTTTCATGTAGGCTGCCATACGGTCATTTTTGGCTGCGTATTCCTCCTTCAATTGGTTGATAACTAGCTTTGAGTCGCAGAAGACAAGTAGACGCCGAGCACCAAGGAGATGTGCGCTCCATAAGCCGGTTAACAATGCTTCGTATTTGGCCTCATTGTTTGATGCTTCGAAGCCCGATTTGACAGCCTGCTCGATTATTGCCCCGTCGGGAGCTATGATCACTATGCCCGCCCCACTGCCGCATTGGTTAGATGATCCGTCACAATACAACTGCCAAATGTCCCCAACATAAATTCTTCAGTTCGGCTTAGGCTGAATTTGATCAGTCTTAAAGTCGGCGAAACATACAATGAATTCGGCCACAAAGTCGGTGAGCACCTGCCCCTTGATTGAGGTCCTGGGCAGAAATTGAATATCGTACTGGCCGAGTTCGTGAGCCCACTTTGAAACGCGCCCTGATGCTTCTGCACTACGGAGTATTGAGCAGAAGGGGTAGTCCATTAGTACCGCAATGGTACGCCCTTGAAAGTAATGCATCAGTTTTCTTGCTGCCATGACGAGAGCAAGGACGAGTTTTTCCAATGGAAGGTAACGTGTTTTGGCGTCAACCATCGCTTTGCTCACATAATAAACTGGCCGCTGCTCCCCTAGTTCTTCCTTTAATAGTACGGCGCTGACGGCTCGGTCGAGAAATGCCAGATATAAAATGAGCGGATCACCTGCCAAAGGCATTATCAAGAGTGGAACTGATCGAAGGTAAGTCTTCAAACCGTCGAAAGCGACTTCGCACTCGGGGGTCCATTCAAAAGCTTTACCATGCCGAAGGGCATGAAAGAATTACCGGAAATGATCTGTGGAACGACTGATGAATCTATTCAGTGCGGCGGCCATTCCCATCAGCTTCTGAACCTTTTTGACCGACCGAGGAGAGCCGAGTTCTAGGATTGCTGTGATTTGCCTCGGGTTGGCTTCGATTCCGCGGTGGTTAAAAATGTAGCAAAGGAATTTGCCGGATCCGATGTCGAAGGCACATTTGGAAGCGTTCAACTTCATTTTGTATTTGCAAAAAATGCCGAATGTCTCTTGCAGATCAGCTAGATGAGTTTGCTCTTCTTTGGACTTGACCACCATATCATTGATGTACACTTCCATAGTATGACCGAGTTGCTCCTTAAACATGGCAGTGACTAGTCTTTGGTAGGTTGCCCCCGTATTCTTCAACCCGAAAGGCATAACCTTATAGCAATAGGTCCCTCTCGGGATGAGGAATGTAGTTTTGTCTTGGTCCTCCGGATCCATGGCAATTTGATGGTAGCCTCTGTAAGCATCCAGGAAGCTCATACGTCGATGATGTGTTGTTGTATCTACGAGTTGGTCTATTCTGGGGAGGGGAAAGCAATCCTTGGGACAAGCTTTGTTTAAGTCCATGAAATCCACACAAACACGCCAAGTTCCATTTTTCTTCTTTACAACCACAGTATTCGACAGCCATGTAGGATAGGTTACTTTGCGGATTGCCCCAGTATCAAGCAACCGGTCAACTTCTTCAACGACGGCAGCAGTGTGTTCCGCGGCTGACCGCCGGCTTTTCTGAATAATCGGCTTACATCTGGGATCAACGTTTAAGCGGTGTTGAGACACAGATGGGTCCACCCCCAGCATCTCATATGGTGACCATGCAAATACATCAAGGTTGTCGAGTAAGAAGGAAATTAGCTCCTGCCTGTCGACTTTACTCAGGGAGGCGCCGATCATGAAGAACTTATCAGGATTCCCGTCAATTTCAACCCGATCCAGGGCTCCGGTTGCCTTTTCACTTGGGAGCCACCCAACGTCGTCGAGGCTCTCTCGATCCAGCACCTCAATTGAATTCACTTGCAGCTCTCTTGGTGTCTTTGCGGCAAGAAGATAACATGCCTGCGCCGATTTTTGGGAACCTCGAATTTGCTCAATACCGCGTTCAGTCGGAAAGCGAAGTAGTTGGTGATAGGTGCTTGGCACAACCTACATGGTATATGCAGCGAAGTTCGTCCCATGATGAGATTATACGGCGAAGGAAGCTTGACAACCAAAAATTTTACATCCACTGACCGGGAGCCTGCCCGAACTGGCAGTGTTATTTTGCCCAACGGATATTCTGAATTAGCGTTGAAGCCGAATAACGGATAATGAGCTGGAGACAGGTCTGAATCAGTGAAGCCGAGTTTGACGAAGGTCTTGTAGTACATAACTTCCGAAGTGCTCCCCTGGTCAATGAGAACACTGTCATGACCTGAACCCAACCCTATGGGTTAAGGTTATAACCGGCCAGTAATCAAGGGATTACCTACGGCCTCAAACCAAATTAAACAGATTTCATCAGAGTTAAGGGGCCAAACGGAAGCAAACTTATAAATTGTCCACAGAGCGGTGCTTACATGATATAGCAAAATCATTCAAAAAGTATTTCATAATAACTCACACATACTCATAGAGTTAATCTATATCCAGGAACTTTCAATTATGTAGTCATCCAAACAAAACTTATATACAAGGTGGTCCAACGTTCTCGCCCACAAAGCAAAAATATAACCAAAGGGCAAAAAGGCAAAAATTAGTCTCCTGCGTGAGATGTTAAGGCTGACTCCTCAAAACTTGGACCTTTTTCCACATACTTCACTGAGGCTAGGTTTGGACATTTCTGGCTCACCTACAAACACATGGATGAGAGTGAGCGAAAGCCTAGTGAATAATATCAAATAAAGAAGATACGTGAACAAAATTCGAAACAAATACATCAGACGGCCTTGGGCCCAATTCATGGTTCTATCTAATGCGTTAAACGACTACATATCTAGACGTATCAAATGGCCTTGGGCCCAATTCATTCATATTTGACGGCCTTTGGCCCAACCATTCATGTCCAACGGCCTTTGGCCGAATCATTCATACCAAATGGCCTTTGGCCCAATAATCCATGTCAAACGGTCTCTAGCCCAATTATTCATGTCAAACGGCCTTTGGCCCAATTATTCATGTCAAACGGCCTTTGGTCCAATCATTCATGTCAAATGGCCTTTGGCCCAATCATCCATGTCAAACAGGCTTTGGCCCAATCATTCATGTCAAATAGCCTTTGGCCCAATCATTCATGTCAAACGGCCTTTGGCCCAATCATTCATGTCAAACAGCCTATGGCCCAATCATTCATGTCAAACGGCCTTTGGCCCAATCATTCATGTCAAACAGCCTTTGGCCCAATCATTTAAATCAACAGATTTATGAAACTCAAATAGGAGTAAGCAATTAGACAATTAGCATACTTCAAAATGTCTTTACTAAGATATTACTCACAGTGCTCTGTCGGCGGATTTGTCCTTGTGCTCGACCCTGCATGAATCATAACACATATCGGGTCACAAACGATTCAATCCATTCTTAACTCATACATTCCTCTTAGGCCTCTTTCTTAACCTCTTAGTCCATTTACAATGCTTAATGTATGCCTAAGAGTGCTTAGGAGTGAAAGAGAATGGAAACAAAATGTAAAATCGTCTTTATAAAATTTCTAAAATAGGGCTCCCCGCTCGAGCGTGGGTTCCGCCACTCAAGCGAACCCCTTTGGTCTGCAAAAGTACTGGTTGCCTTATTTTTACGCTCGAGCGTAACCTTGGACGCTCAAATTGAGAGTCAAAACAGGTGACTGACACTCGAGCGTGATTCTCCCCGCTCGAGCAAACATCAATGTCTGCAAAAGTTTTGAGAGCTAAAAATTCACGCTCGAGCGACGATTTCCCCGCTTGAGCGAACAAGTCGAATTCTGGGTTTTCTAAAACTCCGATTGAACTTCAAACTCAACCCCAAAGGCTCCAAAACTCATATTTTTGATGCAAAAGCATGGAAGGACATCATATAATCACAAGGACATAATTAATTTGGAACCAATTGACTAAAGTCGTGGTTCATTTCTCAAATCACTTCAAATTCTTCTTGTTGGTTTCAAGCCCAAATAATCAAGCTCCTTAATTACATGAATCTTGCATGCATGTAAAATGCTAACTTAATTCCATTTCACATAGTACAAGTGGTGTTCAAAATCATGAAGCTACACAAAATTCTTCATGCATGTAAAGTTTGGTGCTCAATTCTTCATATTCAACATGCTTCATGCTTGAGTGTGTAAAACCATAATAATTCTGTACATGCATGTGCATATTGACTTCAAACTCATCAAATTCACCACAATCCACATTCTTGATTACAATATGACTTGAATTCATAAAATACAAACTTAACAATCATGAATCTACTCACCTAGGAGCTCCAATCTCCACAATGTAGTTAAATCTTGAGTGTAGCTTCCTAATTCACAAACTTTAAGCCAAAATGCACAATTCTCACTCTTCTCTCTCTAGAACCGGCCCTCTCTCACTCTTGAGCATATAATCAAATTTTTGAGTTCCAACAAAATGAGGAGTTTAAGTGTATTTGGCCTTTATGTACACACCCTTAATCAAGTTTCATTAACACTAGTTAATTGAGCACAATTAAATCAATTTTAATCTAATTAATTCAATCCGAATCAAATTTTTGATTAAATTTCACCGCAGGCACTAAAAATTACGCCAATCACAATGGCGTAGTCAATTTCGGTTTCTGTGGCCGATAAGGCCTTCAATTTTCAGTTCATAATAGTAAGTTGAATAGATTTTCCTATAGTGAACAGATAAAAATTCAAAACCACATATAATCATGTAAATCGCACTCAAAATCATATTAAACACATAATCACAATCATAATTAACATCAATTAGCATAATACGAAACGGGGTTCTCACAAACACGTTCAACGGTGAATCGGTTTACGCGTAGTTTGATGACCAATGGGTCATTGTGAGGGAGCGTTACGCCGGCCAAATCAGAATCATCAAAAGTAATACTTGCAGCTTCATGGGGTCGTTTCACTAGTGGGATTTGCTTTTGGGGGTTAGGATACGACTGAATTGTATGTACCGCGGATGCCGTCGGCAAGCTGTATATCACATGGATTACGCCGAGTGGAGGTGAATCCTGCCGTAAAGCAATTGTTTTGGTTGAGTTATTCTTTCGGACGTGTTGCTTAAGACGACCATCTTATACCAACTCCTCAAGGTGATCTTTCAATGCATAACAACTGTCGGTATCATGACCATGGTCTTTGTGATATTCGCACCGCCTATCCCGTCTCCTCGTGTCGGGAGGTCCTACCATCTTGGGTGGCTATTTGAAGAATGGAAGATGTTGAACTTTAGACATAATCGTGCTGATCGGCTCCAACAACTTCGTATATTTCTTGTCTGCGCGCCTTATGCGCCTGCTATCCACCTGAAGTTGCTTATTAGCCCAGTGTGAACATTGGTCATTTGATCGGCGCGAATCTCGTCTTTTGTCTCATTTAGCCCAATTCTGTGGTTCAGGGCTCTGTGATGGTACAAAATTGATCGGCTGAACAATTTCAAACGGGGCCGTCTTGTTGGCCTTGTGCCCGACTTTGACCCGCAGGGCGTTATCTTCCACTTTGCAGTATTTCTCGACTTTCTTCATTAACGACCAGACTATTTTGGGGGGCCTTCTGGTCAAGGAGCTACAGAGTGCACTATCAGGATGCAACCTCATTTTAAAGGCAGTGATGGTCATGGAGTCGTTGCAGGCATCATCGACGAGATTAAAGCATTCCCAATAGCGCGCCGAATATGCACGTAGGGTTTTCCCTGGTTGGATTTGTATTGCCCAGAGAGAATCGGCCTGCTTCGGCTGGACCTCATTAGTGATGAACCTTGCCCTGAAAGATTTTTGGAGTTGATGGAAGCTCTTAATCGATGTCGGCTCCAATTTATAATACCATCTGATAGCCAATGGTCCTAACTGCTCAAAAATATTCGACACATGAGGGCCTCGTCGTCTACATGTAGCGTCATGGCTTTCTTATAATGAAGGATATGATCAGTGGGGTCTGATTTTCCATCGTATAAGGTGAACGATGGAGCTTTGAACTTTTGGGGTAGCACTGCCCATGCGATCCGTCGCACAAAGGGGTCATGTTGATCCTTTTCATCTGAATCATTTCTTCTTCGTGAATTCCGTGCACGCGGACTCCTTTTCGAAGAATTAGAGACTTCGACTCATCTTTTCTTTTTGGGTTCTGGGGATGATGAGTCAGAATCACTGCCACTATCTTGCCTTCGAATTCAAGGTCGTTGACTATCCTTTCTCAGAGGTCGTCCCAGATCTTGGTGCTCGGCCTTTTAGGATTTTGCCACCTCCAAGGCCAAATCCTATCGAAGGCGCTCGTTCTCAGCCATCATGTTTTCCAACCTCTGTTCGTTTTGCTTCACCTAATCCATAATCACTTGCATTGTCTTATGTGCTGATGTCGAGGGTGAGGTCTGGGCAACTGAGTCGAAGTTCAAGGACCTTCGTGCGGTAATGTTCTCTGGCCCAAGCATGTTGCTTGGAGTGGTTTCATCTCATGGCATAAGGTCCTTAGCGACTACCAGAGGATCTTCCGTCACACTCGCCATGGATGTGCTAGAGTATTCCCACAGATGGCGTCAATTGTGGAGAAGTGGTTTAGGAATACTCTTTGGATCTAATAGGACGCTCGTGATCCTCAGTTAGTCACTTGAAAATGAATGAACACTCCGGTCGGGGGTGCCGGAATTAGCACTCTGACGAATAAGTCAGTATATATTCTCTTAGTTGCTTATATCTCAAGTTAAACTTCTTTTTTCTCACATACCTTTTTTAGCTGATGCTCCTCTTACTTATAGTCATCCTTGATGTTGATGGTTGGGCCCACCTTTCATCCAACGAACAACCGCTCATTCGGCTACCTGTTCATATTCGGCCCGGTTTACACCTGATTCTTCAGTCGATCTGGTTATTCGGCCTCTGTCCCTCCGGAATAGAGCTGTATAGTACATGACTTGAATTCCTTCTTTAAGTTATTCGGCTAACCTAGTAATAATATATTCAGCCCCCACACTTAGTACCAAACGCCGAAGATGCAACCGTCACTGTATCTTTATAACGCTTTAAAAGCGTTGTTATATTAGTATACGCGGCATTTTGTTTTTGAAAATGCCGCTAAATGTGTTACATAACGATAATTTGACATCACACCAGTATGTAACGACGTTTTAAAAACTTCGTGATAGCTTTTTTCAATTTTAAAAATATAACCGTTAGCACTATACTATAGTGGCGTTTGAAAAACGCCTTTATAGCTTCATTTTATTTTTATTTTTTTGAAATTGTGCTAATTCTGTGATGCATAAGCCCTGAAAAAGACTTTGGCAAGTACAGTAGCGAAAGAAAAACAAGCCTTCAACTACAAACACAAATACAACAAAGAAAAAAAAAATCAAATGTATTGGTTTCAAGAGAACATACATAAATATGGTGCCAAGTAAATTCTGGTTGTGACACTGTTGGAACAATCTTCTATGTAAAATAAATAACTTGAAACAAATCGAACAAATAAAAATAAATTACTTACCGAATTTATTTTATCACAATGAATAAGTACAGAAAGAAATCAAATCGAGTGTGTGACACTCTGTCCTTAAGACAAATTCGCCCCGCTATGGTGCTTACGGATAAATGGCATCTATCTCCCAAGATACAATGATCTTCACAAATTGTAGTAGCACTCCAAACAATTTGTGCGGCAAACCAAACATGTGTTCTATACTCTCTTAATTTTTTTCCTAAAAACTAGTATGAAGAGAATTTATGCAAATGAGCAAAACCGAAAGGAACTACGAGAATTTCAGAGCTTCTAGGATCTAAAAATCTACTAGAAATAATATCTATTTATAGGCAAGGAGGTGACCCTTCAAATCTGTTCGAACAGGTATGAAAAGAATAAACAGGTGCAGTTCAAAATTTGAACAGATAACTGCAGCAGTTTCAAATTTTTTGAGCAAAACCTAAATCTGCTTGGTGCTAGCAGTTTCGAATCTGTCTGGGCAGTTTTATAACTATTCATAACTGTTGGGCATAGACTGAACAATTGACTGTTTAGACAGAAAACATTGGAGCAAAAAATTAAATTCATTTCATTTAGAAATTCAAATAATTTTCCCGTAAGAATTTGAAAAAATTCAAATAAATTTTGTCCAAAAAATTAATATTAGAATCGACCTGACCCACAACCCAGCCCGGCATGGCTAGGCCAGCCCGAGCGGCGCGTGCTTGTGTGGTGGTTTGAACCAAGGTTCACTTTGTCCATAACTCCTCCCTTCTACAAACTTGGGGTGCCCCTTGGGGCCCAACTTAAGTGTTGCAACCTAGAACTTATATACATATACAAGCTCTCTTAAAGTTTCAATACGGGACAAGCCTTACAAGAAAACAAACATTTTATTCTTTAATTGTCCATTCCACGAACCCGAAAACGACGTCAATTTCTCATTCACTCATAAATGATTTTGATGAACCGTCTTCACCGTGTGACTTGCCATGCGGCAAGGAACATATCACCTCTTTCGACCCACCTCAAAACACGTGTGGATCCCACTCAATTTTTGGATTCAAAGGTGGCCCAAAATAAACCTATATAAAAAATAAAAATAAAAAACCATTATTTCCAACAATCCGCCACATGAATGGAATTTGACGGAAATAAAATGCAACAACATTATCTAATTACAGAGAGTACAGATATTGAAAATATTTTGCAAAGGATAGGTAGCTTTTGGCTTTGAACCTTCCCTTGTGAGGCACTATCGGATTTACTAGCTAATCAGTGAACATGATGTCTTGAACTGTTCAGTCATTTGTATAAACCAAGACAATAGAACTCACATAGTATATTACCCAGACACAGTTTAGTTCTCACTATTGTGTTCATTATGGCCCTGAACAACTTGGTGTTTCATGAGTGCTCTAAAGAATTGTAGCCCTTCACAAATCTCATAGAACCGGCCCAGTTCACACTCATATAAGTGATTCTTATGAAGAGTACCCTGCCATAATCCACTAGGTATACCCAGATATAATAATCATTAAAGTATTACTTAACCTAAAATGCTGCAGACATCACTATTTCATCATAGAAATGGATAGGAGTTTGACTTCTCAGTGATCCTTATAAGTCATACACAACTCGGTTGTCCTTTTGAACCTAGATCTTGGGATCTCCAGTAAACTAGGTTGGGTTGCCGTTGTGGTAACTCTTATTTAATAGGCTTAAGTCCTATTCCCCTTGATGAATTCTCAACTAACTCTCTTGCTAACCCTTTGGTTAGTAGATCCGCTATATTGTCTTTAGACTTCACATATTCAATGGAAATAATTCCATTAGAGAGTAGTTGTCTTACGGTGTTATGTCGATGACGAATGTGTCGCGACTTACCGTTATACATATGACTCTATGCCCTACCTATTGCTAATTGACTATCACAATGTATGCAAATAGTAGACACCAGTTTTGGCCATATTGGAATATCTTCAAGGAAGTGGCGAAGCCATTCTGTCTCTTCCCCAGCTTTATCTAAAGCTATGAATTCTGATTCCATAGTAGAGCTAGCAATGTAAGTCTGTTTAGAAGATTTCCAAGATACAACCACACCACCAAGAGTAAAGACATACCCACTGGTGGATTTTGAGTCTCTAGTATCCGATATCCAGTTTGCATCACAGTATCCTTCAAGTACAGCTGAATATCTTGTATAATTAAGCCCAATGTTACGAGTAAATCTAAGGTATCTTAGAGCCCTTATGATAGTTTTCCAGTGCTCAACTCCTAGATTACTCGTATATCTACTTAATTTACTTACTGCATAAGCTATATCTGGGCGAGTGCAGTTCATCAAGTGCATTAAGCTTTCAATAATTTGGGCATACTCTAATAGAGAAATATTTTCCTGTACATTCTTAGAAAGAAACAAATTAACATCCACAGATATTCTAGCAAAATGATCATCATCTTTGCTGAATTCGTCAAGTATTTTCTCAATGTAATGTGATTGTGACAAAGCATAACCTTCTGATGTTTTGGTAATTTTCATACCAAGAATTATATCAACAATCTCCATGTCCTTCATGTCAAAATGTTTATTCAACATTTTCTTGATAGTTTTAATCATGACATTATTACTACCTATGATGAGCATATCATCCACATAAAGACATACTACCACATAACCTTTGTTTGTGTTTTTAATATAAACACATTTGTCACATTCATTAATTTTAAATTCATTTGACCTCATTGCCTTGTCAAATTTCTCATGTTATTGTTTTGGCGCTTGTTTTAAACCATATAATGATTTAACCAATTTACACACTTTCTTTTCTTTTCCTAGAACAGAAAATCCTTCTAGTTGTTCCATGTAAATTTCTTCATCTAACTCACCATTTAAGAAAGCGGTTTTCACATCTATTTGATGAATTTCTAGATTGTACAAAGATGCAATGGCAATTAGCATTCTGATGGATGTTATTCTAGTAACTGGTGAGTATGTGTCAAAGTAATCAAGACCTTCTTTTTGTCTATATCCTTTGACCACAAGTCTTGCCTTGTATTTGTCAATTGATCCATTCTCTTTCATTTTTGTTTTGAAAATCCACTAGTACCCAAGAGATTTACAACCCGGTGGCAAATCCACCAATTCGTAAGTGTGATTTTGTAATATGGATTCAACTTCACTATTGACAGCCTCTTTCCATAAAGGAGCTTCAGGACTGGACATAGCTTCTTTAAAAGTTAAAGGCTCATTTTCTAACAAAAATGTTAGAAAATCTGGACCAAAAGATTTTGAGATTCTAGCACGTTCACTACGCCTAGGTACCTCTTTCTCAATTTGATCTAACTCTTGTTCTTGTACTTGATCTTGACTAATAATAGCATCATAAGATATTTTGTTAGTAGTAGTCTCGTGTTCAGTCTTATTTGGAAATGTATGTTCAAAGAACGATGCATTCCAAGATTCAATAATAGTATTCACATGCATTTCGAAATGTTCTGACTTATGAATTAAAAACCGATATGCACTACTATTCATGGCATAACCAATGAATATGCAATCAACTATTTTAGGACCTATCTTAGTCTTTTTAGGACTAGGAATAGCCACTTTAGCCAAATACCCCCACACTTTTAAGTATTTGTAGGATGGTACTCTCCCAAGCAACATAAGGTGTTTGATTCACTTTCTTTCGGGGTACTTTATTAAGAATATAATTAGCAGAAAGTATCGATTCCCCCATAAGTTCTGAGGTAATCCAGAACTGATTAACAAGGCATTCATCATTTCTTTTAAAGTCCTATTTTTCTTTTTAGCAATTCCATTTTGCTGAGGTGAGTAAGGAGCAGTGGTTTGATGAATTATTCTATGTTCTTTACAAAACTCACCAAAAGGTGATTCATATTCACCACCTCTATCACTTCTAAGTTTTAAAAATTTTCTTATCAAGTTGATTTTCAACTTCATTCTTGTATTAAATGAAAGTTTTCAAAGCTTCATCCTTGGTTCAAATTAAATAAGCATAACTATATCTAGTATAGTCATCTATGAAAGTGATAAAATATTTTTTCTCACCTCTAGTTTGAATTGATTTAAAATCACAAATGTCACTATGAATTAATTCAAGTGACTCCGTACTTCGTTCAATTGAATAAAAAGGAGTTTTAGTTAATTTTGCCTCAACGCAAATTTCACATTTATGATTTAAATCAATGTCAAATTTAGGTAAACACTCCATATTAATTAATCTACGCAAAGATCCATAATTAACATGTCCAAGTCTACCATGCCATAAATTTGAAGACTCAAGAAAGTAAGAAGAAAATGTATTTTAATTAATAACTGAGGGTACAACAGTCATTACATTCGTCTTGAAAAAGCCATCAGACATGTACCTTTTTCTATATACATCCCATTCTTAGTAAGCACAAATTTATCACTCTCAAACACTAGCCTAAACCCATTTTTACTCAACAAAGATCCGGAGATTAGATTCTTGTGAATGTCTGGTACATGCATCACATTGTTGAGAGTGAGTTCCTTTTCAGATGTCATTTTCAAAATAATCTTTCATTGTCCTTCAACTTTAGAAGTCGGGGAGTTGCCCATGAAAAGTTGTTCACCATTGTGTAACAGCGCCCGCGTGGGCCTCATGCTACAGTTCGGACTCGATTTGTGTCACGGTTCTAAATCTGAACCAAAGAGTCCAAATCTGGCAAATCGTTTTGAGAAACAGATTTTTTTGAAAAAGTAGTGCCAAACATGGACTGCTTTGCCAGATACAGAGTCGCCACCTAAATATTTTAAAATGGGAGAATTTAGGAAACCCTGACTCGGTGCCGAAAGGCCACATGTCCGTCATCACCGGAGTTGTCTCGGCTCGGGAGCTTGGGTACGATCGGGGAAGGTCAGCTATGAGCACCCCCTTTCGCCCGGTCCGAAGACCGGCCTCTACTAACCGTGATATCCAATTTTGAAAACGTTATGTGTTCTTATTCCGGTTATTAGCCTAGAATTACTATGTTATGCGCACAGCAAACAAGTATAGACCAAATCGCCCAAATTGGAACAAAACATTTCATGTTTGTTTTGAAAGTGGTTTGCTACTCGCAAGTAGGCTAAAATGCAGATTTTGCCACCCTCAAGTGGGCTTTTTAGAAAAGATGATTTTGCCACTATCTAGTGGGCTTAAAACTCACAGTTTTAATGCATTATTCCAATTTAGGCAATTCGACCTTCACCCACAGGCATTCAAGCAGTTTATCTCATGTAAGCACTTAGTCGCATGGCAAGCATACTATTATGGCAACATTCACACGCATGTTGGATGCTAAAGCAAAAAGACTTACATTGTACTCCGCGCCAAAACAGTAAACTAGTTAGCAAACATGCATGTCCTAGTTCATGTTATTTTGCCTAATGCAACACATGCAAGGTGCAATCCTAGTTAGGCTCGGTTAACCTGGATATGGCATACGATATGCAACCAACTAATTCATGTATTCAATTTTGGAATTTTGAAAATACGAATGCGGTTAGCATGATGTACCGAGCCCGGTGCATGTTAACAGATGCATGAATGCACGCATGCATATCATAAGGTATGCTAATTTCAAAATGCCCTAATCTACCATCATAAGCTGGTAAATAAAAGGGAAGAAAGAAATGGGGATTGGAAGACATACACACACTCACCCACACTTATTACATGTTTACCCTCACTCAGAGGGCTCGAATTAATATTACAGTCCCAAAAATAATGAATAAATAAAATTATTACAAAATTTCCTAATTAATTAAAAAACAAAAAAAAAGAGGAAGCAAAAGAATAAAGAGGGTGGCCACAGCCTCTGCCTCGGGGCGCGCAGATGATGCATGCTCGAATCCGTCCTGCCCGGAAAACCCGTACTATGCTCTTATCGCTTCTGTTTGTACTGCCTTGTCTTTCTGAAAAATTTCCAAAATGCTGGAACAAGCTCTCTGCATCCTGCAGAGCACCACCGGCCAGACAGAATCGCCACCGGCACTCCAAACTTCCCGTCGGCACTTTATCAGGTTCATCGGCACTCCAGATAGTGCCGGTCGGCACCAAATTCTGCCGGTCGGCAGAAACTTCCTGCAACAGACAATCTGACAGCAAACAGAGGATAGGCAGTGCATAGTATGGAGTTTTTGGGCACATGTAAGCATGGTCTTACTTCTTATCATGCTTTGGACTCAAAGAAGCATGACTTTCGATCCCCGAATCATCAATGGTACATGGTGAGTCAAAGGATCGAATTTGCCATTTAATATGAAAATGCATGCAACAATCAACATGAAAAACCGAGGCCTTATCAAGTTAGAGTCAAAGGTCCCGATGACCGGGGATCAAGGCACATTACATCACTTGAGGTATGAATGGTCCTTGACTCCCGCACTTGGTTTGACACCCCAAACCAAGTAAATGCAATGCATGCAATGCTCATAAGCCTCAAATGTGTCATACCACCAAGATGTAAAGCACAACAAACATTATGCTATCAACATGACAAATGTACAATGCTAAGCATGCAAGGTACCAAAATGGTGCAAACATGGACCAAATTGACTATGGGATCGAAGTGCTACACAAAGTTTAATGGAACAACTATGCAACAAACATGGAGCAAGCATGCAAGAGGGCTTAAAAAAATGGCAAATGGACAGACCCTTGCCCTCCTCAAAACAGTGACCAAAAGTGCTTAAAATGATAGGTAATCAACTCATGTTAACAAGCAAATTCACGGTCCCAAAGTTAAGACACTAAAGGGGGCGACTTACCTTCAATGACTTGGCCACTCATGGCATGATCAAGACAAGTAAAAACAGGATCTATGCATGCAAAATAGGACCCCAAAAGCTCCTAGTATGGCAGCTAAGATATCCCCCATGAAGCAAACACACTAAGGCTCATTCTTAGGCATAAGGGGACACATCTTCAAGGCATGAAAGAGGCCATGCATGCACACATACAAGCATGATTTTTGGACTAAAATATGACCCTAGATGATGCCAAATCAAGAGGGTAAACACAACCATGCATGCTAGAGGTCAAAATGCTCAAGGCTTCCAAGCCAAAATACAAAGCAACTCTAACAAACATGCTAAACATGACCAAGTTGATAACCAACAGATTTTAAACATGGAAAAACAATGCTAAATGCTCCATGGAACCAAGCCAACGCACACAAAAATCATGGCCTAATCATGGGGTGTACTTTTAAGCAAAATGGAGCAATACAAAGCAAATATCACAAGCATGCAAGAGGGCCCAAATCCGACCAAAACAGAGATTATGTAAGACCTAAGATGCCTAAAAAAGTACTGAAATGAAGCCAAGAAACAACAAGCACGCATGCTATCCTTTTGAGCCCAAAAAGCAAGTAAACAAAACCATAAAGGGAGAGGGGTGTCCCTCCCCTATGCAAGACTTCAAACCAACTTTTTGACACTAAAATACACTGATTTTTGGTGATCAAAAGATCAAAATGCTAAAGTGAACAAAACCTTATCAAAAGGGCACCAAAATAGGCCAAACAAGGCCTATGAGGGTGAGTTTGCAATCTAACCACAAAGAGACCTCAATGAAAGTGTTAGAGCAGGAAAATATGAACCTTTTTTATGTTATACACAAGAGCTAAAACAGCAAACAAAATAGGTAGAAAACCGATGCAAGTTTGGGGAATAAAGAGGAAAATGCTCACCCTTGAAGAACCCTTGAAGAGCAAGTGATCTAGCCTCCTTCTTTGGATCAAAACCAGTCCAAAACTTAAGAAACAACTCCCCCAAGTCCCTCAATCTCGGACTAAGGTGTGATAGTGTGTGTAATGGTGCAAAAGTAAGGTAAAACACACCTTTTGGGCCAAGAAACACACACAAAGGAGAGGGAAGAGGGAGATATAGAGATAGAGTGTATCTATATTGTTAAGGGCTGGTTTTTGCTTCTAAGAGTCTAACCTAGAACCAAGAGGAAAGCCTCCCTCTTATAAGGATCCCTCTTGCAAAGCTTATTCAACAAGCTTGGCTAGAGGGAAATCCCTCCATACACGTGTATGGAGGGGAAAGGAGTTGGTGCCAGCTATCACAGCTGGCACAAAATATCTCCAAAAAGTGGAGGAACAGTGGTCGGCTGCCCAAAAAAGCTATTGCGGCAAAAAACAGTGCCGACCGGCAACATATTATGCCGACCGGCAATAAAGTGTGCCGACCGGCAAACAAAATTGCCGATGGAAGAAAAAGACCAGCCGGTGGCCTCCAGCCACTGCCGGTGGTGTATGGGGATGTCTCACAAGGCATTCCCTGCCCCTCTAAGGCAAAACAAAAGTGTTTGGTGCAAAACCAGACACCAAACAGTCGAGTTCGGGAATCCTGAGGCAAGGCGCGCGAGCTGAGACCTCCGGGAACTCCAAACGAACACAATCATGGATGATCACCGAGTGTTCAAACGGTGACGTCCAAGTCTTGAGGACGGTCAAAAATGGGGTGTCTACAGTTGCCCCTCTTTGACAGAACTCGAAAGTCATAACAATGACGGGAGTGAATGTCAAAGCCCAGAGACGACCCATTTTTGACAAGGCCGAAGACTCAGACAAACATACAAGACAAATAAGATATGCGCCTGAAGGCGGGGGCAAAATGCAAGACAATGCACGGAGCCGAGCATAACTTATGACCATGCTAAGAAAGCTGTAACGAAGCATACATGCGACAGTTTTAAGCTGGCATACCAAATTACACTACAATGCAGAAAGGATGTAAGAGAATTATGGGATTCTCAATACGTCTCGCTCGGAGATAAAATACCTGTGCGGCTCGTCTGGTTGCACCAGCTTCAAATGAACCGTACATACAATATCATGCCTGCAAAGAAAACAAACTTAACAGGTACAATATGGTTAGCGACATGCATGACAATGCAAGAATAGTGGTGTACTCGAAATGCGTGACAGCGCGAAGTAAATTGAGAGCATGACAATGCGTATTGCAATACAACTAGGCAAGCGGAGCAAGCGGTCTACGCAGGCGACGAAATTGATCACAAGCACGCGGTCTACGCAGGCGATGAAACTAAACAAGCGGTCTACGTAATTAAAACATGCGGTCGATGCTGGTGACGGAGTTAAACATGCGGTCTACGCGAGTAACGGAATTAAACATGCGATCTACGCAATCAAAACATGCGGTCTACGCAGGTAATGGAATTAAACATACGATCTACGCAATCAAAACATGCGGTCTACGCAGGTAATGGAATTAAACATGCGATCTACGCAAGTAATGGAATTAAACATGCGATCTACGCAATCAAAACATGCGGTCTACGCAGGTAATGGGATTAAACATGCGATCTACGCAATCAAAACATGCGGTCTACGCAGATAATGGAATTAAACATGCGATCTACGCAATCAAAATATGCGGTCTACGCAGGTAATGGAATTAAACATGCGATCTACGCAATCAAAACATGCGGTCTACGCAGGTAATGGAATTAAACATGCGATCTACGCAATCAAAACATGCGGTCTACGCAGGTAATGGGATTAAACATGCGATCTACGCAATCAAAACATGCGGTCTACGCAGGTAATGGAATTAAACATGCGATCTACGCAATCAAAACATGCGGTCTACGCAGGTAATGGAATTAAACATGCGATCTACGCAATCAAAACATGCGGTCTACGCAGGTAATGGAATTAAACATGCGATCTACGCAATCAAAACATGCGGTCTACGCAGGTAATGGAATTAAACATGCGATCTACGCAATCAAAACATGCGGTCTACGCAGGTAATGGAATTAAACATGCGATCTACGCAATCAAAACATACGGTCTACGCAGGTAATGGAATGTACTATTACACAGCATAATCGAGACAATTTGCGGGGCTCACAAAGCATGAAAAGGATACGGGGCGGGACATTCTTTGCGCGCATCGAGCGTTGCTTGCAGAAGTTGTGGCCTGAGGTCAACTCAAAGGTTCACGTTTCAAAGGTGCGATTTCCCGTAATGTGAGGGCGTCCGACAACGCGGCTGACCCGAACAAAGACACGGAAGGTGCGTTAACCACAAGGGGAGTTTCATCGGTATCAATTCTGATACTTGGCTACCCTGCCATTCTACGTTTTATTTACCTTTTTACTAGTAGTTTAAGCACATTGCACTGCCTCAGGCAGGTTTATTTTCTTTTTCAAAATTCACGCACTTTACAAAACATGTGATGGAAATGAAACGAATCATTTTGTTCAAAAGATGTTGCAATTGTGGATCTTCTGTGCATCGCATCGCAGGGTTTCACACCACAATGTGAACGAAATTGAACTCATTTTGGAAATTTGCCATCGTAATAATCAGGTAGTGAACCGACTTACAACTCGATAAGCAAAACAAGGACAAGACATAACCAAACAAGTGTAAATACGACTCGATAGACAAATCAAGAGCTCAAAGAGAGCGAAATACAACTCAATAAGCAAATGTTCAAAAACTCGACAAGCAGACAGGCGTGGTTCTGCAAAAGTTTATCGCCGGGGGGGGGTTGGGGGGTGATGGAGTTCCCCAATTCTTAGCAAAACAGCTCAGGAAACCAGAAGGAAGCCCACCGGCACGGTCTAGGGATCACCGGCTGCAAGGAGTGGCTACCGGCCGTATATCTGTTTTGTCGGCAAACTAAGATAGTCGGTCGGCATATTTTGATGCCGGTCGGCACTAAACGAGGGGAACCACCAGAATGTTGACACCTGTCTCCCCACTCAACCTTATCTCCTACAAAAGATCTCAGCTTCGTAGTTTTCCTCATTTTCACACTGATTTGCTCCAATGGAAGAGTTTCTTGCTCAAAATCTCACAGCTTGGATTGCTAGCTTGGATGGCTCGGAAAAGGTGAATTTCCGGGGTTTCGGCATAAATGCACTATTCACTCTGGGTCGTACCCCGTTGCATCTCCCGTTTCTTCACGCCGCGGCAAGATTTTGGAATCCGGTGACACATGTCTTTAGCTTTGCCGGGCAAGAGATGTGTCCTACCTTTGAAGATTTCCGAGCTCTAATGGAGTCCGAGCGCGACGAGGAGCTCCTGCCCCAACTAAATTTTGGTCATGCTCAATCCTTAGGGCGCATGTGCGGACTCAGCATGCGCGATGCTCGGTCTCTGATGGGCGACGGGATGTTAGATATTCCGAGTTTGGCCAATCGATTTTCTGATGTTGGTGATCGCAGCAACCATTACTGGCAAGGCTTCCGGCGACATGCGCTCTGCTTGTGCATGTTATCTCATTTTCTGTTCATTTCGGGCTCTGGAGGGGCTAGTGTCCGGTTGATTGAGGTCGTCCAAGGCTTGAGAGAGGGCAAGAGCTGTATCGCCATGGTTTTGGCCGAGACGTTAATGGGCTTAGACGCCTTTTATCGTCATGAGACGACTAGGTTGGCAGGGAGTCCACTACTGCTACAGGTAATATTTCCCACCCAGTCTCGCATTTCTGTATTGCTCACATCACTCGGCCCTCGAGCTCAGTCTTTTCTCACAAAACCCCATTCTCACTTTTCTCTCCTCGTACATCTCTCTATTCTTTAATCTCTCATTTTTCAATCCCTCCCCAGGTGTGGTTGATGGATAAATTGCAGGTTGTGGACTCCTGCCCCGCATATTCAGCTCGCGGCTACTTCTTCCGGCATCATCTAGTCAATGCCTTGGATGAGGAATGGTGGTTCACTTGGATGTGCCACTTGTCCGCAGACCGTATTGCTTGGCGGTGTCCTTGGTTGAACCTTCCGGCAATGAGTTACAACATGCCTCGACAGACTGGGATTCAACTGGTTGGTCTCACTCATTGTGTATTCTATTTCCCATTTCGGATTCGACGCCAATTTGGCCATGATCAGACCTGCCCGCCAGAGGGGATAGAGTATCCTGCTGCATTCCCAGCCCGAGGTGCACAGCTTGCTTGGCAGGCCACCGCGTGGAGGATGAGAGAACTCCTGGCCCCCGCTCCTACTTTTAGTTGCACTTTGTCTGACGAGTGCATGGATTGGCTCAATGAAGAAGCGCAGATCGGACCTAGCTTGGCATCAGAGGCTTCGACCAGCTCTGGGAAGGGGCGCAGGAACACCTGACTTGACCATGCCCTAGATTTATTGCTTTATTGGTACTTTCAAGTTTTCTTTCCTGGATGTAATAAAAAAGCAACTTCAATTGTTTGTAAGAGCAGGAAGACTCTGTTTTGAAATCAATGAAATTGAAAGTTCTGGTACTAAGAATTTTCCACTTTGGTCCAAAAATGGTCAATGTTGTAAAAAGATTATTTGAACAAAGTCAGCTTACATTAAAACTTTTCAAAGGCATTTTTGATGTGGATCAGAAATGGACACGCCCGAGATCTGTCACTGAGATGTACAAACCCCAGATTCCTGCAACTGGAAAGTTGCCCCTAGTCTGAAGGGCGTCGCAGCACTTCATAGCAACGGAAAGTTGCCCCTAGTCTGAGTGGCACTGCACCGGAGATTCCAACGAATGCTGATGGACTAAGATGGCTGAGATGATCGAATGGACAAAGTTGATCGGGGAAGTGTTATGACTGAACTTCAGGATGAAGCTGCCTACGTATCCCAAACATGGGAATCAAGCCTTACGTAGTTCCGGTTAAGGTCCACTCGGGTATTTTCACTCTCCTTTTGCGCTCTAACTTTTGCCAAGGCCGCCCTTTGCGGGTTTTCAACCTTGCGAGCTCAGTTTTTATATTTTCTAATTTTTTTGTGCCCTAACTTTTGCCTAGGTCGCCCTTTCGGGTTTTCGGCCTAGCGAGCCTCTCAAGGGTAGTATTTCTTCAACTTGTCCATATTGATCGGTTGAGAGAATTCTAAGCCATCTAAGTCCATTAGAACCACAGCTCCGCCTGACCAGATGGTTTTGATGATGTAGGGACCAGTCCAATTGGGTCTGAACTTGCCCCTCGGGTCGTGGATGGGAGCTCGGTTGTCTTTGAGTACCAAATCCCCTTCCTTTAGATTCCTGGTCTTAACCTTCTTGTTAAAAGCCCGAGCAATCCTGCGCTGATAACTCTGAACGTGGTACAGTGCTTTCAGTCTCCTTTCATCAAAGAGCATTAGTTCCTCGAACCTGTTTTGCTGCCAATCTGCCTCAGCTATCTGACCCTCGGCCAATACCCGTAAAGACGGAACTTCAATTTCGATAGGTAGAACAGCCTCCATTCCATAAACTAACGAATACGGAGTTGCTCCGGTAGAAGTTCTAATCGAAGTTCTGTAGCCCCACAGAGCAAACGGCAACTTATCTGGCCAATCTCGATAGGTCTCTACCATTTTCCGCAGTATATGCTTGATGTTCTTGTTGGCGGCCTCAACTGCTCCATTGGTTTGCGGCCGATACGTAGATGACTTATGAAAAGCCACGTTATACTTTTCCAACAAGTCGACCACTTCTTTCTTAAAGTGGGATCCATTGTCCGAGATGATCTCATTTGGCACCCCATAGCGACAAATGATGTTGTTTCTGATGAACTTTGCGACGTGCGACGCCTTCAACACCGCGTAAGATTGGGCCTCGACCCACTTTGTGAAATAATCTATCGCTACGAGGATATACTCATGTCCGTTCGATCCCTTCGGGGTAACAGCTCCGATTACATCGATCCCCCACACGGAAAACGGCCACGGGGAAGTCATATTGTACAATTTGGATGGTGGGATGTTCATACGGTTTGCATGGATCTGGCATTTGTGGCATCGCCGAACAAAGCCGATACAATCCTCTTCCATGGTCGACCAATAGTAGCCCTGTCTAAGGATTTTTCTGGCCAACATTACTCCATTCATGTGTGCACCGCATTCTCCTCCATGGATGGCCTCCATTAGGCGCTTCGACTCTTCAGCTTCTACACAGAGCTTATGCATTCCCAGATGACCTCTTTTGTACAGTTTACCTCCGCAGATGATGAACTGAATAGCCATTCTTCTAATGGCCCTTTTATCCTTGGTGCTTGCCCCTGTCGGATACGTCTCCTTTTCCAAGAAGTTCCAAATATCGTAATACCAGGGGTTGTCGTCTTGGGCCTCATCTATGGCGGAAACTGACTCGTATGCCGGTGCAAACTTCTGATCAATGATGACTGGACGCATCCGGACTCCCGACGGGATGTCTATCATGGAAGATAGAGTTGCTAACGAATCTGCAAACCTGTTGTTCTCTCTTACGAGGTGGGTGAAATTTAGTTTCTCGAACCGAGGAATTAACAAATCCAAGGTTTGGTGGTAAATTATCATCCTTTCCTCCTTGACCTTCCAGTCCCCTTTTGCTTGGGATACAACAAGATTCGAATCCCCAATGACATCCAACCGTCTTACCCCTAGCTCTAGGGCTGCTTCCAGACCAGCAATACATGCCTCATACTCTGCCTCATTGTTCGAGACCCTGAACTGGAGCTTGAATGCCAAAGGGATACGGGAATCGTCAGGCGCTATCAGCAACACTCCTATCCCGTACCCATACTGGTTTGACGCTCCGTCAAAGTACATCGTCCAAGTTTCATCCTCGATATGCAGAATCGCTTCATCTGGGAATAGGTACTCAACCGCTTCATCCCCCTCAACCGGATGGTCGGCAAGGAATTCCGCTACCGCTCTCCCTTTCACCGACTTGCGTGTTACATACTTCAAGTCAAATTCGGAAAGCAATAGCAACCAACGAGCTAGCCTACCTGTAAGTGCTGGTTTCTCGAAAAGATATTTGATGGGATCCAAACGTGAAACCAACATTACAGAGTGAGCTAACAGGTAGTGCCGCAGCTTCCGGGTAGCCCATACCAAGGCCAAACAAGCCTTCTCCAGTGGTGTATAGCGGGTCTCGTAATCCAGCATCTTCTTGCTCAGATAGTAGATAGCCCTTTCCGTTTTGTCTTCTGACTCCTGTGCGAGCATGCAGCCCATGGTGGTCTCAGTTACCGAGAGATACAATATCAACGGTCGCCCTGGTTCTGGCGGTGACAATACAGGCGGGTTCTGTAAATATTCTTTGATCTGCTCAAAAGCTGCTTGACATCGGCCGTCCCATTGGAATTTCTTTCCTTTCTTCAGGAGGCCAAACAGTGGTTCACAAGTCACGGTTAGTTTAGAGATGAACCGCCTTATGAATTGCACTTTACCTAGAAAGCCTCGCACCTCCTTTTCAGTCCTTGGTGGTGGCATTTCTAAGATGGCCTTGATTTTGGAAGGGTCGACCTCGATGCCCCTTTGCGTTATCAGAAACCCTAACATCTTTCCTGCTGTAACACCAAAAGTACACTTCTGGGGATTCAGCCGCAGCCGAAATTCTCTGATCCTTTGAAAGAACTTTTGTAAGGCGGTGTAGTGGCCCTCTCTTTCCTTGGACTTGACAATCATGTCGTCCACATACACCTCGACCTCTTTATGGATCATATCATGCAATATCGTAGTTGCTGCCCGCTGGTAGGTAGCTCCTGCGTTTTTCAGCCCAAATGGCATCACTCGATAACAATATGTACCCCACGGGGTAGTGAATGCAGTCTTCTCCCGGTCTTCGGGCGCCATTACTATCTGATTATAGCCTGAGAAACCATCCATAAACGAAAGCAAGGCATGTCCTGCCGTGAAATCTACCAGTTCATCGATGTGTGGCAAGGGAAAGTCGTCCTTCGGACTGGCCCTGTTCAAATCTCTGAAGTCCACACAGACTCGAATTCTGCCGTCTTTCTTCGGTACCGGAACAATGTTGGCCAACCAAGTTGGATACTCAGACACCATCAGGAAGCCTGCGTCAATCTGCTTGGTGACCTCTTCCTTGATCTTAATGGCCCAATCAGGGCGGATCCTCCTGAGCTTCTGTTTGACAGGTCGGGCCTCGGGATCAAGAGGGATCCGGTGCTGTACAATCTCAGGATCGATTCCAGGCATGTCTTCGTAGGACCACGCGAAAACATCTTTGAAATCTTTTAACAAAGCGACTAAGCGCTCGCGTTCCTCAGAAGACAACGTGGACCCGATCTGGACCAGCCGCGGGTCCTTCTCAGTACCAACATTCACAGTAGTGATTTCATCCATTAAAGGTTTAACAAATCTTTCCTGCTCTTGATCAATTAACCGTTGCAAAACCGGAGGGATTTCTTCCTCGTCGTTTTCATCAAAATTTTGAAAATCCTGATTTAAGCAATAAATCAAAGGCACAGAAAAATACTCCGAAACCACACCCACGTCGTTCTCATTAAATACTTCCGAGCCGTCGGATTCTTCCGTTACAACAGACTCAAAAGAAAATGAAAAAGACGATCTAGACAGGACTGTGGTATCCGGGTTATCACCCCCGGGAATACCAGACTCAGACTCAGTTGAGCTGGAATCTGATTCCGACGTACAAGATTCGGCAGAATCAGATTCCGGCTCACTACCTGACCCGGTGCTGCTTGATAAAAAGCCTTCTTCATATTGCCAGATGAGAGAAGGTGCGATGGATGCATCCAAAATAGCTGATGGTAGGCCCGCAGCCGTTTCATTCCCAATCACACATACCGAGGAGCTATCCCCCAAGCACCTCTGTTCGATCGGAGGATCTGACAGCAGACATGCCAGCGCTGCCTCCATTTCATTTTCAGCGTCCTCGGACTGTACCTCCTTACTTTGCTCGGCCTCAGCCGATAGATCTGCCTGCTCTTCGGCGATGTCATCCTCAGGTAATTGTAAATCAAAGAAAATTTCAAATCCCGGTACGCGCTTCATCTCCGCATTGAGCCACGGCTCCGGGAAGCCACAGAACGGAAAGTCTTCCCCCTCCCGGACGAAACGTCCGTTCAGGGTCCCCCGAATGGGCTGATGCATCAAGTCAAAGGGCTTCCCTATCTGTTTCGCCCTGGCCCTTCTGGCCATTTCCTTTCCTTTCCTTATCCAATCCTCTTTGGTGGGTAAGTAGCCCAAACCAAAGGTATGGGGGTTATGTGGCACCTCTGTCGATGCTGCGGCACCTTTCCTACCGCTCTTGCCTAATCCCATCCCGGGGATGTATTGGAGTTTGTTCATGAGATAAACTGCTTGGGCGCTGACATACACCCCTTCGTTAGCTGCCATGATGTTCTGTACAACCCGAGCCTCGGCCAAGGTAAAACCTGATATGAACACATCTTCTATACCATGCTCAATTTCTAGAACAGGCGTAGACACCTCTGGTGGTGGATGAATTGATGAATTTCCAAAAACAATGGCTACTCCCTTCCCATAGGGGTATTTCACCACTTGATGTAAGGTAGAGGAGACCGCCTTTACCTGATGCAGCCACGGCCGTCCCAAAAGCAAGTTGAACGTTGCAGGAACCTCCAAAACATGGAAATCTATCTCATGCTGTCTGGGCCCAACCTTTGTTTGAATCTTAACTGTCCCCATTACCTCCCGGCTTGTGTTATCATATGCCCGAATTACCTGGGCCGTTGGTATAAAATCCGTGACTTTCAAACCAATCGCATAAGCGGTCCTTGCCGGGCAGACATTGATAGCGGATCCCGTGTCGACAAGTACCACAGGTATCCATTTATCTCTGCACTCGACAGAGATGTAGAGCGGCTTGTTATGGTTTGCACCCTCGGGTGGCAGCTCTTTGTCAGAAAAACTCAACGCTGGGGAATTCCCTCCTGAAAAGACTAATCCCACCAGCTGCTCGGGCGTGGTGTCTATGGACAGCTTGGCCTTGTCCATGGCTGACAGGACAGCCTGCCTATGTACTCGAGAAGCCATGAGCAGTCCCCAAATGGAGATGTCTGCTTGCATCTTTTTCAGTTGTCTCAACACAGCCTCGTCTTCGAGTTGCCTCTCCTTTTGTTTCTCTGCTTCATTATCTTTCCCAGACGCCTCTGGTTGATCTAGGTGTGGAGGCTTAAAATACCGTCCACTCCTAGTCATGTGATCGACTTCGCCGATATACCAGGTATCATCTGGTTGGTTACCTTTCCAATCCTCGTCCGTGTGGGCAAGACATAGATCGTCGTCTTCCCACCACATACCATCTGCGACTGACAAGCATCTGTCTGGTTCTAGCACAACTGTCCCGATACTCACAGTACCTTTTACAGCATCCTCCATTTTCGTACTTGCGGCGGTTTCGACCCCTACGTGGCCTTTTGCTTTTCTGATCCTCTCAGAATCCTCGAATCTTTCTTGTTCTGACTGTGTCAATGCAGTAGATTGCTCACTGACCCCTGTACTTAAAATGCTCCATTCCCGAGCGAAACTCTCGACACCGGCGCTCTCCGGCGATATATTCTGCTTTTCGACATTCCCGGGTGTCGTTGACATTCCTGCCCCTGCCGGGCCTTGTTCTGACCGGAACTCCCCTATTACATCCGGCTGATCATCCAACCACCCCGTGGCCTCTGCTGATTCTTCATTATCATGCCAGTTGATGGCTGAGTCTTGGTCATCAGGAAATTGGGACTTGACAACATCCTTTTCCACGGCTATCAAATCATCCATTTCCTGTCCTGAATTGTCCCCTCGGATTACACACAGCTCTCCCCCGACTGGAAATTCGACATTTGGTCTATTCTGGCCCACGGGTGAAATGTAGTCATTCGGATTGTAAGCATTCCCAACATCATTCTCAGGCTCCACGGACCCTGGTTTGACAACCCCTTTCTTGTTCTCGATGGTCACCACCACTGGCTTGGGTTGGGTTATGGAGATATCCGTCATGCACAAATCGGTGCAATCGGGGAGGAAAACTTTAGGTTTAGGTAGGTAGGAGGGTGTGATGTAGATACTGGGATCGTAGGATGCGACCCCAGTGTGGATGAAGTTGACTCTTTTGGGCGGTGGAACTTGGTTATGTGCGGGGAGAGGATTTGTGGTAACATTAGGTTTCTCAGGGGGAAGAATCACCCCATTATCAATGAGATCTTGAATCTCATGACGTAAGCGAAAGCATAGGTCAGTGTCATGACCATGCTGCTGGTGGAACGCACAATATTTGGCTGGGTTGTGGGTAGCGGGTAGTCTTTCTGGCAAGGGCCGCGGCTCTAAGGGCTTCAGATGCCCTTTTCTGATCAAAACCCCCAGAGCTTTGGATAGGGGCATATAAAGTGGAGCAAAGGTTCTGGTGTTTCTGGGAGGGTATTTGGCTGTTTGTGAGTTGCTTCCGGACGCGCCGGAGAATGGTGTGGCTGCTATATTTCTTGGGGAGGGGTTAGTGGTGACCATACTCACTTCGGAGGTCCTGGCAGTCGCAGCGCCACTCGGGCCTGTATTAGTACTACGATTGAAATTTCTGCGGGGTTGGTCCCGATCATTATCAATCCAACCTTGTCTCAAGGCGTCCTCGATCTGCACCCCCATTTCATGTAAATCAGCAAAGGTGGGAAAGGGGACTACGATCATCTTTTGCATTAGCTTCGGCTGAAGATTGCGCACAATCATCCGAATCTGGTCTTTGTCTGTGGGTCTCAAGGTCATCATTGAAGCTTTAGCCCGCCATCTAGTTACAAACTCTGAGAAGCTTTCCTTGGGTTCTTGCCTTGTTGTCTCGAGATCGCGGGTCGTGATCTCGATTTGTGTGTTATACGAGTACTGCAGGATAAAGGCCTCAGCCATCTCGTCCCAGTTTCTCTTGACGTCATCCCCCAACTTGGCATACCATGCGGACGCCACACCTGACAAGGTCCGGCCGAATAAAGATAGTTTCTGCAATCTGGTGAGACCCATTGGCCTTAGGACGTCTGAAAACAGTCGCAGGTGTACCATGGGATCCTCAGACCCGTCAAAACGATCAATTTGGGGCATCTTAAATCGATCTGGCAGCGTCACGGCTGTGTCGATATACCCGTCTCCAATGTCCGGAATGGACTTCGCACCTTGAGATTTCTTGAAAAGCTTTTCAAGCTTGTGCATTTTTAATGTCATGGGGTCTATCTCAGACTCAAAAGGAGAATCCGATACGTTAATGGGAGTGGTTGCCTTGGATTGTTGAGGCGGAATTGGGGGTGGAGCCGGCCCCGTTGGGATGTCTGTATCTTCTTGGACATTCTGGGCGTTTGGTGTTTCTTCGGGTATTGGAACCCTTAATGGAGGAGGGATTTGCTGCGAAGGTGATGCCCCGGTTTGCTGTTGTAACCTTCCAATTAAATCCGCTTGCTCACTCATCACTGTAGCCTGTTGCCTGGCAAATTCTGCCTGTCGGGCAGCATCTTGCTGCATCATTTTCATGCTTTCCTGAAGTTGGCGCACCATCTCCTCTAAGCTAGCCATACTGTTCTGCTCTGGTTGAATTGCTGGTATGCGTTCCCTCTCTGCGGGTGAGACGGGATCCTGATCCCTACTATACACAGGTGGGGTAGACAAAGCCCTCTGTATTGATTGCTGAACCGATATCCTCTGCCTAGTTGCTTTCCGTTTAGTAACCGGGGGTAGAGAATGGTACACTGGTTGTCCTTCTATCAGATCCTCAGATCGATGGAGCCGGCGACCTCTGATCCAGAGTGCTTGGGGAATGTCTACTGGGTTAGACGCAATGATGCTAAACTACCTAGCAAAAAGATAAACAAAGCAATAAATAAGCCAACAATCGGACAGCACAACAGCAAATAATATACAGTTGAATTTTTATAAACGCATAGTCGATAAGCCGAGCACACGGTTCCCCGATACCGACCACTGTTCTCAAAATCTCCATTCCCAATACTGAACCCTGATACCCTCAGATAAGTGATTCTCTTAAAGCTGATACTGATGCCCTCAGGCCAGATGCCCAGACTTACAAACTGGTGTGTTCATTTCCCTGCAGAAATACATTCTAACAGCACATAGGAAGTAAAGAGAGCCAAAACACCCCTATGTTGGGATAGGGTTTCCCTGTCCTATTTTGTCAGGAGCTAGGGTTTTACTACGCACACAGCGGTTTCAAACAACCTAACATCGGGTAAGCAACCTGTCCTAGTTTGGAATGGTCACTATGGATTCTGAATATGCACTAGGTCGAATGGTCAAAAGGGTGCCCCGGTAAAAACCGGGGTTTGTGTTCCCATACTGTCAGAGCCCATAGCCAGTCAGCCTTACGGACATGCCTTGACAAGACAAGCCTCCGGCAAACCGTTCAGGAATGGCAGATGGCAAACACTGTGTTCCTAGGCGCACCAATGCACATGCAATGCAAAGAAACACATAAATGAAATCAAAACAGGATATCACGAGTTCGAGTCAAACTCTCTAAAACTCCCCAGCAGAGTCGCCAGAAACTGTAACAGCGCCCGCGTGGGCCTCATGCTACAGTTCGGACTCGATTTGTGTCACGGTTCTAAATCTGAACCAAAGAGTCCAAATCTGGCAAATCGTTTTGAGAAACAGATTTTTTTGAAAAAGTAGTGCCAAACATGGACTGCTTTGCCAGATACAGAGTCGCCACCTAAATATTTTAAAATGGGAGAATTTAGGAAACCCTGACTCGGTGCCGAAAGGCCACATGTCCGTCATCACCGGAGTTGTCTCGGCTCGGGAGCTTGGGTACGATCGGGGAAGGTCAGCTATGAGCACCCCCTTTCGCCCGGTCCGAAGACCGGCCTCTACTAACCGTGATATCCAATTTTGAAAACGTTATGTGTTCTTATTCCGGTTATTAGCCTAGAACTACTATGTTATGCGCACAGCAAACAAGTATAGACCAAATCGCCCAAATTGGAACAAAACATTTCATGTTTGTTTTGAAAGTGGTTTGCTACTCGCAAGTAGGCTAAAATGCAGATTTTGCCACCCTCAAGTGGGCTTTTTAGAAAAGATGATTTTGCCACTATCTAGTGGGCTTAAAACTCACAGTTTTAATGCATTATTCCAATTTAGGCAATTCGACCTTCACCCACAGGCATTCAAGCAGTTTATCTCATGTAAGCACTTAGCCGCATGGCAGGCATACTATTATGGCAACATTCACACGCATGTTGGATGCTAAAGCAAAAAGACTTACATTGTACTCCGCGCCAAAACAGTAAACTAGTTAGCAAACATGCATGTCCTAGTTCATGTTATTTTGCCTAATGCAACACATGCAAGGTGCAATCCTAGTTAGGCTCGGTTAACCTGGATATGGCATACGATATGCAACCAACTAATTCATGTATTCAATTTTGGAATTTTGAAAATACGAATGCGGTTAGCATGATGTACCGAGCCCGGTGCATGTTAACAGATGCATGAATGCACGCATGCATATCATAAGGTACGCTAATTTCAAAATGCCCTAATCTACCATCATAAGCTGGTAAATAAAAGGGAAGAAAGAAATGGGGATTGGAAGACATACACACACTCACCCACACTTATTACATGTTTACCCTCACTCAGAGGGCTCGAATTAATATTACAGTCCCAAAAATAATGAATAAATAAAATTATTACAAAATTTCCTAATTAATTAAAAAACAAAAAAAAAAGAGGAAGCAAAAGAATAAAGAGGGTGGCCACAGCCTCTGCCTCGGGGCGCGCAGATGATGCATGCTCGAATCCGTCCTGCCCGGAAAACCCGTACTATGCTCTTATCGCTTCTGTTTGTACTGCCTTGTCTTTCTGAAAAATTTCCAAAATGCTGGAACAAGCTCTCTGCATCCTGCAGAGCACCACCGGCCAGACAGAATCGCCACCGGCACTCCAAACTTCCCATCGGCACTTTATCAGGTTCATCGGCACTCCAGATAGTGCCGGTCGGCACCAAATTCTGCCGGTCGGCAGAAACTTCCTGCAACAGACAATCTGACAGCAAACAGAGGATAGGCAGTGCATAGTATGGAGTTTTTGGGCACATGTAAGCATGGTCTTACTTCTTATCATGCTTTGGACTCAAAGAAGCATGACTTTCGATCCCCGAATCATCAATGGTACATGGTGAGTCAAAGGATCGAATTTGCCATTTAATATGAAAATGCATGCAACAATCAACATGAAAAACCGAGGCCTTATCAAGTTAGAGTCAAAGGTCCCGATGACCGGGGATCAAGGCACATTACATCACTTGAGGTATGAATGGTCCTTGACTCCCGCACTTGGTTTGACACCCCAAACCAAGTAAATGCAATGCATGCAATGCTCATAAGCCTCAAATGTGTCATACCACCAAGATGTAAAGCACAACAAACATTATGCTATCAACATGACAAATGTACAATGCTAAGCATGCAAGGTACCAAAATGGTGCAAACATGGACCAAATTGACTATGGGATCGAAGTGCTACACAAAGTTTAATGGAACAACTATGCAACAAACATGGAGCAAGCATGCAAGAGGGCTTAAAAAAATGGCAAATGGACAGACCCTTGCCCTCCTCAAAACAGTGACCAAAAGTGCTTAAAATGATAGGTAATCAACTCATGTTAACAAGCAAATTCACGGTCCCAAAGTTAAGACACTAAAGGGGGCGACTTACCTTCAATGACTTGGCCACTCATGGCATGATCAAGACAAGTAAAAACAGGATCTATGCATGCAAAATAGGACCCCAAAAGCTCCTAGTATGGCAGCTAAGATATCCCCCATGAAGCAAACACACTAAGGCTCATTCTTAGGCATAAGGGGACACATCTTCAAGGCATGAAAGAGGCCATGCATGCACACATACAAGCATGATTTTTGGACTAAAATATGACCCTAGATGATGCCAAATCAAGAGGGTAAACACAACCATGCATGCTAGAGGTCAAAATGCTCAAGGCTTCCAAGCCAAAATACAAAGCAACTCTAACAAACATGCTAAACATGACCAAGTTGATAACCAACAGATTTTAAACATGGAAAAACAATGCTAAATGCTCCATGGAACCAAGCCAACGCACACAAAAATCATGGCCTAATCATGGGGTGTACTTTTAAGCAAAATGGAGCAATACAAAGCAAATATCACAAGCATGCAAGAGGGCCCAAATCCGACCAAAACAGAGATTATGTAAGACCTAAGATGCCTAAAAAAGTACTGAAATGAAGCCAAGAAACAACAAGCACGCATGCTATCCTTTTGAGCCCAAAAAGCAAGTAAACAAAACCATAAAGGGAGAGGGGTGTCCCTCCCCTATGCAAGACTTCAAACCAACTTTTTGACACTAAAATACACTGATTTTTGGTGATCAAAAGATCAAAATGCTAAAGTGAACAAAACCTTATCAAAAGGGCACCAAAATAGGCCAAACAAGGCCTATGAGGGTGAGTTTGCAATCTAACCACAAAGAGACCTCAATGAAAGTGTTAGAGCAGGAAAATATGAACCTTTTTTATGTTATACACAAGAGCTAAAACAGCAAACAAAATAGGTAGAAAACCGATGCAAGTTTGGGGAATAAAGAGGAAAATGCTCACCCTTGAAGAACCCTTGAAGAGCAAGTGATCTAGCCTCCTTCTTTGGATCAAAACCAGTCCAAAACTCAAGAAACAACTCCCCCAAGTCCCTCAATCTCGGACTAAGGTGTGATAGTGTGTGTAATGGTGCAAAAGTAAGGTAAAACACACCTTTTGGGCCAAGAAACACACACAAAGGAGGGGGAAGAGGGAGATATAGAGATAGAGTGTATCTATATTGTTAAGGGCTGGTTTTTGCTTCTAAGAGTCTAACCTAGAACCAAGAGGAAAGCCTCCCTCTTATAAGGATCCCTCTTGCAAAGCTTATTCAACAAGCTTGGCTAGAGGGAAATCCCTCCATACACGTGTATGGAGGGGAAAGGAGTTGGTGCCAGCTATCACAGCTGGCACAAAATATCTCCAAAAAGTGGAGGAACAGTGGTCGGCTGCCCAAAAAAGCTATTGCGGCAAAAAACAGTGCCGACCGGCAACATATTATGCCGACCGGCAATAAAGTGTGCCGACCGGCAAACAAAATTGCCGATGGAAGAAAAAGACCAGCCGGTGGCCTCCAGCCACTGCCGGTGGTGTATGGGGATGTCTCACAAGGCATTCCCTGCCCCTCTAAGGCAAAACAAAAGTGTTTGGTGCAAAACCAGACACCAAACAGTCGAGTTCGGGGATCCTGAGGCAAGGCGCGCGAGCCGAGACCTCCGGGAACTCCAAACGAACACAATCATGGATGATCACCGAGTGTTCAAACGGTGACGTCCAAGTCTTGAGGACGGTCAAAAATGGGGTGTCTACACGTTGTCCACTATAGAATAAGATGTGAACATCTTTTTGTCGGCACAGATGTGGCGAGTAGTACCAGTGTCCACCCACCATTCTTTAGGATTTCCCACAAGGTTTGCCTCGGGAACAACTGCAGAAAGATTTATGTCCTCAACACCATTGGAAATTTTGTCCATTTCAGTCATATGGGCTTAAGCAGGCTTCTTGCTTGATCTTCCTTTGCCTTTGCACTTGCTACGGCAATCTTTGGCCCGATGTCCCTCTTTGTCACAAATGTAGCATTTGCCATTAAATTTGTATTTTTTAGTTTCTCCTCCTTTAGAGCCTTGTGAGAAATTTCTCTAGAAAACTTATGTTTCTTGGCTTTTGGAGCATGTTCCACCATATTTGTCTTTGACTCCATTGGATGCTTACCAGCCCACTTCTCTGAATTGTGGTTGTCCTCCTCAATCCTCAAACGCACAATTAGTTCCTCTAAAGTCATTTCTTTGCGCTTGTGTTTGAGGTAGCTCTTGAATTCCTTCCATCCTTGTGGTAATTTTTCAATTAAGGTAGCAACTTTGAAGGATTCACTAAGAAACATGTCTTCTACATGAATGTCATGCAGAATGAGTTGGAGATCTTAAACTTGGCTGATCACAGTCTTAGAATTAACCATCACAAAGTCTAGGAATTTGCCAACCACAAATTTCTTTGAGCCAACATCTTTTGTTTTGTACTTTTTCTCCAAAGACTCCCAAAATTCATTTGTTGTTTTGATAGGACTATAGACGTTATATAATGTGTTGTCAAGTCCAGTCAATATGTAGTTCCGGCAAAGGAAATCAGCATGTTTTCAGGTATCAACCGCAGCAACCACTAGCCGGTCGGTTTCATCCTCATTCAGAGTAGGAGTATCCTCACAGACAAAACACGTCAGGTTGAGAGTAGTAAGATAAAACAGCATTTTTTGCTGCCATCTTTTAAATCAGTTCCTAAGAACTTCTCTGACTTCTCACCGTGATTAACTGGCACAGTCACAACAGAAGGACGGGTTGGAGCAATTGCAGCCACCATACCAGTACTTGGTTGAGCATTAGTTTGACCAGTTTCAGTAGCCATGAATTCTAAATTATAAAACAAAATTAAAATTAGAATTTTATACTACACAGAAAATTTAAAGCAAAATCACAAAATTAAATTCTGTAAAAATGAAAGAAATAAGAATTATAACGTTTATTTCCAATTAATTTGAAAATAAAATAAAATTTTATTTAAACAAATTAATTCCACATAGAAAATTAAATTTCTGTAACACTTCAAAAATTAAAATAATGAAACAGAATTTTAATTAATGAAAACTCACAAATTATTTCTGAAAATCAAATTATTAATTTATCACCAACTCACAAATAAATATTCTGAATTGTTAATGACTACCAGTATATTACTATTAGTTGTCAAAGAAAAAAAAAATATGCTACTACTATTTTTCAAATAGTATATTACTACTATTTGTTTTTCCAACCAGAATATTATTTTGTAAAATCACAGAAAAATAATTTCTATAAGAAGAAGAAAGAAGAAAGGAAATAAACGAAAACTTCTGTATAAACAGAATAATTCGAATCTGTCTTAAGATTATTGTAACAATCTTTTCTGTAAAATAAATAACTTGAAACAAATCAAACAAATAAAAATAAATTACTTACCGAATTTATTTTATCGCAATGAATAAGTACAGAAAGAGATCAAGTCGAGTATGTGACACTACATCCTTAAGATAGATTCACCCCGCTATGGTGCCTACGGATCAATGGCGTCTATCTCCCAGAATACAATGATCTTCACAAATTGTATTAGCACTCCAAACAATTTGTACGGCAAACCAAACCTATGCTCTATACTCTCTTCATTTTTTTCTTAAAAACTAGTATGAAGAGAATTTATGCAAATGAGCAAAACCGGAAGGAACCAAGAGAATTTTAGAGTTTCTAGGATCTAAAAATCTGCTGGAAATGATCTCTATTTATAGGCAAGAAGGTGACCCTTCAGATCTGTCTGAACAGCTATGAAAGGAATGAACAGGTGCAGTTCAGAATTTGAACAGATAACTGCAACAGTTTCAAATCTGTTTAAACAAAACCTGAATCTGTTCGGTGCTGGCAGTTTTGAATCTATCTTGGCAGTTTTATAACTATTTATAACTATTGGGCATGGACTGAACAAGGGACTGTTTGGATTGTTTGGACATAAAACATTAGCGCAAAAAAATTAAATTAATTTCGTTTAGAAATTCCAATAATTTTCCCGTAAGAATTTGAAAAAATTCAAATAAATTTTGTCCAAAAAATTAATATTAGAACCGACCCGACCCACAACCCAGCCTGGCAAGGCTCGGCCGGCTGGGGCAGCGTGCGCGTGTGTGGTGGTTTGAGCCAGGGTTCACTTTGTCCATAACTCCTCCCTTCTACAAACTTGGGGTGCCCTTGGGGCCCAACCCAAGTATTGCAACCTAGAGCTTATATATATACACAAACTCTCTTAAAGTTTCAATGTGGGACAAGCCTTACAAGGAAACCCACATTTTATTCTTTAATTATCCATTCCACGAACCCAAAAACAACGTCAATTTCTCATTCACTCATAAATGGTTTTGACGAATTATCTTCATCATGTGACTTACCATGCGACAAGGAACACGTCACCTCTTTGGACCCACCTCAAAAGACGTGTGGACCCCACTCAATTTTTGGGCTCAAAGTTGGCCCAAAATAAGCTATATAATAAATAAAAAAAAAAACCATTATTTCCAACAGACACAGCCCAACATCTCATAGCCATTCAAGAAGAACAAACGAAATTTCATGCCAATGTATTACACAATAACCGATATTGTTTTCATGGAGAACCACCAGCTTTCGGTCCAATAAGATGCATCAGTTTCCACAAAAAAATTAGGACAGCAATTTCTCAAATACCACTGGTTCCATTAAAAGCAAACAAAATTTCATGTTATGAATCTGTAAAAGCACAAAAATATAGGTGCAGAATATTGAACGTTGAGTATAAAGTTTACACACTAGACTCATTTTCAAGCATTTCGTGAACCTCATTAACCACCAAGTATGCTTTTTGGCCTCCTATCACCTCTGCATGCTTCTTGCCATCCTTCCACAGCTGTTACACGGTCCTTTATCATTATTAGGATGGGGGAAAATCATGAAAATCATCCAAGTTAAAACCAAATCCATAGATTTACCTATATGGTAGGCATTTTCTGCACAAGTTTCGGAGTCCCCCACATGCATGAAAAGGTATAACAAAGTCTCAATCACCATTCCTACAAATTTATCAATCTAGTATGGTTAAAGAAGGAAAGGTCCAGCATGTTTACAACTAATTTCATCTGAACATGATTAATTAGAAAGGAAATGTTATTTTTCCAGCATATATACTAACTAGAAATGTTCCCTCTCCTCCAACAACAGGAAACTATGAACTCTGTAAAAACAGATTCCCTCACAAATCTAGAAGACTGGAATAAGGATATCCTTATTCAATAGTCCTGGAGCACCACGCAGCATTGCCTATATGTCACATGTACTCTGAGAGTATGTAATATATCTTTTGTCACAGGCTAAGAGATCCCATCAAAAGAGACATTTAAGATATCCTACACAAGTTGCACATAATTCCTAGTCAACAGACCATTTAAGGTTTAGTCCATGTATTAATATTTTCTATAGATTGAGGATGGATCTTATAGTCAACAAACTCAATGACACTGTTGCATCGAACGTCCCATCGGTCATTTCTATAGTCTCTGACACTGCCATGTTCTTCACATTCACCGCTGCTGAAGAACTAGGCATCCCCCATGTTTTTTTGTGGACAGCCAATGCTTGTAGTTTCATGAGTTACATTCAGTACCGCAATCTTATCGATAAGGGTAGCAAAGGTAGTAATTGTAAGAATACTTATATACATAAACAAATGCACACACATGTATATTTTCAAGTTTATACGAGTACATGTATATATGCAAGCAGTGACAAATGGAGAATTTTAACACAAGCAAATCTCACTTTATCTCATTGTGAATGACCCCCTGTCATTTTAGAAATAAGAAAACCGAAGTGCACCACTAGCTTCTACTAATGGCACCTGTAAATTTAACCAAATTCTTCCACCTCTACATAGATATAGTTACATACATTCACATACAAAGCACCATCACTCACCAAAACAAATACACAACTTCAATTAACCCACCCAGCCAAGGTTTCACCAAGGGAATTTTTATTTATTTTTTTCCTAACATACAAACATGATAGGAACATTGGGGCTAGGGGGACGAAGATCAGAACAACAAACCCATCACCACAAAGCTAATCACAAGGAACCCCAACTACAGTTTTCGGTCAATCCCTACACAGATATGTTTCTTTGTCCAAATATGATTATGCACACAACCTAAAGAATTATTCTTTGTCTATTATATTATAAATATAGATACCATATATAGCAGACCAAAAATTTACCACAAATCCAAACTTTAACCAATGTCCCACTGACCCAACCACTCAATTGATCAAAAATCTAGCAAAATAATTGAGAAAAGACATATATAGGCATAAAAAAAAGTTCTAGATTTGGACAACCAATCTATGAGCTAACCATATGCTAGAACTCTGTGTATTGGTTTTATTGTTGGCCATTAAAGTTCATGAAGCTTGAGTTGAACCACGGGGGCAAACTAAAATTTGCACTCTAAATTTATGGATGAATGTATATGTAATTTATATATATATATATATATACACACACTAATGTATACGCAATCAAAAGAATTTATACACTAATGTATATGAATATTTTATAAACTAAGGTCTACAATAATATTAATATTATTTTTTCAATTCGAAAATATTATAAACTAATACTACTACAATAAGAGCGGTTTTGAAACTATTTTCTACAATCTAAACAATCCTAAATTCCACGTAGCATAGCCTATACGTCACAAGTACTCTGAGAGTATGTAATAAAAAGGCTTGGCATTGTAAAGGAATAAGATTTAAGTACAAAAATGGAATGGAATGAAAAAAAAAAAATCCTAGAAAACCAATACTCACTGCATGTAAAAGACGCTCATGTACAAAATTTGCCAATGCACATGTATGATATTTTTGGCATGCACATAAACTTTTTAAATTAGCATTGAAGATAACATCTCATAATCTTTTAAAAATTCAACACCAAATCACATCATGTCTTAATAGATTTAGAAAGTTGAGAAATTAAAAACTAGCAATATAGGTACTTTTACCTTGTTAGTTTTTCTTCTTCTTGTTCTTCTTCTTCTCTTTCTTTGAAAGGTGAACCTACATTTAATAAGAACAAGTATTTTAATCAATAAGGTCTTGTATTGTCAAAAAGGCTTTGATTAAATGATTGCTCAACTCTTAGGATGAAGATGTATGAGATTGTTGTTAATGTCGCATTGGCCGAATAGTGGGATGACTACTAAGTGAATCCATAACCTATCATTCAATAAGAGGCTTAAGTTGTATAGTAGCTCAAGGAAATTTAAAGTAATAACTAGTAGAAATAGTTATAGTTAAAATACCTACTGCCTACGTAATGGGTTTGAGGGTGCCACAGCTAGTGTAATGAGCACGCCCGCAACTTGCAATTGAGATTCGAAAAACTCAATTCGTGACTAAAAATCTATGCTTATAGCCTGAATTTGTTTCTCCATTACGCCATTCATCTTCAACTCTAACTGCATTTGATAACGTTAAAGTTTCTCTTCAACTTGTTCTTGAACTCGAGTTTGGAATATACAATTCTGCTCCTATGTCTACCTCCAAAAACATCAGTGGAGGACGGTCCCAATCCAAACGTTCGAACATGACCAGGTCGCTCCGGGCCCATAACTTGTGTGAAAATGTGCTCATTTAATGCAGTAGGGTCAATAGAAGATCTCTCCATGTGCTCCGTTAGCTCATTCATTTGAGTCTGCAATTTTGAATTCAATAATTAGCATCCAATATAAATCATATTAAAAGTCCAATAAAGTAGTATCACATACCATAACTTCATTAACTGAATCACTATTTGACATCCCATCTTTTATGTATGTGGCCATCCACACCTGTGGCCAACTAGCAGGAACCCCATTGTTCTTTTTTATCTCCTGTAAATAAAAGATAGATAAAGCTTTTACAAAGAGGAGGAACTCAAGGTAAAATCTGCAAAAACAATTGGGAGGTATAGAAATGGCAAGCTAGGCAAGTTGGGTGAGTTGGTATATCCCACTAGAGGCAAAAATTATTGAAGTGGTATTTATCTATATCTAACAACTATCATCAGCAGCACAAGATTGTGAAATTTGCTCATATGGAGACTATTGGTAGCAGAGTATGAAGCTGGCTGATCATTGAAGGTTTTTGCTGATGAAATCTGCTACGCATGAATCTGGTCAAATCTGGTTAGTTCACTCTCAAGCCAACTACATAATTGGGTATCTGCAGTGATCAGATCGATAGTAAGTAACAGTGTAACAATAACAAGAAATTAGTTAATTTGTTATTAATCATTCAAATAGAACTTGATCAGTTTCTTGAATGGTTTAGGTCATGTTTAATGCCAATACTAGCTTTTGGATAGAGGCCCCCCTTTGATATATTACCTTTTAGTAATGTAAACGAGACAATCACATGTACTTCAAATTAATATTTGGCATTGTGAAATGAGTTTTTTTTCCTTGAAGCTACTATTAAATTACTTTTAACGCAAACACTATTGCATCTTTACTTGATTATACACTAGAGTGCACTCTGAAATGCAAATACAATATGCTACAAGCGTATGCCTTGTTGAGGAAAATTTTATGTCTATGGTACCGACTATATTTAAGAATATGACTTCGAATATTTGCTTTTATAATCCATTGTATAAAACATGCTCTGTCTTCTATCTAGATATTCACAAAGCTTGTGAATCTCATTACAATTATTACATGATTTCCATGTGGTGGAAATTAAGAGGAAGAACAAATTAGGAACATGCTCTATAGGGATGAAGCCATGAAAAAACTTAGAATACAAAATGTATGCACGAATTAGACAAATATTTTCAAAGAAAGACAAAGAAAAAGTGAAGTGGAAAAAATCTAAGCTTTCGGTCTGTTCTATGATGTAATGTCTTCTTCTTGCTTGATTTCTGTTAAATATGAAATTCATTTAAGATATTATCAAAAATTATCATATATAAAAAAATTACATAAATAAAATTGTACCGATGCACTCTTAGTGCCCTAATAGTAGACCAAGGCCTACCAATGATCCTCATGTACTATGTCCAGTCGATAAGCCAACCTATCTGCATCATTCTTGAAGGGTTTGTGCGATAACCCTGTTCCGTATTATGTTAATTAATCTTGATTATGAATGTGATTATGTGTTTAATATGATTTTGAGTGCTATTTATGTGATTATATGTGGTTTTGGCCTTATATCTGTTCACCGTAGAAAGATCTATTCAACTTACTGTTGTAAATTAAAAATTGAAGGCCTTATCGACCACAAAAACTGAAATCGACTACGCCATTGTGATTAACGTAATTTTTAGAGCCTACGGTGAAATTTAATTGAAAATTGATTCGGATCAAAATAATTAGATTCAGAATGATTAAATTAGAGCATCATTACTTACCCTTAATCAACTTGATTAGCCAAGCCTATATACAGGCCTATATACACTCAAATTCCTTATTTGAACTCATCTTGGCTGAAATCACATTCTAGAGAGAGAGAGGACCGGTTTAGAGAGAGAGAAAGAGAAGCCATCCTTGTAGATTTTTGCAAGAGAATTCAAGATTTGAAAGGCTAGGCCCAAGAACTAGCTAGAATTAGAAGATTGGAGCCTCTAGGTGAGTAGTTAGACATGAATTCATGAATTTGAGTTGTAATAATGTGAACTCAAAGATATATTGTTAGGTTTTATTCTTGGCAACCCCGTTTGACAAAACTCCTTTCAGTTGTATTTATTTTCGCACTTTTATTTCAATGAGGATATGAGTGTCTAGATGCGAATCCAACCCGAATTGAGCTTTTCAGAGAAGTTTGTGATGCTAATGCTTTCAAGATTGCCACTTCGCTGATTATGACGGGGATCGAGCTGCCCGGTCAGCTCGCGGGGGTCTAGGGGGCAGCGCCCCTTAGCGGGTCCGGGGGCAGCGCCACGGCGGGGTCGAGGGGCAGCGCCCCCGAAGCAAAATGCAAAAATGCATTCCAAGTTGCCTGTCCGCTCGAGCGAAGAATCCCTGGTTCCAGCAGTTTTGGTCACCTGCAAAAGTACTGAGATGTGTGATTTCGCGCTCGAGCGGGTTCTATAGCGCTCGAGCGGACCTCTGTTATATCACGTGCATATTTTGCTGAAGACGCTCGAACAGGATGTTGGGCGCTCGAGCGGACCGCGCGAACACAGTTTTCCGGATTTCAATAAGGATTGGGTTTTCTTCCAAATCTAGGATTACTTTTTGGTTTTCTATAAGTAGTTGGTTTTCTCCCAAAACTATACAACTCCTGAAATCCTCCAGATCTTCTTTTTGGTTCTTAAGGTTTATATCTGGAGATATTTTTTGTTTTTCTTTGATGTTTTATTGAGTATTCAACTCATGGTTTAAAGAGAGTACATCAAAGGTTGTGTTTTGTTCTACAAAAGAGAGAGTTCTTCTTCGGTGGATTCTGAAGAATTCGAGCCTGAAGCTTTGGTGGATTCCGAGGTGGCTCATCATAAAGACAATTCCGAGGTGAAGACGGGTTGGAAGAGGCACATAGAGGTTGGTTCAATTAGGCGTGGATTCGCTAGGTAATTGAGAGTATACCTGTGTAATTCCTTTAAATCTTCTTAGTGGATTGTTTTGTGGCTGTTGCCCGTGGTTTTTTTATCACAGTTGGAGGTGTCCAATTGTGGTTTTTTCCACGTAAAATCGTTGTGTCTCTTTGTCTTGATTGTTTGATTGGGATTGTTATATTCTGCTTAAAATTAATACATAATCACAAATCAACATCTAGGGGATTTCTAGATTTTTCATATATTGTAATCAAGACTATGAATTAAGTTGAATTTGATAATTTTGAAGTCATTATAGACATGCATGTAAAAGATTGCCATGAATTTGTGTATTTGAGCATAAAACATACGATCCATGTTGAATTTTGATTAAAATTCATGATTTTGATCATCTTTTGCATCATTTAAGTTGAGAATGGAAGTTATATTCCACATGCAAGCACAATTCATGGAGGTACAAGCTTTAGTTGTATGAATTTGAAGTATTGGAAATAAGTTTGGTATAAATTGAGTATGCATGTAATTGATTCATGGGAATTGAGCTTCATATTGTTGTAAATTTAGTATTTGTATCATGTTAGAAGATGTACAAGTAAATTATGGATCATAACATGCAAGTTACATCAATTTGAATGCAAATTTGAAGCTCAAACAGCTTGCTGGAAATTCCAGAATTCGTCGAGTCCGCTCGAGCGTAAAACGCTATCTCTCAGAAGTTTTGCAGACATTGATGTCCGCTCGAGCGTGAGGAGTTACGCTCAAGCGCCCAGTCACATGTTTTGACTCTCAGCTCGAGCGTCCAAAGTCATGCTCGAGCGCAAAAAAGAGGCAATCAATACTTTTGCAAACCAAAGGGGTCTGCTCAAGCGGGAGAACCCTGGTTCAGAAATTTTGAAAAATGGTTTTGTGGTTTGTTTTATGTTCTCTTTCATTTCTAAGCACTCTTAGGCATACATTGAGCATTGTAAATGGACTAAGAAGATAAGAAAGAGACCTAAGAGGAATATATAAATTAAGAACGGATTGAATCACTTGTGACCTATTATGTTTATGATATATGTAGGGTCAAGCGCAAGGGCAAATCATCCGGCAGATCACTGTGAGTAATATCTTAATAAAGATATGTTCAAGTACGTTATTTTCTACAACGTTGATTCTGTATGAGCCTTATGGATCTGTTATTTGAATTATGGATAAATAGTCTGAATGGCAGTCTTTTGCATAAGACTAATTGAATACGAATGTGATTATGATCATGAGTATGACACACACATGAATACAAATATGGAAAAGAATGATTTAGCCAAAGGCCGTTTGACATGGATGATTGGGCCAAAAGCCGTTTGACACAAACAAATGGGCCAATGGCCGTTTGACACGAATGAATGGACCAAAAGCCGTTTGACATGAATGAATGGGGCAAAGGCTGTTTGACACGAACAAATTGGGGCCCGAGGCCATTTGATAAAAACAAATTGGGCCTGAGGCCATTTGTTACATTTGGGCCTGAGGCCATTTGATGTATTAGATAGAATTATGAATGGGCCTAAGATTATTTAATATGGCAGCTACAAATTTTGTTCATGTACTCCTTTATTTTGATATTATTCACTGGGCTATCGCTCACTCTCATTTATGTGTGTGTAGGTAAGCAAAAAGATGTCCAAACTCAACCCCAATGAAAGACATGAAAGGAGTCAAGTTTTTGTGGAGTCAGCCCAAACGTCTCACGCATGAGACTTTGTTTTGTTTCTTTCATTTTTGATTCCCTTTTGTTACCTTGGTAAATATGTTGGATCACCATGTATATAAGCTTTTTGTTTGGCTGAATACATGTTTGAAAGTTCCTGGACACATAAGATGTTAATTTTTGACTTCATGTGTGAGTTATTATAAACTGTTTTTGGAATGTTTGTTTTACTATGTAAGCATAGCTCGTTGGACAAAAATTTTAAGTCTACTTCCGTTTGGCCCCTAATATATGTCTGATTTTGTTTGAGGTCGTAGGTAATCTCATGATTGCAGGCCGGTTATGACCTTAATCCATAGGGACCGATTCGAGTCATGACAGTTTGTAACCCATTTTTTTCACGCTATTTTTCCAATCTCTTTATTTCTTCCCAAATGAAGCCATTATTGTTCTCTTCATGGATTCATCTACATCCGTATGAGCCTGCATTACAATTATACACACTTGTACTATGTAATGTCAACTACACTTGTAATAAGAATTTCATATGTTTTGTGTTTTATATGATAAAAACACAAAACAACATGTTTCTTTGGCAATTAATATATATATATATATATATATTTCTCTATTCTTCCCACTTTGTTTTTATATATATATTAGCGATGGGTGCAGCAATAGCAAAGGAAGCAAACTTACCTTACATCAAAACATTTATCTCCCTTCATATGCTATCTTTGTTTGTTCTGGGACATAATGCCAAGTCATAAAAATGAGTGGTGTAAGACTCCCATCTCATGCAAAAAGGCCCAAATGTGACGCAAGGGATGTGTACCCTTCAATTACTTGATTCAACTCATTTGAAACAACTTTTAAAACGCCATCTTCACTTGTACCCCATGGACCATGCACATATGTAGGGCCCTTCATCTGCTTTTCTATGGCTTGACTTGAACTGGGACCTATAAAAAAAACAAAAATGGTGCCAAAGAATTGATTATGGATTCCAAAAAAAAAAAGCATGCACTTACATAAACAAATCAGCATAAACAATTAGCATAAACAATCTGAAACAGAGAAAAATAAATGCATAAAAATTAACTTTTTCATATGTACAATGCAAAACCAAAACCAAAAAGAAAAAGACACATTTAAGCACAATGTAGAATGCAAAGTTTGAGAAATTTTCAGTAAGTCCTAGTTTTTTCATATGTGCAAGTGTCAATATATACATATATGGTCATTTTTATACAAAAAGGACAACCTTTAGTTTTTTCAGTTATCCTACAACATCTTTCATAAATTTTCCTAATACAGTGGAGAAACAGAAAAGACAGCACGTGTGCCATTAAGTAACATTGGGTTGTTGGTGATATATTAGGCGGTAAGTTGAGATTGGCCATTGGACCACAAATATCACTAATAAAACAAAGAACTAGCTATCTTTATAGCACCTTTGGTTATGTCTAAAATATGACTCATGCACTTACAGTTAGAATCTCTTAATTTATGAACGCCCATTGTACGTACCAACTGACTCTCATCTTAAATAAATACTAGTCCTCTAAGCCTATAAGTGTTCTCTTCTTTTGATTTTAATTTAGTTGTTATGTATTTACCCTTCTTCTTTTGTTTTAACTTCACTATAATCTTTTTGTCCTCCACTCTTTGTCTTTGAAATGGAAATTTTCTATTTTTTATTTTCTTTTCTAGGTGCACTAAACACTTTTTGGTTACGATATAAGATTCTAGATGACATCATCACTAACCTTTGTTGCAGTTAATGACATCTAGCAGGGTTATGGATATGAGATGGTGAGGTTGTCATTCCATAAAATGGACCAATGGAATCTCAAAGGAAGATAGAGGTCCAAGGGTATTTTAGGAATCGCAATTTGGTAATAGGTCTCGAGAAACCATGTTATATATCACTCCATGGATAAGTATTGGTCCCTTCATGCCCCAAAGAAATGAGCTTGAGAGCTAAATTACTAAGTGGGAATGTGTTAAGCATCCATTAAGCCTGACCAAATAGTAAGTCTCTACTTGGCATGATTTTTGTTTGAAGGTTGAGCCGAAAATAAACTAGAACAATCTAAATTACAAGGTGTTAAATAAGTTAAACAGGAAGTAAAAATGATAATAAACAAAAACAATAAATCTAGTTAGTTATCATATAGGAAAAGCTTAAAAATAATAAATAAATAAACTACATATTAACATAATGACATAATGGAAAGATGAACTGTGCAAGGCTTTCAAAGAGGCATACACAGTCCACTTAGTCACTCTTTGAGCAATCAACTTATTAAGTACAGAGACTACTCTAGAAACAGAAGCAATGACGATAACATCCCCCTGACAAGGGGGGATAGCCCCAATCTCAACGCCTTGTGTCACCTTGTTGGGGATTGACTTCCAAGTAGGGCATAATGACATAATGGAAAGATGAAACTAAGCTAAAAATAAATAAATAAAAAGTCAAAAGCTTATACGTACCAGCTAAAACTGAGCCATGTGATGTGCTACCGCTATGTGATGTGGTAAGAAACTTCCTGGCGGATGCCATGCTGCCAGTGGATCCTATATGACTCTCATCTTAAGTGTGTCATGAGTCTCATCTGAACTAGAACTATTAGAGCTTGGTTGCTCACTGTAGACACCCCATTTTTTACCGCCCTTAAGACTTGGGCGCTACTGACGGTTTGCTCGATGATGAAAGGTGTGCAGGGCAAAGGTTCAATTTCTTCGGCAATGAGAGGGTCAAATCCCAACTTCACACCCCATTTTGGACCAAAGCTATTCTGAATGGTTTTTAGACCTTAAAACCCTCTCTTTCAAAACATTTTTGAAATAAAGTTTCTACGATGTTCCGAGGCTCACATTTTGTCAAAAAAATGCGTTTTTCGATAAACCGAGCAAGGACAAAGTGGAAATGAATGAAAGAGAGATGAAATCTTTGAAAAATCTGTCAAGACACCTTGCTTAGGGGTTTGAAGTTGAAGAAAAGAGGAGAAGAGGGGAGAAGCCAAGTCGGAGAAGAAGATAGGCAAGAATTGCTAAGAGAGGGACGAGCAGTCCTCGCTAAATCAAGCTTATTTGTCTATACACTTTGATTTAAGCTATGAGGCCACCACCATTGGAAATAAGACTTCTGGGGCTTCATTTTTCATTCAAGAATCTCTTAAATCCGAGACCGGAGGGCGGAGATATGATTGGTTGAAGTTGGGCATCATCTCGGTTGGACCGAAACTGAGCAGCCTTCACTAAAACAAGAATAACTTTTTGCACAGTTGGAATTTTGATGCAAGGCTGTTTCCATTGGAAAGCTTACTTCCGGGGCTTCAATTTTGACACAAGAATGACCTGAAAAGGAGTTCATATGAAGAAGTTATGCCCGTTTGAAGTTGGACCTGCAGAGCAGATTTTTCCTGCCGACCGGCCAAAACAAATGGCTGACCGACCAAATAGATGGCCGACCGGCCAAATAGATTGCCGACCGGCCAGAAAAGATGGCTGACCGACCAAGTTTGCTAGCCGATGACCTTCCGGAGTATTCTACAGATTGAATGGATGCCAGCTGTGGCAGCTGGAATGCACAGACCCTGCTCCCCATGCACGTGTGTGGCTGTTTTGCACCCTTTGCACACCCTTTGACCCCTTTTCTTGCACCCTTTGCTCAAGGCTTCTTGAGGAAGCCTTGACCCCTTGTCTTGGCTTCCCCAAGAAGCTTACCAGTTGTCCTAGCTTCTCCAATAAGCCTTGACCTCCCCTTAAACCCCTTTGACCCTTTGTAGCTTGTCTTAGAAGCTTAGTCTTGCCTATATAAGGGGCCTCTCCTCCTCCATTGTTTTGGTTGGATGTTTGGAACAAAAAACCAGAGATATATAGATATATCTGATATATACATACATATATCCCTTCATCTCTCACTCTATCTCTCACATTCAACCATCAAACACCCTTGTTCTTGGCCCATTTCTTCATCAACTCATAGCACAAGGCATCCTTACTCCATTGAAGCAACTTGAGGCTGTTCTTCAGAGCTTAGGAGCACCTAAACTTAGTCCAAGAGGTGCTGGTTTGCTGGTCTTCAAGGGTGAGTCCTCCTCTTCCCTTTTCTAGTCTTTTCTTGCTTCATATCTAAGCCATAGTTGCTTGCATTTTTGGGCTCCGACCCAAACTGTAAATCATCATATTTTGAGGTCTTCTTCATGTTTGATTGAGGACCTCTTGCTGTTTGAGGACAGTAGCTAGCACTTCCTTCATTAGCCCTCTTTATGCCATAATTTTGCATAATATTTTTGGCCTACGTGTGATCTGTTTTGGAGCATGATGTAAATTGTAGATAGGCTTATTTTGAGCCCTTCTTCAACATTGAAGAAGGGCTCATCACTGTTTGGGACCTCCATGTGCCACTTGTCATTATACCCCTCTTTGGTCCCCATTTTTGCATGATCTATTAGCCTATTATGCTTCTATTTTTGGTCATTTTACAGAACTGAAAACAGTCTTATTTTGACCTCATATTCATGTTTCATTAAGGGTCTTTGGCTGTTTGATGAATGTTTTGTATACTTTGTGTTTTGACCTCTTTTGGGCCCTATCTTGCATGGCATTTTGAGCATACTTGTGTACTGATTTAGGCTTGTCCATCAACTGTAAGTAGTCATATTTTTGGTCCCTCTTCAGTGTTGTAGAAGAGTCTTTTTCCGTTTGGGCTTTGCATCTACCACTTGCTTCATTGCCTCCCTTGCGGAACCATTTTTGTATGATAATTTAGTCCCACTTGTGCTTACTGTTTGGCCATGCTTTGAACTGTAAAAATACTTATTTTGGGGCTGCCTTACTTCTGTCTTTTCATTCCATGTACCAATTATGCATGCTTTGTATAGCTGTAAGCCATTTCATGAACCTAGTTTTGCATTTCGGGAGAAATTCCATGCATCGGGTGTCATTTCGCCTCGTTTCGGGGCTGTTTCCCCCCTCATTTTGCTACTAATTTTTGCATGTTTGCATATCATATTCCATGTCTTTGCCATGTCTCATTAGAGTGGCATTTTGGTGCCTGAGGGTCGGTCTTCGGTTTGCGTGCATGCGTGCACGCATTTCGAGTTGTCTTGTTTCATCTGATGGCCTCCTATGTGAGTGTGGCTGAGGCTCTCTCATGTTGGTGTAAGCCCATTATTGCATTGTGTATGCCATGTTTCAATGCGTTGTGCATGTTATGTTGTTAGTATTGTGTGTGCCATGTAGTTGTATTGCATGTTTGTATGTTTGCTTGCATGCTTAGGTCGCATGTGCATTGTTGTGCATTGCCTCGCCTCTTGACCAATCATGATTGAGGTTGGGTCCCTTGTATGTTTTGTGTGCATTGCATTTGACATTGAAATGCATACTTGACTCTTTGGCCATCATGCATCGAAATGCGTGATTGGTGGCCCGAGGGTCGAGGGCCATGCTCCCTTGAGTCCATTACATGATAGGGAGTGTGTCCATGCATACATTTGCCTAAAAATTCCATGCCAAACACTGCTTGCCCTCTGTTGCTATCAAAACTGTCTTCTGCAGGAAGTTTATGCCAATCGGCATCATCCAGTGCCGGCCGGCAATCCTTCATGGGCCGAGGGCTCCATTAACTGCCGGTGGAAATTATGTATTGCCGGTGGGCATTTCCTTCAGCCGATGATATTCTGCAGTGTGCAAGGGACCTGCCCCGGAACTTTGGCATTTTTCAGAGAAGCAAGGCAGTAAAAACAGAGGCAGCAATGGTATGGTGCGGACTTTCCGGGCGAGACGGGTTCGAGCATGCATCATTCGCGCATCCCGAGGCAGGGGCCGTGGCCACTTCTCTTCTTGCATTTATTCTGATAATTAATTAGAAATTCTGTAATAATTTATTTGTTTATTATTCGTACTGTAATATTTATTCGGACCCTCCGAGTGAGGGCAATTGTGTAATAAGTGTGCGTGAGTGTGTGTATGTCTTCCAACCCCACGTCTTTCTTCCCTTTTATTTACCAGCTTATGATGGTTAGTATTAGGACATGTTTAATTTAGCATACCTTATGTTATGCATGCGTGCATTCATCCGTTTGTTTTACATGCACCGGGCTCGGCGCATCATGCTAACTGCATCTGTATTTCAAATTCCAAACTGAATACATGTTGGTTATGCATTTTCACATGCCATGTTTAGGTTAGCCGAGCCTGTCTAGATTGCATTTTTGCATGCGATGCATTAGCCATTCTTAACATGAACTAGGACATGCATGTTTGCTAACTAGTTTATTATTTTGGCACGGAGTATGATGTAAGTATTTATGTTTTAGCATCCCGCATGCGTGTGAGTGTTGCCATGACAGTATGCATGCCATGCGGCTAAATGCTTATGTGATAAATTGTTTGAATGCCTGTGGGTGAAGGTTAGATTGTTTGAGTTGGAGAAACTCGTTGGAATCCGTATTTTAGCCTACTTGCGAGTAGCAAATTCCAAAGTGTTTTCTAAAACAAACGGATATGCAATGCTTATTTCCAAATTAGGCAATCTAGTTTATACTTGTTTGCTGCGTGCATAACATAGTAACGCTAGGCTAATAATTGGTTTACGAACACATAACGTTTTCAAAAACGGATATCATGGTTAGTAGAGGCCGATCTTCGGATCGGGCGAGAGGGGGTGCTCATAGCTGACCTTCCCCAATCGTACCCTAGCTCCTGAGCCGAGGCAACTCTGGTGATGACGGACATGTGGCCTTCGGCACCGAGTCAGGGTTTCCTAAATTCCCCATAAAAAATATTTAGGTGGCGACTCTGTATCTGGCAAAGCAGTCCATGTTTGGCACTTCTTTTCAAAAATCTGTTTCTCAAAACGATTTGTCGGATTTGGACTCTTTGGTTCAGATTAAGAACCGTGACAATTTGAGAGTCCGAGCTGTAGTGACCCCACAAATGAACAGAACGGGACTCACCCTCCCGGGGCATTCGGGGATGTCTACATTCACTCTCACTAGAAGAACTCTCAGAGCTACAACTTATAGATAATCTATAAATAAACTACAGACATAAGAGTAAGGACATGATAATCTATAAAGAAACTGCATTCAAAATAGAATAAGAGTACATGAAGGTAAAAATGGCCATTTAAAAAAAGCTACAAAGGTATAAAAGCAAAGATTTTATTAACATGAATATCCGTATAGAAAACACAAATGTAAAAGTGAATATGCAACCAATTACAATATCATATCATTTCTTCATTATCTTCAAATTGTGTCTCTATCGATGCTTCAAGAGGTCCAATAGTTTCATCAACAGTTGTTCCATCAATACCTTGCCTAACCCAACCCATGTACTCCTCACAAGTGAAAGAAGCTACATCTAACTCTTGATCACCAAATCCTTCCACTTCGTTGTGATGTAGTCCTTCATTAATAGTTAGTTGTTCTCCAAACACCTCATACAAGTCTCTCAGTTTCATCTTGAGTACAACATTCAATTTTCATCAACAGAATCATTAACATAAAAGACTTGTTATGCTTGAGATGCTAGGATGAATGGCTCATCACTGTCTTGTTTCTTCGCATATAACAAGTGATTGAAATTAAGAAGTGTAAAACCAAAATCATCCCACTTGAGTCCCTTATTGTTATCAATCCAGTTGCACATGAATAACATGTATCTATGGTCGTATAAGTAATACACTTTCGCACTTGCATAGCTAGAAGTCTTTTCCTTCACCATAGCCCCATTATTCTTAGTTTGTCTTCTCAACTCATGACTCTTAGTATGATACCTAGTACCATTAATTATATACCCATTAAATTTGGCGGCCTTTTGGTTGGGTCCCAAAGCCAAAATTTTAATCTCATCTGACAACGCTACATTTTCAGTAGCTAACAGCTCTGCAACCTATTTTTAAAAGAAAACTATCAATATTAAACATCAATTAACAACTTCAAAAATTGAATCATGAGAATTGGAAATTGGAAACATGCACTTACATGAGAATTGAACCATTTGGGAAACTCATCATTGTGACGACGATCTATATCATAATCTCTGAGACGACGATGTAACCGCTTAATAAATTCACAATGTTCCCTACACAATTAAACTATTTGTAAAATGCAAGATAATTATAGTTGGTATAAATGCATTCACGATGAGACATATCTTACTCACGATATGGGACAATCGCAATAGTGTTAAATAACACACACCAATGAGCCTATACCCATGTTGTGTTATCAAGCACAAACCCTTTTTCTTTTCCTAAAGCCTACCCTATTAATATCTCAAGATTGTCGCTAACATCACAATTCTTTAACAGTCGATGCAATTTCGACTCAACATCATGCAAGTACCTTGAGCAAAATGTCATACATTCTTTGACTAAGTATCCCAGTGCAATTGAAGCTTCAGTATGACTTCGATTACGCATGTATGATTTAAGCGTCATAAGGTACCTATAAACAAAAAGATGCATACATGACTTCCAAGTATAAACAAGCAAATATATACAAAATGGACATTGGAGTAGAATTACACACCTTTCTACAAAGTACATCCATCGATATTGCACCGGACTGGCAATTTTCACTTCCTCTGCTAGGTGAATGGGCAAGTGCTTCATTATATTGAAAAAATATGAAGGAAAAATTCTCTCAAGATGGTAAAGTATAAGAGCAAGATGATCTAGACCATCTACCTCTAGGGTTTTTGAGCACAACTGCCTGAAGAAATTGCTTAACTCAATTAATAGTTCAGCCACTTTCTTCAGTAACAAATTTCTCACTGCTATTGGAAGTATTTGTTGCATAAGTATATGGTCATCATGACTTTTCAGTCCAGATACACTACGCTATTTGAGGTTAACCCAACGAGAGATATTGGATTCATAACCATCTGGAACTTTGATATTCTTTAGAAGTATACAGAATAAACTTTTCTCTCTGTTATTCATGGCAAAACATGCAGGAGGCAAAAAATATTTGTTCCCAACCCTTTTCTGAGGATGTAGTTCCTTCCAAATTCCCATATCATGCAAATATCGACGAGTAAGTAAATTATCCTTCACTTTCCCATCAACATTTAATATCATCCACAATACATTATCACACGCGTTCTTCTCAATGTACATCACATCAAGATTGTGCAAATCAAATTATACTCCCAATATGACAGCTCAAAGAAAATACTCTTCTTCTTCCAATTATGACCCGAGTCCTCCTCATTCTCCTCCTTTTCCTTCCCTTTTCTATTTTGTTTGCTAGATTGTTGACGCTTAGAATTCAATCTAAACTTAGGCTTAGGCCCTAGTTGTCGTAACACATTAGCCCCTGATAACTGAGTTGGACATGGTTCGAATTCAAGAGTGCTATCAAAAGACGCACCAGCTTTTGAAATTTGTGACTCACATTCAACCAGTGACGATGCCCCATGTAACAAAATTTCTTGAAGTTCTTCAAATATCGAGGACGAGTATGTGTGTTACAACAAGGACAAGCTAAAGTGCTTTCTGCTCCATCCAGACAAAATTGCATAGGCAGGAAAATCATTTATAGTCCATAATTAGTTTCTGCATCATACGTGTCAACACCATTTTCCCACAATTCTTTTAATTCATCCACTACAAGGCGTAAGTAGACGTCAATGTTATTTCCAAGTGAAGAAGAACCATCAATGAGCAATGTCATCATTATATGAGGCTGCTTCATGCACAACCATGGTGGCAATTTGTATGGCATCCCAATAACTAGCCAACTGCTATGAGAGAGATTCATTGCCTTGAATGGATTGAATCCATCCACTGCTAAACCCAATCTGACGTTATGAGGCTCACTTGCAAACTTGGGATACAAATTATCAAAAATTTTCCAAACAAGAGAGTCAACGGTGTCATGACCCGACCCTAGGGCTTAGGGTTGAAATCGCAACTTACTAACTCATTCTATTTGTAGTAAATTAAACTGCGCAAGAGGAAATAAATAAAAATAATAATTAAACAGGAAACTGCTCCATTTTACTATTTTAATAAGAGAAAATACATTTATAGGGCTTTTGTTATTTTATTATTTAGTGACCGGCCCTGAGTAGAACAAAAGGGAACAAAAATATATATATATATAAAAAAAAAAAAAGAAAAAATAGTGGTTCAACATCAATCCACGTGCGGGTTCTATATAGTAAGGTTATGGGTTTCCCCTACATCTCGTCACCTGAAAGGCTAATAGCTATAAACACAGCAGAGTGAGAAATATTATGCCAAGAGTATAAGGAAATACAAAATAACCATGGATGGTTAGTTAGGCCAAAACATTTACATAACTCAATTTGGTGAATAAATCATTTAAGTGGCAGAAACTGAAATACAGAAATTATATAAATAAATAACCTTAACCACGGTACAGAACAGAACAGAGCAAAGGTCACAAAAGTGACAATCAGAACAGACGTCAATGGATCCATGACAAACAGAGGCCAATGGTTATTTAAGTCCCCCAAGGCATGGGACTCCCGTGGTGGTACTTACAAAACATAATTGTTTATAAGGTCATAGTCAAATATTCGTTAAAATTTAAACAAACAAATCCATTGGTTTCATTTTAACAAATAGAGTTTAGAAATTAATCCACGTAACTGAAATATTTCTAAAACTAAACTTGAATTAATATAACTTATAAAATATTACTTGTATAAATAAATTATGGTAAGTCAAAATATACGTAAAATATATTATGGTAGCTCAAGGTATAATATAACTCACCTTAATATTGACCCTTAGCCTTTCTTTCACTATCACAACCTTCCTACTATAAGTACCTACTTCAGTAACTTACGTGTCTCTATCTCGTTTTTTTTCCTTTTTCCTTACTTTCTTTTCTACAGATTGATCCATTCCTCCCTATAAATAGTGAGGTGAGACCACTAGCAGGCCAACACGTGGCTGATCCGAATCATCTCATAGATTGTTTCATAACTCCCCTTATTTGCTCAAAGATTTATAGTTTTCTTAATAAATATTTAAGATAATTACACTTTGGCCCAGTTTCCTAGCATAACTATATAAATAAATTAATCCCTAATTAAATTACATTTTATCGTATATCAACAGAAAATTATTTATTTATTTTACTACTACACCCACTATTATTATTATTGTTGTTATCAATAGTATTATTTATTTACTCTTGCTTTTATATTTATTTATTTACTATCTTTAACTCTAATTTGACTCAACTAGTATTATAATTTCATATTTCTGTTAATTTGGCCTCAAATAATAATCCCTAATTAATCCCATACTTGATAATCCAATGCCAAATTAGATTCTTTATTTAATAATATATTATCCAAATTAGATTTTGTATTTATTATTATTTATTTAATAGTATATTATCACATACATTCACAATTATATATAACTATAAGTATTTATGTGGTATTTATTTAAATGTTCAGGGTGTCACATTTCTCCCCTCCTAAATAGAAGTTTGTCCCCAAACTTGACGTACCTTAATTTTTGAAGAGGTGTGGATACTTGGCTCGCATTTGACTTTCTGTTTCCCACATACCTTCTTTGATACGATGATTTCGCCATAAGATCTTTACCAGCGGTATGGTCTTGTTTCGGAGAATTTGATCACAACGATCGAGAATCTACACTGGTTGCTCTTCATAAGAGAGATCCTCCTGAACTTCCAGATCCTCGTAATCAACAACATGCTCTGGATCTCAAAGGTACCGCCGAAGCACTGAAACGTGAAACACATTGTGGACATTGGATAGTTCAGGTGGTAGTGAAAGGCGATAGGCTACAGGACCAATCCTTTCTAGTATCTCGAATGGCCCGATGTAACGTAGGTTTAACTTTCCTCGCTTTCCAAATTGGATCACTCATCTTGTTGATGAGATCTTGAGGAACAGATGATCCCCTACTTGAAATTCCAAGTCCCATCTCCGAGTATCTGCATAACTTTTCTGGCGGCTCTGAGCAGTGCGAATTCATTGTTGGATGAGTTGGATTTTCTCACTGGTGACTTGCACGATCTCAAGACCTAACCATTTCCTGTCCTCGGCTTCCGTCCAACACAGAGGTGATCGACATCTCCTTCCATATAGAGCTTCGTACGGTGCCATTCCAATGCTTGCTTGGTAGCTGTTGTTATAAGCGAATTCCACTAAAGGTAAGTGCTCATCCCAGTTACCTTTGAGGTCCAACACACACACACGTAACATGTCTTCCAACGTCCGGATTGTTCTTTCGGATTGTCCATCAGTTTGTGGATGATAAGCCGTGCTAAACTTCAGTGTAGTCTCCAAAGCTTCTTGCAATTTGTTCCAGAAGTGAGACACGAAGCGAGGGTCTCGGTCGAACACAATCGAAACTGGGATACCATGCAAATGAATAATTTCCTTGACATATAAAGTGGCAAACTTATTAAGGGAGTACATGATTTTGATTGGTAGAAAATGCGCTGACTTCGTTAATCGGTCTACTATAACCCATATTGCATCATTCTTCGAAATTGACTATGGTAGCCCGACCAAGAAGTCCATCGTGATGAGCTCTTATTTCCATTTAGGAATAGAGAGTGGTTGCAGCAGTCCTGCAGATCTCTGATGTTTTACTTTAACAAGCTGACAATGTAGACATTTAGAAACCTGGCTTGCTGTGTCTCTTTTCATTCCAGTCCACCAGTAGTGTTCCTTCAGATCATGGTACATCTTTGTGTTGCCAGGGTGGGCTGCAAATCTCGAGCTATGAGCTTCCTCCAATATCTTCTTTTTCAGTTTTGGGATGTCGGGTATGCAAATTCGATTTCGAAATTTCAGTATCCCATTGCTTATAGTGAAATCAGGGTCAGGCATATTTCTTTTTTCCTCATACTTTTTCTTTAAAAGTTTATCTTCCCATTAGCGCGCTTTAATTACTTTAATCAATGTAGGCTCCACAGTTACGTTGGCGAGCAACCCATTGATCTTGCGAAAAATGAGAGTACATGCCAAACTTCTATTCGTCTTTCAGCTCAATGCATCTGCCACCACGCTAGCTTTGCCTGGATGGTGATGGATCTCTACATCATAGTCTTTCATAAATTCTAGCCACCACTGTTGCCTCATATTCAATTCTTTCTGTGTGAACAGATATTTAAGGCTCTTGTGATCAGTGTAAATCTCGCAGGTTGCACCGTAAAGATAATGGTGCCAGATTTTGAGAGCAAAGATTACCGCAGCCAATTCCAAATCATGAGTCGGGTAATTCTTCTCGTGAGTCTTTAATTGTCGCGACGCATAAGCAATAACTTTTCCATTTTGCAAAAGAACGCAACCCAAACCATTGTATGAGGCATCACTATAGATTACGAACCCATCTACTCCTGTAGGGAGTGCTAGTATAGGGGCTAATACAAGTCGATTTTTTAATTCTTGAAAGCAACACTTATGTTTATCAGTCCATTCGAAGGGTGTATTCTTCTGAGTTAGCTAGGTCAATGGTGATGCTAACTTGGAGAAATCTTGCACGAAGCGTTGATAATAGCCAGCTAGACCTAAGAAACTTCAGATTTTTGACACATTAGTAGATCGTGGCCAATCCACGATTACTGTAACTTTTTGGGGGTCAACCGAGATGCCATCTTTGTTAATGACGTGATTGAGAAAGTGTACACTAGTGATCCAGAATTCGTATTTCTTCAACTTGGCATAAAGTTTATGATCATGTAGAACCGTTCACAAGTGCTGCTCATGGGCCTCTGGTGACTTGGAGTATATGAGGATGTCGTCAATGAAGACGATGACGAACTCATCAAGATAGGGTTTGAATACTTGGTTCATGAGGTCCATGAAGGCTGCTAAGGCATTTGTGACGCCAAAAGGCATGACAAGAAACTCGTAGTGCCCGTAACGGGTTCTGAAGGTAGTCTTTTCGATGCTTTCCGTTTTGAATTTTAACTGATGGTAGCCAGAACGCAAGTCGATTTTGGAGAATACTTGGGCACCTTGAAGTTGATCGAACAAGTCATCAATTCACAACAGAGGGTACCGATTCTTGATGGTGACCTTGTTCAACTCCCGGTAATCGATGCATAATCTCATTATGCCATCATTTTTCTTCACGAACAATACTGGAGCTCCCCAGGGTGAGGTACTAGGTCGAATGAAACCTTTGTCCAATAGTTCCTGGAGTTGAGTCTTCAGCTCTTTCAATTCTGTCATTGACATGCGATAAGGAGCTTTTGATATTGGTTGTGTGCTAGGTTGGATTTCAATAATGAATTCGATTTCCCGATCAACTGGGATACCAGGTAGATCTTCAAGAAAAACATCCGGGAACTCTCGTACTACGGGGATCACATCCACGGTGGGGGCCTCTTTTTGTGTATCGATCACATAACAAATATAACTACCACAACCCTCTCTTAGAAGTCATTGGGCTGTCATGGAGGATATAATACAGGGAGGGTTAGAGACTCCAATCCCATCAAAGACAAGTTTGGGTTGGTTTGGTAACCTGAGGAAGACTTTTTTGGCTTTACAATAATAGAGGCATGGTTAGCAGCCAACCAATCCATACCTATGATCACATCTAAGAATATAGCACAAGATCTGTACACATTTGTACTAAAAGCAGACTTACCAGAAAGAAAAGACACAGACAACATATATCCTAATGATTCGGGTGTTGATGCCAACTTGGCAGCAAAGTGTCGTGCAACAAAAGAATGAGTTGACCTAGAGTCAATGAGGACATGAGCTAAATGACCACAGACAGAAAGTGTACCTGACACAACGTTTTCAATAACTTTTGATTTTCCAGGTATCAAGGCGAAAGCCATCCTTGGCCTTTTTGGTCCTTCCTCTCTCCTCCAAGTCCTGCGGGTTTTCTGACTGGGCCAGAAGGGCTGGCTGTAGGATTAGTCAGCTTTGGACAATCCCTCAGCAAGTGGCCAAGTTGACCGCATTTAAAACATGCTCCCGTGTCTCGATGGCATTGTCCCCAATGAGCCTTCCCACAAGTGGGACAAATTGGAACAGTGCCACCTCGAGGGTTGGTAAGACCTTGATGGCCTGAACTGGTTATGCCCGTATTCATCTTTTTGGGAGGCGCAACACCGGGTCTTCTGTTGTCTCTTTCCCAGAATCGCTTCTTATGGCTTGGTTCCCCGGAACGTGAGGCTTTAATCCCTTTTTCAGCAATGTATGCCCGGTCTACCACTTCTGCATAGGTTGGCGATTTTAAGACCTCGAGCCTGTCTTTAATTTCAGCATCCAATTCTACTTCGAATTTTCTTGCTTTTCGAGTTTCGATGGGGATGACATATGTTGCAAACCGAGCGAGTTGTGTGAACTTGCTCTCGTATTCGGCCACCGTCATGGTTCCTTGCTTTAGATGTATGAATTCGGATGCCTTCTGCTCCCATAATGAATCTGGAGAGTATTTTCATAGAATACTTCCAAGAATCTTACCCAAGTCGTAATTTCTTCTTTGGCCAAAGTGAGAAGCCACCATTCCTGTGCATTGTCTTTGAAAGTGAAAGTGGCAAAAGTTACCTTTTGTCTTTCGGCGCAGGGTAGGGCGCGAAAAATCTTTTCCATGTCTTTCACCCAAGCGTCTACTACTATTAGGTCTAGGCCGCCGGTAAATGTGGTGGGTTTCAAATCCTGGAACTGTTTTATGGTAACCGGCTCTTCTTGCCGTTCCGGCATCCCATTATTGATGTTAGTTTGCAAGGTTTGCAAAAAGCTAGTAACCCCTCTTTCCATTATTCTTTTCATCGATTCAGTGCCACTGGCTGATGACTCACTTCCATTACCATTATTAGCCATTCTACAAGGTAATAAACGAGGCATTACATTCACATCGCAGCATATATATAAGCATGTATAGCGCAATCTATATTTATATAAAATGCCAACTTTACATTTTTTTACAATTCATATACATCAGTCAGAATATGTTAGTGTCCCATCCCTGTGGGAACAAAAACAAAAAGACAACAAAAAAGGGATTAGAACACATCATGGTCAGCATACAAAAAGATTTTTCTTCTACCCAAATCTAGAGTGGTGGGTCAAATGAGCCGAAAACCCATGGGAAATAGTGCTGCCCACCTCAACTAGACTACACCAAAACACATCCACGTTGTCTGGACTGTGAAAATTGAGACGGACTGTATATATCCCAAGAATGCTCGGTCGACAATCCAGCCGGGTGTCTCAATATATGACAAGTCATTATTAAAGTCAACATTTTGAATATTAATTATCTCTAGCGGGTTAGGGACTGTGGTGAAAATATAGTCCTCAGGGTACATGTTCCCCCTTCTGGCCACAAAATCTAGGGTGGTAGAGGGCCTATGATATAGTGCGGGCGGTCATGTCCCGAGGCAACGCCAAGGACACGAGTGGGTCCAAGGAAACGTCTGCGTGTATCGGCACGACTTTGCCTCCACAGTAAATGTGGGACATCGGTAGAGTCAGCCTGGATATAAACTGGCCGACCCATCAACTGGGCAAAGCCTAGGTGCAGTCCTCAGAATCTCCCCAACCCTTAGGTGAGGCGAGGGCGGGGTCCTCTGCTAGAATCTCATCTAAATTAATGGCCTCGAGCTCATCCCAAAATGCATTATCAAGATTAATCTCTGACATTCCTACAACACCAGAATAAACGTGAGATTTTATACAAAATGACTAACGTTGCAGGTAAATATTTATTATTTTTTTTTATCTTATTTTATTTTGTTTTGTTTATTTAGCTGTATATTTTTATTTATAGATTTATTTATAACTTTTCGAACTTCCTGATCAAATTAAAATAGAATTTTTTTTCTTTTTGAACCTTTGCTCTGATACCACCTTTGTCACGACCCGACCCCAAGGTTTAGGGTTGGAATCGCAACTTACTAACTCATTCTATTTGTAGTAAATTAAACTACGCAAGCGGAAATAAATAAAAATAATAATTAAACTGGAAACTACTCCATTTTACTATATTAATAAGAGAAAATACATTTATAGGGCTTTTGTTATTTTATTATTTAGTGACCGGCCCCAAGTAGAACAAAAGGGAGCAAAAAAAATATTTAAAAAAAAAAAGACAAAATAGTGGTTCAACATCAATCCATGTGCGGGTTCCATTTCGTGAGGTTATGGGTTTCCCCCACATCTCGTCACCTGAAAGGGTCACAGCTATAAACACACAGCAAAGTGAGAAATATTATGCCAAGAGTATAGAGAAATACAAAATAATCGTGGATGGCTAGTTAGGCCAAAACATTTACATAACTCAATTTGGTGAATAAATCATTTAAGTGGCAGAAGCTAAAATACATAAATTATATAAATAAATAACCATAACCACAGTACAGAACATAACAGAACAGAAGTCATAGAAGTGACAATCAGAATAGAGGTCAATGAATCCATGACAAATAAAGGACCACAAAGTGGCCAAACAAAGGCCAATGATTATTTAGATCCCCGAAGACATGGGACTCCCGTAGTGGTACTTACAAAATATAATTATTTATAAGGTCATAGTCAAATATTCTTTAAAATTTAAACAAACATATCCATGGGTTTCATTTTAGCAAATAGAGTTTAGAAATTAATCCACATAACTGAAATATATCTAAAACTTAACTTCAATTAATATAACTTATAAAATATATTATGGTAGCTCAAGGTATAATATAACTCACCTTAATATTAACCCTTAGCCTTTCTTTTACTATCACAACCTTCCTACCATAAATACCTACTTTAGTAACTTACGTGCCTCTGCCTCGTTTTTTTTCCTTTTTTTCTACAGATTGATCCATTCCTCCCTATATAGGGAGGTGAGACCACTAGCAGGCCAACACGTGGCCAATCCGAATCATCTCACAGATTGTTTCATAACTCCCCTTATTTGGTCATAGATTTATAGTTATCTTAATAAATATTTAAGATAATTACACTTTGACCCAGTTTCCTAGCATAACTATATAAATAAATTAATCCATAATTAAATTACACTTTATCGTATACCAACAAAAAATTAATTATTTATTTTACTACCACACCCACTATTATTATTATTATTATTATTGTTGTTGTTATTGTTATCAATATTATTATTTATTTACTCTTACTTTTATATTTATTTATTTTCTATCTTTAACTAAGAGTGTAATAATGGTCCGGGCCGGCCCATTCGGGCTTTGTGGACTCGCGATTTTTTAGCGGGCCGGGTCAGCCCATGGGCTAAAATGTGGGGCCCAGGCCCAAGCCCACTCATAATAGGGCTAGGGCCTTGGCCCATGGGCCTGGGCCTAGTCGGGCTTTTTTTTTTAATAATAGAAATAAAAAATTTAAAAAAAATTATACTAAAGTATTTTAATTACGATTAATGAGATATTTTGTTTGGTTATGTAATGTTTTATAGTGATATTTAAATTTAATTATATATGACTTATGTTTTTTTAATTGTGAACTTATAACTAAAAAAGTATGCAATTATGTAATTTTTTTTCTTTCGAAATGAATAATTTTATATATATGAAATTGAAACTTTCAATATTACAATATTAAATTATTTATATAACATTTATTGAATGAATAATTTTTATTTCAAAATAAAATAAAATATTACAAAAATTGATATTATTAAATAAATTAGGTGTAGATTACTGATGATGGTATAGCAATTGCATCACTATAGGTCAAGTACATCCCAACTAGGTTGGCACCTACTAACCTACCAATCATTTGCATTATACTCCACCTCAATAATCTAATACAAAAAAAAACAAAAAAAAAAAACAAAAACCAAGAAAAAACGAAATGAAATGAAATAGTAAAAAATAAATTGTTGATCAATCATCGGAGGAGATAGACATTTCAGTCGCGTTGCCTGATAATATGTCATCCAAATCATATTGAATTCGCTCCTTTTCACTAAAATTTTGTCTTCTTGTAAGCGCGTGTATATGATCGCTGGATATCATCAATGCCTCAACCATTTCAGGTGAAAGCCTGCTCCTGTAGTCACTCAGCACCCGCCCACCTGCACTAAAAGTTGTTTCTGAAGCAACTATAGAAATAGGAACGGTTAGTATATCACAGGCCATCTGTGAAAGCACAGGCCACATAGATTCATTTTGTTTCCACCATTCCAAAATGTCAAAATTATCGGAATCATCCACTGACGGGCTTTCCAAATAACGTTGCAGTTCAGAACTACTTACACTTGTATGTTAAGATATTCTTCTACTTTTTATTGCTGTGAAAATACTTAATCTCCCGCCTCGAGATTGTTGGACTGCTAGTGTAGTGTGTGTAGGTGTATTTATAGATGCAGATGCAGATGCAGATGCAGCTGCCTTGTATTCTTGAAATAATCTGTTGCATGTTTGCATAATAGGGGCAAACTGTATTTGATCATCGAAAATACGCTCTAAAAATTCTTGTAAACCAACTTCTTTACACCTAGGATCAATTATTATAGCTAAACCTAATATATGAGGCAAATGATGAAAATATTTATCAAATTTTTCTTTTATTGAAGTAATAATGGTTACATAAAGTTCATTACCCATATATTTTATGAAAACTTTATTTATTTCTGCTAGCATATGTAAAACAAATGGTGAAGTAGGAATATATATATATATATATATAAGAAAATAATTTTGTTGAAGTATCGAAAACTTTTTAAAAAATCTTTATACAAGGTTACTTGGCGCCAATTAAGTTCAGTGGGTGTCAGTACTCCTCCTATTGATGTTGTTGCAAAAAATAAATCTATTGTTCTTCTTTGTTTACAAGCTATTTTTAACATATTATATGTTGAATTCCACATACTATCTACATCTAAAATTAATTTTTTAAATGACATATTTTTTCGTTGACAAATTTTTCTATATTCTGAAATTCGATTACCAGAAGACATAATAGTAACAACTGCATTTTTTATTACAAGTACAAAAGTTTCGTATACATGCATAGCTTCTTTAACAAACAAATTTAAAATATGGGCACAACAACGAACATGAAATAAATCATCATCAACAAGTAATTGTAAAGTTGATTTTAAATGGGCTACAGTTTGATTATAATATGATGCATTATCTAAACTAATCGTAAATATTTTATTTTGTAAAGCCCACTCATATAATACATTTCTTATTTCTACACCAAGCGAATGACCAGTGTATGGAAGTTCAATTAATTTAAATGAAATAATTCTTTTATTTAATTTCCAATCATTATCAATAAAATGTGCAGTGATACATTAATATTCAAAACCATTATTTGACCATAGATCAGATGTTAAACAAACTCTTCCATTCAAATTTTTAAAGATATCAAATAATTCACTTTTAATATCCTCAAATTTCTTTAAAATCCTGTTTCTAGTAGTATTTCTTGAAAAACTTTGATATTGCGGTGCAAAACTTTCGTGAATCATTTCGGTAAAATCAGGACATTCACTAATACTAAAAAGTTGTTCTTTTTTAATAATATAATCAATTACAGAATTTTGTGCACATATAGGATCATATGAAAATGTTTGCAAATTACCAGTTGATGAATCCCCTAATTGCATTTGACTTCAAATATCAGGTTGTTTACTTTGTAAATGTTTGTCAGAATACCTTTTTAAATGACTAGTAACCCCTGCAGATGCAGCACTAAGTAAACGTGCACAATATTTACATTTTGCTTTAAATGTGATTGTGCTATCAGGATTATTCATAGATATTTTTTCAAAATGTTCCCAAACACTACTACTTCTGCTCCTAGATGATGATGCAACTGTTAGAACAGGGATATTAGAAGGAGAATCAACAGATTCATGTGGTGTAGCATATGTATCAACATCGACATAAATATTAGACATATTAGGATCCATAGTAATGCAAGTAAAACAATATATAAGAATTAACAATTAATTTAAATAATGTGTAAATTCAATCAGTAAAAAATAATAATTAATATATGTACATAAATTTAATTAAACTAATTAATGTTATCGACTGGCGAATGCGATATAGAAATTTTCTTCTTCTACTAAAAGTTTCTTGTTGCACAATTGCAATAGCTACTTAGGGATGGCACTTCAAAATTAATTGAGAGTTGAGAGAGATTGAGAGAGTTGAAGAGAGAAAGAGAATAATTTGTTGTAAAATATATTTTGAAAACTAAAATGTATTTATACTAGTTTAAAATCTATCTATTTGAATTATTATGACCATTTTATATATATCCGTTTGAGTTTGCAACGGCTCAAAATTGAGGCTAGGCTAGAAAACGGTTGCCTCCTTCTCGGGAAACCATTTGGTCGGTGCTCTTTGGCCAGTTAGGAGCCATCACGGGTCCCGTTTTGCTAATCGGAACCGTTCAATGTGTACAACTCGTCGAGTATTATATGTTTATAAAAAATCACGTTGATCGGATATCTGTAACTATTTGATCGGATTAATTTTTTTTGTAAACCATTAACTGTAACACCATGCATTTTTATACCAAATTGATTTGATCATGTAGTTAGCGATATCCGATTAACGTGATTTTTTACAGGCATGTAGTAATGGAAGAGTTCTACACATTGAACGGTTCGGATTATAAAAATGGGACTCGTGGTGAGCCCCCACAAGCCCAGTATTACCTTCCAACTTAGTATATATATATATATATTTTTTTTCTTTCACGTGAGCTTAGGACCTTAGGTGTACTTTCTCATATATATTATTAGGTGCACTTTCTCACTTTCCAGCCACACACACAGATTGTGCTGCTGTGCACACAGTGATATATCATATCATCATTTTCCATTAAATAATTCATAATTTGATTTTAATTTAATAAATTATTATTAATTTTTGTTTTATTTTTAAATTATTAATGTTATTTATTTAATTATATTAACTTTTATTTAATTTTTTAATTTTTTTTATGTTTTTATTTTTATAGGATCAATCTTTTTATTTTTTTAATTTTTTAATTTTTTTATTTTTATAAGATCAATTATTTTATTTTTTTATTTTTATAAGATCAATTATTTTATTTTTTTATTTTTATAAGATCAATTATTTTATTTTTTTATTTTTATAAGATCAATCTTTTTATTTTTTTATTTTTATAAGATCAATCTTTTTATTTTTTTTTATTTTTATAAGATCAATTATTTTATTTTTTTATTTTTATAAGATCAATCTTTTTATTTTTTTATTTTTATAAGATCAATCTTTTTATTTATTTATTTTAATTATTTAACTATTGTAAGTTGTTTTTTATTTTTATTTTTTGAAATTTGTCGAGCCGGGCTAACAGGCCGGACCGGGCCCCAAAATGGAAGGCCCAGGCCCAAGGTACTGGGCTCTGGCTCGGGCCCGGGCCCGGGCTTAACCGAGCCGAAACGGGCCAGGCCCGCCGCGGGCTTCAGGCGGGCTTCGGGCCGCCCACGGGTCTCAGGCCATTTTTACACCCCTGTCTTTAACTCTAATTTGACTCAACTAGTATTATAATTCTATATTTCTGTTAATTTGGCCCCAAATAATAATCCCTAATTAATCTCATACTTGATAATCCAATGTCAAATTAGATTCTTTATTTAATAATATATTATCTAAATTAGATTCTGTATTTTTTATTATATATTTAATAGTACATTATCACATACATTCACAATTATATATAACTATAAGTATTTATGTGGTATTTAATTAAACGTTCAGGGTGTCACAAGCGGGATGTCTCATTTTGTCGTCATCAATTTGGCCCTCTGCATGTCGTCATCTATTCACTTTATATATAGTATAGATAAAAATAATAATAACCAGTGGTTTGCACACGCGATATGTGTGCAAATGAAGTAAAAATAAAAATAAATAATAAATTAGAAAGATTTAGGCAGCGTTTGTTAGAGTTTTACAATTATGATTTGAATGTGGAGTTATATTTTGAGTTTATGAGTTTTTGAATTATGATTTGAAAAAAGAAAATTTGTTTGGTTATGAGTTTTGAAAAGATATTTGAATTAAGTTTTGAATTTTTGAAGTGAATTTTTATATTAGAAAAGTTGTTTGATTCAAAAACTTATAACTCATAACTAAACATACAACTAAAAATTCTATTCAAAGCTCGCAACCAAACTCTTTTTAAAATTCAATTCAAAAAATAATTATTGATAAAAATAATTTTTTATTTAAAAATTCTGAAAATATTTTTATGTAAAATATAAAAAATATATTATTTTTGGTTTAAAAAAATCAAAAACAAATTCCCTTTTTTTTTTTTCAAATAACAAGTGTCAATTGCCCACCAAAAAAAAAAAACACTATTCCGATCAACTGGCCGGACATCCATAAGGATGACTGGGTAGACCCAATTCGCTCTTTTCAAAATTTAAAATTTAAAAAACTTTCTGCTCTCCAAACATGATCTAAAATGAGTTTTGGAATGTGACATTGGAATCAATTTTTGAAAACTTAAACCAAATAATGCATTGAAAAATGCACTGAAATTATATTTCCAGAACTGCTCCAAACATAGCCTTAGAGTATATGTGTTATTCAAGTGAAATAGCTTTTTTCCTAAACTTAAAGTTAAGGTTTGTGCACTTCTATATACAACTTTTTTGTTTTAAATAGAGAAATAAAATACACGTGGCATAAGGAAATGAAAGTAAACACTTGGACACTAAATTCAACGTTCGCTTAATATAATAGCATAGAAGATACTGATACTAATAATAACAATAATGATACAAATATAGATATGTAGATAGTATAGATGAGTTTACTTTCTCTGTAATAATTGCTCTTTTAACTTTTTTTATGAAAATAAGAATATTTTTAAGAGAAAATTGCCGATAAATCTAATCTAAAAATTGTGCAAGGCATGAGCTTCACTAAATAATTATTTTTGGTGAGAATGACACGCTGTGTGAAATGTTGGGATGAGAGGCCCATTGTGTTGTTTTCAAGAACATTTTGTTCTCAATTTTACCTTTTAATTATATCTGTGTAAAACTCCTATCTGTTACAATTTTTATCTGTGTAAATTTTCTATCAGTCTAATTTCTATCTGTTGAAATTTTATTTGTTGAAAATTTTTCTTATCTGTTAAAATTCACACATTTTTCTCATCCGTTAAAATTCATCCGGCTTTGTTTTTCTTATCTGTTTAATATTTTTTAAATCTTATTTTTATCTATCCAAATCTTATCTGTCCAAATTTTTGTAGGCAACCAAACAAGCCATCCAAAAACACACCTCTAACAACTCTATTCAAACTTGTATTCCATCATCACCTCAGAACCCTCTCTCTCAAATAATAAAAACAAAATTGAGAACTTTATTCCAAAAAATCCAAACAAGCTAATCCAGGTTCTATTTGGTTGCCCAGAAAATGTAGCTGAAAAGATAATCAAACATTAATTGAGAACTTTATTCAAAAAAATCCAAACAAGAAACCTATATTCCTTACATCCTCCATCATCCACATCCTTCTCCTTCATACACACCCCAGCCACCCCAATCACCAACCGCTCCACCACCTCCAAGAACTGCACCGCCAAGCTATACGCAACAAAACATCCAAAATCAACGGAATCTGATGAACTCGACATAACTTCCGGCGACCAAACTCAAATCGAAACTCGTATAGCATGCCAACTGAAAGTTTGCGGAAAAATAATTTATTTTAAAAAATACTTTTCAAAGAAACACCACCTGATTACACAATCTAAAATACCTCAATTTGAGCGTGTTGTTGATAATACCTCACCAAGCGATCCAAGTGTCTCGCCTCCAAAGTGATTCACCTTGCACCCTCTTTGATTTATTTTTGTGTATATATTTTCTACAGACCTTAAAAATTCTGATGGCCAATTTTTGTATCAAATACATCCAATATATATACACAACACATGATAGAGTTTGCATGTAGGTGGGATCCTTAGGGATCTCTATCGTTTAGTTGTGGGGATAAAATAAAAGATGTATCTTTTATCCTAAATATACAGGATACAACTTATCCAATTTTTCATTAATTATCTTTTAAACAAATAATATAGAACTTCCACTAATTGCAATAATGTCCATCAACACATTACAATTAAACCCCTAAAAGTAGAGAATTACAAGTGAGGCCCTTTCTTACAATTAATCACAAATTTCCTTCCACCAAACTATATTCTACATGAGCTATTAGGTATGGACAAATGTATCACTATCAAAAGCCCTAACTCATGTAACTGAATTCTAAATTTTTCTTCTTCTAATTGGACCCTAAAAGCATTTTCCAAAAATAGTATTTTTACAATTATATATGTATAAAATATTTTTACGAAAAAGTAACTGGCTGGTTTTCTTTTGGTCTAATGTTAATAGGAAAAATTGCTTGAATATACTTTCTCACTTTGAGAATGGTGGATTCCATATTAAACACCTATATAAATCAATTACCACTCACATAACCCAACATGTCAGTGTATAGCCTTTGATTCAGCGTCACCGATTGACAATGTCAAAGTTAAATGAATAGTTAATTAATTTATACAAGTCTCTCGGGTCAAAGGAAAATAAGTGTATTGTAATAGAACTACCTTTTAAACTGACAGTGATCATTCCATAAGTGTTCTCTAAACCGATCATGTTCAGTGCATGTACTTATTGCATAACACCCACCCATTTGCCTAAGGTCACTACCTCAATGATAGAGTTAATCATTCTATCATATAGTAGCAAAACAGGTGTAGGCCATAGTAGTGTGACGCTCAATCAACACCCATAGCCTAGAACATTAATTGGGTCTACAAGGCACCGAAAAATCATAACTCCCAGCTTTTGGTTCATTAACCATTAGCATGTTTTTCTACAATGTTACCCAAGGGACCTTATGTTCACATCATATGTAACATTAAATATAACATTACCCATAATAACATACAAAATGCAAAATATAAAATGCCAAGCAATTTATATAATCAATTAATAAAGTCAATAAATTGGTTTTTGACGGCACAAATGCTAACATTCTCCCACTGTCAATCAAAACCAATTACACATGTATTTAATACCATTCTCTTTTAAATAATTTCAAAAATTATCTAAAAGGTATTCTCCCCACGATTTGATCGAAGAGCGTTGATACTTTTTCCAAGTTGCTACGAAATTCCTTGAACTCTTAAAAGGATTCAGACTTATGTTTCATTAGGTACAAATAATCATACCTAGAATAATCATCGGTGAATGTAATGAAATGGTAAAAATCACCTCTTGCTATGCGATTTATTGGACCACAAACATCTGTGTGTATTAATTCCAAAACTTCTGTGGCTCTAATTCCTTTTCCCAAAAATGGAATTTTAGACATTTTTCCTTGCAAGCAGGGCTCACAAATTGGATAAGGCTCAATTTTCAAAAAAAAAAATTCTAAAGGCCCATCTTTAACCAATCTATTTAGACATTCTAAATTGATATGGCCAAGTTTCAGGTGCCACATGTAAGTTTGATTAACCTCCATTTTTCTTTTAAGGGGTAACATACCGGTGGATGTATCATTCTCAACACAATTAATGGAATTATCAATAGGACTAATAAAGTAAAGACCATCTATTAAAATGCCAGAAACAACAAATTTATTATTGTGCTTAATAACAACTTTTGAAGAAAAGGAAAAACAATATCCCAACGAAATTAACTTTGAAACAGGAATTAAATTTCTACGGATCTCTAGCACAAATAGACAATCTTCTAAAACTAGAGTTCTATTAAATGATAATTCCAAATAAAAAATTCCTATGGAAACTGCAGCAACTGTTGCACTTGTTCCCAACTTTATTAGCATCTCTCATTCATTAAGCCTTCAGGTCTCCTTGAACCCCTGCAACATATTGCAAATATGTGAAGTCGCACTAGAGTCTACACACCAAGCATTAGGAGGACCAATCAATAAATTGGTTTCAATAACAAACAGATTCAACATACCTTCTGAAGGTTTGTCCTTTTTCAGTGTTGCCAAATACTGACAGCAGTTTCTCTTCCAATGGCCAGGCTTTCCACAATGGAAACAATTTCCTTTGCTTTTCTTCTTATCTATGCCCTTTTTAAAAACACCAAGTGTTTTTCCAGAGAATTTGGAGCCCATAGGTTTCTTATTAAAATTGTTCTTGCCCTTAGGCTTGAATTTTCTAGGACTTTCCTTCTCACCCATCATCAGTGGGTTGGCTCTTTTTAATAAGATCTTCTGCTGCTTGCAACATATTGAGCAGCTCTGATGGTGCTACAATCATCTTATTCATATTGTAATTCAAAATAAATTGATTATAAGAATCTGGTAAAGATGAAAGTATCGCATCAATTTTAGTTTCACCATCAATATCTGCATCCAAAGTTTCCAATATGTTAATGAAAGATATCATTTTTAGAACATGTTCCCGTACTGGAGTACCTTCCACCATTTTGGTGGACATCAAACCTTTCATGGTTGTTTGGCGTGCACTTCTGTTTTGTTCTCCAAACATTTCTTTCAAGTTAATCATCATGTCTTTTGCAGTAGGAACACCCTTATGCTGCTTTTGCAGCACATTGGTCATTGAGGCCAATATGTAGCATTTTGCAACATCATCCGCCTCATGCCACTTCCTAACAGTCTCACGTTGTTCATCAGTGGCATCCGCCTCAGGAAACGCAGGTGGATCAGTGGTTAGGACATGGTTCAGTTTTTCAGCAGTGAGGACAATTGTTAAATTTCTCTTCCAGTCCACGTAGTTTGATCCAGTCAAACGATTATCATCAAGAATTTTGGACAAAGGATTAAAGTTGGTCATTTTTTTTTTAACTATATATGTTAAAAATTAAAACATGTGTCAGAAGAATATAAGTATTGCATTGTATATATAAATCCATAGGATGCGGGATTTTGAATCTACTATGGTAATGCTCACTAGAATTTCCATTCAAGCAATTTATAAACCCCCAAATATAACACTTATATTTAAAATATTCATAGTGAGCATTGGGAAACCAATCCTGCATGTACAAAAATTTCTTTTGAAATAAGTGAACATACCTTGAATGGGTGGGTAGCTACTACCCATCATAATATCATCTCATGTTATCATTTTTATTTTTCTTTTAGAAAAATTAAATTTATTTATGACTCCCAATTTTTCTTTTGGCCTCCAAATCAACTCATATGACACCTTTTGGTTACCATATAGTATTTGTCTAAGTGCAAACCATTGTCTAGATACATAGCATGAACATGTAAGATTATGCCTTCATTTCAGCCAACACTCCCACTAGTCACACTTATACTTTTTACAAAATAAATAAAACAAACTAATTAATTAAAACCCAACTGACCCTTTTGGTATCATTTGAATCTCAATTAATCAGAATTTTTATTTACCAACAATGGAGGTCCATAGGCATTATTTTTCTTAAAATAATCCTATTTAACACTTAATTATTAAAATGGGGTACCAATAACATTTATAACTAATTTATCCCCATAAATTAGCAAATTAATTTTAATGTTATCATAAGTAGCATGAAACCCACAAATATATATATATATATATAGAATCGTGAATATGGTTATATCCATCAACAAAAAATAATTTTCGGGAGAAAATCTATAAAGATTTTTGTCAACTGAACAACCTCCCACTAATTATGGCATGTCTAAAGCATGATAAAACATTAATTCCACACGATAACATCTCAATGTAATTCATAAAATAAAACATGTTAGAATATTTAATCATGGAATTAAAATTCATCAATATAAATAAATCATGTTATTTAAAATAACAATATACTACAAGTTCTAATCATTTAAAAGATCTTAACATGTTGTATACAATATTTACATAATGCCATAGCATATTTCTACAATTTTTGTAATTTTTTGGAATTTTATAGAATTATAAGTAATTAATAATTACACAGAAAATTAGAAATAAATATTACAGAATCTGAAACATACAAAAATTATACCAGTAAATAAAATTACATAGCATTAGTCTACTGTAAAAATTTCAAGTCTAAAATCAAAGTCATGCTCCACCAAGAGCAAGTTAACATAAAAAATTGAATTATTAATTAATGAAAAATATTTTACTTTCCATAAAATTCTGAAACTTTAAAATCTTGTAGAAAAAAAATAATTATGAGTCCAACGGTATAAGTCATGCTTTAAACAGAATTATAACGAATAATCTAGAAGCAATTAACTTAGTTTTAAAATAAAAAACCAAACAAACAGGGCCTTAATTAGTCCACGCCTGCACCAGCCCGTGGTAGAAGCGGATGACATCATTACACGTGTCAGAGACGTCAGCGCAGAGGTCAGCAGCCCTCTCCTTATTATTACAACAATGATAGAGACCACTAATTTTGGAACTCTAAAAACACCATTAATGATATGGCACTCAATAAAAAAGAAAAAAATACAACACCAAGGCCAAAACATTAAATCATTTATGGTGGGACCCACTGCCACATCTTTAGTGATAGCACTAATTAGTGCTCTCACTCATTTTCTTTATTATTATTATTTTTAATTTATTTTATTTTAATTTTTCTTATTATTTTTATTTTTATTTTTTTTAACGTGACAGTGGAGTTTTGGTGAACCAACCCTCTAGTTGAAGTACTGGGCTACGTGCCATCAATTAATAAAGAGAAAAAATAAATAAATAAATAAAATAATAATTTTCTGTAGATCAATCCAACAATCAAACAAACACTGACAGCTCGTTTGTTTTGAAGGATAACTCATGGGATTGGACTATTAATCCGGAGGGATTTTTTGGTCCGGATTAATAATCCCTCCGGACTATTAATCCGGAATTCACTGGCTTATTGTATCCCTCGGGGGGCCTGGGACAGAATCTATGGGATAATGTATCCCATGTGATTGGCTAGCTTTATTACATCTTTGACCCTCTCATCTTTCTCTTAGCTTGTCCAAATTCAAAATTTTACTCTGTATGAAAGTAAAACTTTACTCTGTATGAAAATAAAATTTTACTCTGTATAAAAGTAAAATTTTACATTCTGAAACTAAAAGTAAAATTTTACTCTGTATGAAAGTAAAACTTTACTCTGTATGAAAGTAAAATTTTACTCTGTATTAAAGTAAAATTTTACATTCTAAAACTAAAAGTAAAATTTTACTCTGTATGAAAGTAAAATTTTACACTGTATAAAAGTAAAATTTTACATTCTGAAACTAAAAGTAAAATTTTACTCTGTATGAAAGTAAAATTTTACTCTGAATAAGAGTAAAATATTACACTCTGAAACTAAAAGTAAAATTTTACATTCTGAAACTAAAAGTAAAATTTTACATTCTGAAACTAAAAATAAAATTTTACTCTGAAACTAAAAGTAAAATTTTACTCTGTATGAAAGTAAAATTTTACATTCTGAAACTAAAAGTAAAATTTTACTCTGTATGAAAGTAAAATTTTACTCTGAATAAGAGTAAAATGTTACACTCTGAAACTAAAAGTAAAATTTTACTCTGTATAAAAGTAAAATTTTAGATTTAATATTCTTATTATTTAGTAAATAATTCAAAAGGGCAAAATAGTCTTTTGAACATTTATCCTTCTCCATAATATCCCAAACAAACATGGGATTCAATAGAATAGTCCAATCCAGACCTCTAATCCCATGACTAAACAAACATAGAATACAAATCTAGTCCGACCAAATAGTCCAGGGACAATGTATCCCAGGACTAACAGTCCGATGGATTACAATCCCTCCTTATCCAGTCCGTCCAAACAAACGCACCCTGAGTGCACTTGCACCGATTAAATAGAAACTTTTATTTTTTTTATTTATTATTATTATTATTTTTTTAACGGTGACATGTGCCTAACATATATACATATATATTATTTATTTCGCCTCCTGATTTGAAACTGCGAAACCATTCTTTCCTCCCTTTTTATTTTTTATTTTTTTTAATTTTTTTTAATACTGTTTCGGTCCCTTTTCTTTTGTGATTAATACAAGAAAATACAGATTATATATTCACAAATTATATAATCAACTATTACGCAAGACAACATTGAATATCCATATATGAAAAACATAAAATAGATTCATGTAATCAAAATGGCATGGCTCTGATACCACTGAAAGTTTGCGGAAAAATAATTTATTTTAAAAAATACTTTTCAAAGAAACACCACCTGATTACACAATCTAAAATACCTCAGTTTAATCGTGTTGTTGATAATACTTCACCAAGCGATCCAAGTGTCTCACCTCCAAAGTGATTCACCTTGCACCCTCTTTGATTTATTTTTGTATATATATTTTCTACAGATCTTAAAAATTCTGATGGCCAATTTTTGTATCAAATGCATCTGATATATATACACAACACATGATGGAGTTTGCATGTAGGTGGGATCCTTAGGGATCTCTATTTTTTAGCTGTAGGGATAAAATAAAAGATGTATCTTTTATCTTAAATATACAGGATACAACTTATTCAGTTTTTCATTAATTATCTTTTAAATAGATAATATAGAACTTCCACTAATTGCAATAATGTCTATCAACACATTACAATTAAACCCCTAAAAGTAGAGAATTACAAGTGAGGCCCTTTCTTACAATTAATCACAAATTTCCCTCCACCAACCTATATTCCACATGAGCTATTAGGTATGGACAAATGTATCACTATCAAAAGCCTTAACTCATGTAACTGAATTCTAAATTTTTCTTCTTCTAATTGGACCCTAAAAACATTTTCCAAAAATAGTATTTTTACAATTATATATGTATAAAATATTTTTACAAAAAAGTAACCGGTCGGTTTTCTTTTGGTCCAATGTTAATAGGAAAAATTGCTTGAATATACTTTCTCACTTTGAGAATGGTGGATTCCATGTTAAGCACCTATATAAATCAATTACCACTCACATAACCCAACATGTCCGTGTATAGCCTTTGATTCGGCGTCACCGATTGACAATGTCAAAGTTAAATGAATAGTTAATTAATTTATACAAGTCTCTCAGGTCAAAGGAAAATAAGTGTATTGTAATAGAACTACCTTTTAAACTGACAGTGATCATTCCATAGGTGTTCTCAAAACCGATCATGTCAGTGCATGTACTTATTGCGTAACACCCACTCATTTGCCTAAGGTCACTACCTCAATGACGGAGTTAATCATTCTATCATATAGTAGCAAAACAGGTGTAGGCCATAGTAGTGTGACGCTCAATCAACACCCATAGCCTAGAACATTAATTGAGTCTACAAGGCACCGAAAAATCATAACTCCCAGCTTTTGGTTCATTAACGATTAGCATTTTTTCTACAATGTTACCCAAGGGACCTTATGTTCATATCATATCTAACATTAAATATAACATTACTCATAATAACATACAAAATGCAAAATATAAAATGCCAAGCAATTTATATAATCAATTAATAAAGTCAATAAATTAGTTTTTGAGGGCACAAATGCTAACATACAGCTCATTTTTGTAGAGATCTTAACGCCTCTAACTCAAACTCCAAATACGGTGGTGTTGGTGCCGATGGAGCAGATGCAGACTATGGTTAGGATTCGGACATGGACAAAAATCAGAGAAACAACATGTAGACTTACAAGATCTAGATCTTCGTTGCCAATCTTCGTCGAGTGGGAGAGAGAACTGACATCGGCGTCGCCATTGGAGTCGAGAGGGTCGGAGAGACTGGACAAGCGGTTGTTGCGATTGGCATCAGACTCTTCTTGGAAATTGTGGCCTTTGGTCTTCTTCGGAGAGTGGAAGCGAAGAATGGCCTTAGGTCTATTGTCAATCTATTTAGATGGATAGAGAATAGAGAGAACAGATAGTGGTTTTTTGAGAAATGAGATTTGAATAGATGGTATGTTGAACATGAAGAGAGAGATTTGAAGGCACGTGTATGAATGGACAATAGGTAGTTTGGTCTTTTGGTAAAAATGTCTTTATGAATAGAATAAACTAAGGGAAATTACTGAGCCTATGTAACCTGTTTAGATCTTATTAGGTGGCATTGTGGTTAAAGCTTGGGGTTTAAGCCCCAAGGTCACAGGTTCAATTCCCTCCCACTTAGGCCAATCTCCTGAGCGAAGCACAGTTGGTTAGGAGGTTGGGTCTCAAGTTGTCTAATCAGCACATGGTGTGGGTTCAATGCTCCCTCGCTGTGGGAGTCCTGACTTAAGCGGAGCTTGTCTTGGAAGATTGGGGCAAGTTCCCAGGTTATAGTCTCCTCACTCAGAACGGCTAACAGGACATGCTGGTGATCTCTGTAAGGGGCGCTGCCTTGGACCTACGGGAGGGTAGGGAGGATTTTCCTGTAATAAAAAAATAAAAAAATAAAAAAAAACTAAGGGAAATTATATTTGTACACACTACTTCCTCTCTTTTCACATCTTTATTTAATACTCACACTAAATAAATTTAAATTATCAACTGTCACTCAATACACATCCTACCATACCAAAAATATCCTTACCATCTTCATCCTCCAAACCCTAACCCTAACAAGCCACCACTGTTGTTGTCGCCGCTGCCGGCACCTCTTCCCCTCCCTTTCACTTCCAATCGTTACCTCCACCCCTCCCTCCACCCGTCGGTGCCACTTCCGCAACCTCCATTGCCGAAATCGATCTCTGAAATAAGATGTTCAGTTTCTCTTTGCTAGAGGGAACATGGTAGGTTTACATGTTTGTAATTTCAGCAATGTAATTACATATGGCCGCCGGTGATATATTTTTCTCCGTTATAAAGTTTTATTTAGAATTTGTATTTATAATGATCCAAATTGCTGAGTGGAAGTTACAGAAAACCATTGTTTGGCCAATTATATTGTAAGATGACGATTATATATATATATATATATTTTTTTTTTTTAAGGAATTTTTTTTTTTTTTCTGAAAACATGGGAAACAATTATATTAATAAACAAAAACATACATAGGCCATTATAATCAAACAACAAAATGGAGAAGAAAAAAAAATGTCAAAAAATTAGTTATGATGTTGAAAAAATTAACGATATTCTTTATATTAATTGAGAATTCATTGCCCAAACTTGTTCTCTGTTTTTGATGTAGAGAGTTAGAGTTAGGGTTTTGGAAAAGGGATATTTTGGTAATTTAATTTTAAGACAAAAATGTAATAAAAAAATCATTAAGTATATGAAAAGAGAGGAAGTAATGTATGAAAATAGAATTACCCATAAACTAATGCATGGACAGTTAAATCGAAAATTTTCAATATTTTTGGACTACACGCCCTATTTTTTAAAAGAAAACAATATTATATTTTAAAAAAACTTGGGGTTGTTTATAATTTTTTTATAATAAATTAAAAAAAAAAAAATTTCTTATTCATTAGCAATACCGACCGTAATGAAACTTTAAGGTTGTTTGAAAAATTGTCTAGTTGGTTAAAAATATAATTAATTTCACATTTTTAATATAAGGTAAAATTCAATTTATTCCCTTATGGTTTAGGGTTGGAATAATTTGCCCCCTTATAGTTTAAATATAGGCAAAGACCACTACTATACTTTTAAACCAAGGCCATGTTTGCTTAGGCGGATTGGATTAGGTTGGATTAGTATTTCCAAAACTAATAGTTTTAGGACTATGAATTCCTTTAGATTGTGTATCCTATCTTATGTTTGGATTGAGTTAGGATTATAAGGAATGACTAACAGTACAAACTTTGGCTTATTCTTCCAATTTATCACACCCCTCTCTGTGAGATTGAATAGTCCGTCATATGTGGGATACCATATCCGGATGGATTATTAGACCGTACTTCAATTATTTAACTAAACATCGAATTAATAATTTTATTGGATTATTAGTCCAATTCTAAACTCATGTCCACCCAAATAAACATGGCCTAAATGCAATACTAATACTGTTATGGTTTTTACTTTTAAACTAAGTGCAATACTAACACTGTTACGGTTAAGAATAAAAAGACATTTGTACCCTTCTTTGTCTTCTTTCACATCTATTTTAACCCTTTTTGTTTTCTTTCACATATTGTTCTTTAAAAAAAATAAAAATATATATATATAATAAAATAAAAAAAGAAGTAGATTTATAATTTTTAAACATTTTTTTGGGTTGCATATTTTTAAACATAATTAAGAATAGGACTTTTCTTACCTACCAAAATAATTAATTTTTAATAATTTTTTAAACTAATTTATAAGATTTATTATCTTTTAACCTAATTAAGAATCCTATAAATCTAGGTGAAGTACTAATAAATCTCAAAATATGATCTTGTGAAATATTTAGTCCTCTCTTTTTTCTTATGAACTCAAAGGTCTCATTAAAGTAGAAATTACATAAAAGGGTATTCACTTACATGTTTGGGTTTAATTTCTTAGGAATAAAAGTGGATTTTTCAAAATGTAAAATTGCATATTTGGACAATTTGCAATATAGAAGTTTTGGATTTTCCCTCATTTTAGAACAAATCCCATATTACGAACAAAAACCTAACACTCTAATGTAGCACTCCAATAACGTAATACTTCAATTTAATACACTAAAAAACTCTTTAGTGTACTTTTTTCTAAACATAATAACGTAATACTAAAAAAAAAACTCTTTGGTGTACCTTTTCCAAACGTAATGCTCCAATGTAACACACACAAAAAAAAATTCTTAGTGTATTTTTTCCAAACGTAACACTCATAATTTGAAATTATACATTTGCCCAAAACTTACTAAGGAATATTTGTACTCCTTTTGGAATGGGTTAAAGAATCACACATTCTTTTTTTTTTTTTTTTTTAGTGTTATATTAGAGTATTACGTTTAGGAAAAGTACACTAAGAATTTTTTTTTTTTTTTTGGGTATTACACTGGAGCGTTATGTTTGGAAAAAGTACACCAAAGAGTTTTTTTTTGTGTGTTACATTAAAGTGTTACACTGAGAAATTTTTTTAGAGTATTATATTGAAGTGTTATGTTTGGAAAAAGTACACCAATGAGTTTTTTTTTGTGTTATGTTAGAGTGTTACACTAAGAATTTTTTGTATACATAGAAGTTTTTTTGTATGTTACATTAGAGTGTTATACTAAGGAGTATTTTTTGGAATATTATATTAGAGTGTTACGTATAGAAAAAATACACTAAGGAGTTTTTTTGTGTGTTACATTAGAGTGTTACAATAAAGAATTTTTGTGTGTTACATTAGAGTGTTACGCTAAGGAGTTTTTTTTATGTGTTATATTAGGGTATTACACTAAGATTTTTTTCTTTTTTTTAATGTTACATTAGAATGTTATGTTTGAGTATTATATTGGAGTATTACAGTTTGAAATTATACATTTGGCCAAAACTTATCAAGTAGTTTTTGTACTCCTTTTGAAATGTTTGAAGAATCCCATATCCTTTTGGAATATTTGAAGAATCTCATATTTTAAGTCATTTTTGTTTTGAAATATTTTCTAAATAAAAAAAAATTATATAAAAATTCATACCAAATTTGATTTTCATATATTGTGTATCTTACCTTTCTAGGAAAAAAAAAAAAGAACATAATAGAAATAAGAATATAACCGTAATCTAATTTTTAAATAATATACTAAATCTACCTTTTCAAAATCGATGGAACTAATTAGTCTATGTTAATGCTGTTCGTCCCAGTGAATGGATCAGACAGGTCCAAGCTCCTCCAGCCCGTGTCCAAATGATCAAGCCCACCAGATAACCTGCAGGCAAGTTCAACAGGGAACGGGGTAGTCCCCAGTGAACTCTCCGACGAGCAAGTTAGGAAGAGAAGTAGAGTATATGGGAGAAGATTAGAGATAGAAAACTTAACCTTTTTCTTGTCTACAACATTTGCTTATATCCTTTGGCCATCATTTCGATGTCCCTTCCGACCTGCTCTCCTTGCCGAAAGCCTATGCTGTAGCTTACCTTGCTCAGGGTAAGGGGGTCCTGTTCCGACGGAGAGGTGTTGTCGTAATAAATGCTGTGATGGGCTGCATTAATGGTGATGTGCAGTGGCAATAACTTTGCAGATTTTTGTCTGCTGATGTGGCTCGTCCTTCACCCGCCGCGTGCCTGAATGTTGTTGGTTCTTGGTGCCATATTGGATTCCAGCTGTTCCAGACTCCATCGGCAAGGTTATGCATTGGGCCCCGAATGATGGGCTCGGGTTACTTATAGTGGTTCATGGCCTTTGTGGGCCTGTCCATGTCAGTCTATAAAAAAATCTTTAGGACTAAATGGATCACCATTTCTCAAGATGAGATTTATAGGTAAATTTTCCTTTAATGTAATTTCAAATTTAATGAAATAATAAATGTACATATGCATGTCTATATACATTTATATATAACAATATATATACACAAGTACATATATACGCACTATGCAAGATCACTGCTTGGTCTGTCGCTGGCGCTTTTTTCACATGCTTCACTCTGCCGAAGACCACGACTTTGATGAATTTCTATGGTTCTTACGACTTGTAATTAATTTCTCAAACTCAACCACTAAATAAATATATTTATATTATATATATACATATAAAAGCTTTAATGCTTGATATAGAATGTATAGTTTATATGGAATTGGTATCGTGGAAAATCCTTAATGCTTGATAGAGAGTGTATATTTTGTGTGGAATTAATGTTTAGTCAATAGTTACATGTGGATCTCATTGTCCGAGTTGAAAAGTTCTTTTCAATGAGTGTACAAGTCGAATTTCTTGTTTTGTGTAGTTTACGTTTTGAAAGTTGAGGAGACAAAATTAATCATTTCAATAAGTAATAAGAAATTTTGACAGTCATGTTACATCACTGCTTTATTTTCATAAGTTCTTCAATCTCAGTTTTTTTTATAGATGGTTAAATTGGGAATTTTTTTTTAGGGTCCCTAGTATTAAAATTTTATACCATAAAGGACATCAAATATTTTAATAATGTCTAAAATCCCTCAAATTGATCTAGAGAAAATTCGATTCAGAGAATTTCTTTGGACTTTATAGAGAAATTTTCACCAGAGAAATTCTCTCAAAACCAGAGAAATTCCTAGAGAAACCTTTCCAAAGAAATTCTCTCGAACCTAGAGAAATTCCATTTTCTGTGATTTCCAATGGCAGGTCTCTACTTATCTCTCAGACCCACTCCATCTTCTTCATCATCTTCATCACAAAGCTTCACTTCGTGGCTCATTTTCGTTCTCATAGTTATTCTCCTTGAGACAGATCAGGGACCTAAGGTAGACGGAGCGGCAGTGTAGGAGAGGAAGGAGAAGGACGGCCGACGAGGGTGGGACGCTGGAGATGGAGGGGCCATGACAGTGGTGCGATGGGGCAACAACAGCAAAAGAGAGAGAGAGAAATGAGGGTGGTGCGACGGGGTGGTGAGGGGTGGCAAGCTACGACGGTGGCAGCAGTGTAGCAGCAAAGCAAGACGGGGTGCAAGTGGCGGCCGAGTAGCGACACTCTGGTGACAGTAGCAGGTGTGTCGATGGCGGTCAACAAGGAGTGGTCAGTAGGGGTTGTACCTGGCAAAGTGAGTGAGAGTGAGAGTGAGAGTGAGAGTGAGAGTGAGAGTGAGAGTGGAGGCAAGATCGTGACGCCGGCAGCAGTGCAGCAAGGGGCCCATGACGAAGGACGGACGATGGTGGCGTGGGAAAAGGGAGGAAAGATTGGGTTGCAGTATGGTGTATACTGGAGAAGAAGAGAGAAAGGGGATTTTTTTGAGTTGAGAGAATCAAATTTCTCTATGATATATGATTGTGGGGTTGAGGGATCTTAAACATCACAAAATAATATTATGGATCTCTTCTATTACTAAAAATGGGAGAGGGACCTTAGACTAATTTTTCCTGGTTAAAGTAGGGTCAAGGTTACCAAATGGGAAGATGGAAGAAGATGTCAAGGGCATTAATGTCTTTTTTTATAAATTTTGACTTTCAAGTTAACATTTTTTTTGGCTTACTCTCAAAATCCGTGCATATGACACAATTTCTATTAATTTTGATAGAAAAAGTAACAGTTGCATTTTAATCCAAAAGTATAGGAAGGTCTTTGCCTATATTTAAACTATAAGGGGGGCAAATTTCTCTAGCCCTTAACCATAAGGAGGTAAATTGAATTTTACCCTTTAATATAATTATACTTGCTTTCCTCAGAGTTTTAATTCACATAAAATTTAGGTCATTTTTCATTAATAATTTATGAGTCGTGATGATTTTAACATCTTCTCTATACTAAAATGTATATGTATCTTTATCCATAATGTGCATTAGTTTTGATCGCTTTAACTTTACGAAAATAGAAGTATAATTCTGTGACACCCCAATGTTTATATCCCATTTTATAATTACCAATCCATTATTATTACTGTGAGGCCCCTAACTTTTATAAACCTTATTAAGGCCCTGACTTTTGAGTTATTATAATGAAAACCCTTAGTTCCTTATTTATTCGTGAATTTGACCCTAGAACCGAAAATGCATCACAGACAAACCATGCAAACCCTAATCGATCCTGGTAGCTTAGTAATCATTTCTAACACTCTACTATTAATTATTTAACTATCTATCGCTCAAAACCCTAGTTTTTGGTTTTCACCATTTTCGTTCAATTATTCACCTCTTAATTCAAAGAGAAGTAACACAAATCGAATTATTTTTCCTAACACTATTTTGATTAATCCTACACTTGAAATGAGTATTTTAATTCATAAAATTAGTCCAAGCCCTCATACTTTATTAAAATTGCACATTAGCCTCCAATTCATTATATTATATATATAAATATAAAAGTACACTCTATTATAATAATATTTTTTCACAAAATATCTGTAACATATATATATATATATATTCATGAATTCATGGAAGAAATTTTGACCAAGGACGATAAATCATGGAATTGTGTTTGTACTTGATTTCAATCTATTTCAATATTGACTAACCTATAAATAAATCATGTTTTAACACGTAATTAGATATCCTAATCAACCTCCATCCCATTACCTTTCAACTAAATTCAAAATTATTCCATTCCATTCCAACCAAGGGCACTTTACATTTTTCACTACAATTTTTCCTATAAATATAACCATCTTTCTAACATTTTTGCACACTCAAACTCATACACACACACAAAAACTTAGCATGGAATGAGAGAGAGGAGAGAAAGTGCAAGCTTGGAGAAGGAAGGAAGAAAAAGAGAACAAACTTTGTCCAAGCCTTAGCAATCTAGCAAACAAGTAAGCCACAACACCATCTATCCTTTCTTTCCTCTTCTAAATACATGACATTATATGCTTAGAGTATTGTTTTCATATGTTTGTGTATAGAGCTCTTGTGTTTGAATAGGAGAAGTTGAGCTTTGTTGATTACCTTGATTGTATCATTCTTTGTTGAAGCAAAGTCACCATTTTTCATCCATTTCATGTATCATTTTTAAAGGCATACCTTCAAACTAAAACTTTGAGTTAATAATATAGTATTTAGCATGTTTTCATCAAAATAGAAGTGAAAAAATATCCATGGTTGCCCCCCTTACAACTCTTTTTATTTCAAGTTTTGTGCACAAATGATTGGTAATTTTAGCTTACTTTCAAAAATTCCAAAAAATTGTAGGAAAATCCCCTTGAGCTCATTTTCGTATCAAAACCATCCTTAAAGTGTTAACTTTCAAGAAAAATTGGTTTTATTAAAAATGAGTGAGAGGGTTGAGAGAAGAATCAATTTTCGTAATAGCCGACAAATTTGGACAAAGCTAAAGTATTTCATTAATAACTAAAAATCTAGAAAATCTTTCACACTTCCGTAAATTGACTTTGAAACTAGGAAAAATTCTCTACAAACCTTAAAGAGACTGAGTTCAGAAAAATTCTAAAAATGTCACTTTGATAGTTGTCTTTAAAGTAAACCAAATCTGGAAATTGGTAAATTTTAGTAGTTTCATACTCTTAGTTGTTTGGATGTATCTTTTATTGTTTGTTCAAGTTTTAGTATGCCATCTATGTATGTTTTTGGTTGTATCTCTTTACATTTTGTCTTGAAATGCCTATATTTGTGTTGTAATTGTCATTTCAATAACTTGTTCTAACCTTGACTTAAAACACTTAATACAACGAGAAACTTAATAAGGGTGGTATTAGGTTTTCGATCACTTAATTGAATTTTAAGAGATAATGATATGATAGCTTCACGTATGGATTGATGGGATGCATTCCCTAATTGAAGGTTAAGTCTTGCACAAGTGGTTGTTTCGGAACCCTTGAATGCATCAATTGTATTTGGACCCTAGGTGGTTAATAATGGATAAGATTGGAGGAGGTTTTGGGTGTTGACCATTGTTTTACTGTCTCTTTTGAGGTCCTCGATTGGCACTACACGGTATGCTACCATGGTAGGCATCTGGGATAAGGTCTACAAAGTGACAAAAGAGGGGGTACAGAATAATCTGAGTCCAATTTTTGTGGTTGGAAGAATGAAGTCTTTTTGGGGTATTTCTAGTTTATTAACACCTAACTTTATGATCCTTTTGTTTATTAGCTTCAATATCATGCTTTATTACTTGTTTGTTATAATTGTTATTGTGTATTAGATTGAAAAAAAGGGATGGGGATATGTGTGCGTTTATTGGGCATTCCAAACTCATGGTGTTTCATGCTAGGAGTTGACGAAATTTACACGAACAGCAGCGAAGCAAAAACATCAGAAGACGTATGGCTATCCTAAGGGGAATTAGAACTAGTGTTTGTGGGAGGCGAATTCACAGTAGCCCAAAGGACACGAGTCCTAGTAACTTAGCCCAACACAATTGGGCCCAATTTAAGGTCAGCCCATTAGGCAAGACTATTGGGTAAAATTAGAGCCAACTAAGGTTGGATAGAACAACCACCAAGTAACGGGCCTTAACACTTGGTAGTCGAGCAGATTAGCTCAGATAAGTTGGCGTCTCGTCCAGTTGTCGATTCCTTGCCATACAGTGCAATGGGAGAATGGGCCCCCACAGGGGATGCATAGTAGAAGATAAAAACCCGGAGGAGAAATTCTATAAAAGGAATGAGAGGGCTTAGTGTAGACACTCCATTTTCGACCACCCTTCAGACTTGGGCACCATTGATTGATTACTCGAGGATGAAAGTTATGCTATGCAAAGGTTTGATTTCTTCAAGGAGAGCATCAAATCCTAACCTTACACCCCATTTTGGACCAAAACTATTTTGACCAAAATGATTTTAAACCTTAAAACCCTCTCTTTCAAAATATTTTGGAAAATGTTTCTACGATATTCTAAAGCTCGCATTTCGTTAAATGTTGCGTTTTTCGGTAAATCGAGCAAGGACAAAGTGGAAATAAATAAAAGAGAGGTGAACTCTTCAAAAAATCTTTCAAAACACCTTATTTAGAGGTTTGGAGTTGAAGAAAATAGAAGGGGAAGGAAGAAAACTAGTTGAGGAGAAGTTAGGCATGAATCCGGTTAGGACCAAAACTGAGCAGTCTTCACTAAAATAGGCATATCTTTTTGCACACTTAGAATTTTGATGTGAGGCTTCGACCATTGGAAATATTACTTCCGAGGCTTCAATTTAGACTCTCAATAATGACCTGAAATAGAGTCCGGACGAAGGAGATATGCCTATTTGAAGTCGAGGCCAAAAACCAGTTTTTTGCTTGTCGGCCACTAGTGAGGTTTGACGGCCATGTGTCGGCCAAGGGTGAAGTGTGTCAGCCATGGATAAGGTTTGTTGGCCACCAGTGATGGCCGGTCGGCCATTAGTGCAAAAAAGGCAGTTTTCTGCAGATATTTTCCCTCTAGTTGTTCCACACTGCTCCAGCTATCCTATATTGATATTTTCGACCTGAAGCCATATATTTCTATATATAGAGGACCTTCACTATTGTTTTGAAGGTTGGAAAAATTTTAGGAGTCTCTGTCTCTACAATTCTCTCTCTCTAGATTTCTCTATCTCTTTTGAACTTTTTTGCATACAAGTGTAGATACACTTCAAGTTTGCCTATCAACCCTTAACCAAAGTTGCTTATCTTTGGGATAAGATTACTTGGGACCCTCTTTGAGCTCTAGAAGGTGGTCTTGGCTTGATTTATTGCCTCAATTGTGTCTTGGCTTCAAGAGGTATAGCACTCTCCTTTTAAGCTTGTTTTGCACAATTGTTTCCCTATCTCTTTCCTTTTCTATTTTTGGACTGTTTTTGGCCTGTCTTTGGACTGTAAAAAACTCTATTTTTGTGGCCTAAAAGTGGTGATTTGAGGCCATTTTCAGTTAAGGGGTGGTTCACATTTCTTGCTTCTTTACTTGTAAAGCTTTTGTGCCTTTGTTCATCACTTTCAAATCAACTTTTTTGGGCCTTTTAACCACTGAATTTCAGAGTTTTTTCAGTGGCAAAAATCTCATTTTGAAGTCTAAAATTGGAGGGGTTAGCCTCCCCTCCTTGTGTCTTGTTTGCATGCCTAGTTAGCTTCATGTGTTAGCATGTTTTTCTAGCTTAACTTAGCTTAAGTCCAACATGTTTTAGCCTCTAAAATAGCCTGCTTTAGCTATGTTTTGGGCTATTTGGTTCATTTGAACTTTGTTTTGTATAGTTGTAGTGTAAATCCTTGCACTAGCTTGTTGTTTTAAGGCTTTAAACATCATTGGTGTGACTTGGTTACATGTTTTTAGTGCTTTTATCACTCAATTCCAGCATCTAAATCTCTGTAACCTCCCTCTTTGCTTCACCCTTTCATTTGCTTTTGAGGGTTGTTTCAAACTTGGGATCCTTTAAGCTTAAGATTGAGGTCATGCTTAATGGTTTAATCCTCTTTGAGGGTTCATTATCAAAGGCATGCTCTCTCTCTTGCCTTACACTATCCCTTGGTTGACACTTCCTTCACCTTAGAGGACACTCACCAATGGACTAAGTGATTAAGGAATGTTTTGGTAATTAAAATGTGTAAACAAAATTGACAAGTAAAAGTGACAAGATAAGCATGTCTTTGTGTTGCATTGCATGTGTTCAAATCGGACGTTAGTTTAAGCACAAGGAAAATGGGACATTTCATACTCAAAAGTGATGAAATGTGTCACTTTCCTAGGTCTCCATTGCCCTAGATCATGCATAATAGGGTGGTGGTCTTGTTGGTCATATTTGCGCATTTATCGAAATTGTACAACTTGGATCGTTGGCCATCATGCAATGAACTTGCTTGATTTGTGGTTTTGGATCCAAATGTGTCACTCCTTTGAGGTATTGAGATGATAAGGACGGATACAGTACAAACAAACCCTTAGAAAAACCCCCCTTTTTGCTCTGTTTGTGCTCTGTTGAAGCATGGTAATCCAATGCATCAGTGGCTGGCAATGCACCACCAGTGGCCGACAGTGCATCATTTCTGGCCGGCAGTGCATCATTTCTAGCTAACAGTACACCTTTTTGACCGGCAGATGGCCGGTAGTAGCCATACATAGCCGGCAGGTCACTAATGTAAGCCTCAGAGAATATTTGGTAAGGTGGAGCAAAAAGATTCTAGAAATGTTCAACTCTGCAAACAGAGGCTTCTGAGAGCAAAATGGTGGTCTTTTCAGGGCAAAAACCGAGCATGTGCATCTTCTACTTCCCTAGACAGAGCAGTGGCAACGTAGTTTAATGTCTTAAACACTTAGTTCATGTGCATTTGTGTTGTAAATTAATTAATTAGTTGGAGCTAATTAAGTGTTGCAATAATTAGTTAGTTTAACTAGTTATTTGATTTCGGTTTGTAATAGTTAGTTAACTAGAATAGTTAATTAGTTTTGCTTTGTGTTAGTTAGCTTAATTAGCGTAGCTAGTTAGCTATTATTCATTTGAACCCTCCTTCGCGAGAGCATAATGTTGTAATAAGTGTGCGTGCGTGCATGTATGTTTTCCAACACTACGTCTTTCTCCCTTTTACTTAAGCGCTTTTGATGGTTAGATTAGGGTCACGTTTCAATTAGCATACCTTATGCTTGCATCCATTCATTTTGTATTGCATGCACCGAGGCTCGGCACATAATTCAAACTGCATTGTCATTTCAATAAACTTATTTGAATACGTGTTTAATTGCATGTTATCAAATCGATTCATATGCCATATTAGTAGCCGAGCCTATTAAATGCATATTATATGTATTGCATTAGTCATCTTGCATAGTTAGGATCATGCATCTTTCTAACTAGTTTCTAATTTGTTTTAGAGTACTAGGTGAGTTTTTACACTTTAGCATACTTGCATAAGTGCGAATGTTGCCATGTCTAGCATGCTTGCCATGATGCTATGTGCTTAAATGCTAAACTGCTTGAATGCTTGTGGATGAATGCTTGTTGTTTGAATTGGAACGATTCAACAAATGTGCGTTTTAAACCTACTTTGTTAAGTGGCAAATCATGTTTTAAGCCCACTATGTTTGGTGGCAAATCTGCATCTTTAAGCCCCCTTAGGGTGGCAAATTCAAACAATTTTCTCAAACAAATATGAGTTGAATTATTCCAAATTGAGCAAACTGGTCTATACTTGATTGTGCGCATCACGTAGTAAAGCTAGTTTAATCATCGGAATAAGAACACATAATGTTTATAAAAAATCATATCAAGATTAGCAAAGGCCGATCTTTGATCGGGCGAGCGGGGGTGCTCAAATCATGACCTTCCCCTCTCGTACCTAAGTTTCTGAGCTGAGGCAACTTTGGTGATGACGGATACGTGGCCTTTGGCATAAGTCATGGGTTTTCTAAATTTTTCCAAAATAAAATATTTAGGTGGCGACTTTATATCTGGCAAAGCAGTCCAATTTTGGCACTTTTTAATTTAAAATCGATTTTCCAAAATGATTTACCGGATTTGGACTCTTTAGTGATTATCAGTTTCACATTGCACTTGTGAGATTAGATTCAGAACCGCGGGAGTCCGAACTGTGAGGCTTTTCTTTTCAAACCTTCCGAAAGGCGGGGCGCGAAAAAGGGTGAGCCACACTCAGGAATGAGGTATGTTCTAAATAGTTTACTTAAGAAAAAGAGCAACCAATATATTTGCGAGGTGAAAACTAACTAGATTGTTGGAGTAATAATTCTGGCACCATCGATCGGAGTTGTTCTTCTGTTTCAGGTGACCATCAAAGGACTACTCCAAGATCTGCTTGGATAAAGGAGTATCCCAAATCTACTCTCCCATAACTAGCACTATCTATGGGAATACTCAAACTCATCCATGACAGACCTAACGCAGGACCTTTTGCTCACTGAAGATAACGTTCCACCAGGAATAGTATTTGGGCCAGATGATACTCCCATGCGAAGAACTCTACACTTTGACCCATTGACTCTTTCTTTACTTTCGTCCTCAGTATAGAGCCATGCAAACCCTAATCAATCAATCAAAATGAAATGAACAGCGAATGGAGGATATGATAGCTGATAACGAGCGCTTACGTCAAGAACTGACCAAATCCTAACATACACCACAACATGATCGGGGCTGGTCACCGAAAAAGAGGGCAGCGCAACAACTTCGGCCCCGAAGGCATGACGGGGATAGTAGCGACTCAAGATCGTTGGATGAGGAGCCCAAAAAGTGGGGCCACACAGACACCTCTGACTCATCTGATCATAGTCCACGAGTGCGGCACAGGCATAACAAGAGGAACGATGGCTCTAACGCTAAGGATAAGCACAACGCCTTCGTATGACGTATTGCCAAGGCCACTTTGCCTAAAACGTTCAAAGCACCATCATTTACACTATATGATAGAAAATCAGACCCCACGAATCATGTTCAACATTACAAGCAAGTGATGACATTGCATGTCGACGACGAAGCGGTTATGTGTCGAATATTTCCCAGTAGCTTGGGATCACTCGCCGTCAAATGGTACTATAATCTAGAACCTGGATCAAGTGGAAGTTTCCATTAACTCCAGAAATCCTTCAAAGCTAGATTCATCACTAACAAAACTCAGTTGAAAAAGGCAGATCTCTTTAGGTAATGAAAATAAAGCAAGGAGAAACTGTAATAACCCTCACGCTATCCTAACCATACTTATATGCATTCATGTGATCTTGTCTTATAAACTTGCATTTCGAGTCTTGTCCTTGTTCGTTTAAGTGTTTCAGCATGTTTTGTACCTTGCTTGGTGTGAGTTTAGCCGAGGTCGTTTCCGTCTAGGATTACCTTGGAACCACTTTGTTGACCTCCACCTTCGCCCTAACATATTGGCCAAGATGTCAGTATCTAGGCCGAGGTGTTCATCACCGAGGCCGAGGTGTGAATCATCTAGGCCGAGATGTTACCTTTGCACCTAAGTGATTTTGTCTCGGAGAGGTATGACCTAGACCGAGGTGTGGCACAGCTTAGTCAAGTGTTGTTCTTTCCTAGCCGAGGTCATTATTCCCTACTTGCTGATGTCTTGTTCTTAGCCGAGATCATTACTCGCCAGAGTGCCCATGCCGTCTTGCTTGTTGAACACACTTTGTCATAGTTTTGTCTTGTCACTCAGCCACCTTTCTGTGTAGCACCAACCAGCTGCCGCCACGTGCCTCTGTAGAGGGTTAAGTCAGCCAGCAGACCTAGAATGTATCATTTTGTTGTATGTCTTTGTTTGTGAGGAGAGAGAAGCTCTAGAAGAAAAAGAAGAAGTTTAGAGTGAGAGAGTGGGCTTCAAGCCTGATTCCTAGAGATCAAACCATCAGATTCGCGTATTGAGGTTAGATTCTTGATCTACTCTTATCATTCTTATTGATCATCTAGCTGCATTGCATGATCGAACCCGTTTTGCATGTCATGCATCGATTTAAAGTTGGTTTTAGAAAGAGAAAATGGTGTTCATGTGTTCTTGAAATAAAGGTCTTGTTTGATCTGAAAGTTTGCATTAAGTTTCATGTTTTTGTGTTTGTTCTCACTAGATCCTGGAATATGGGTACCCAGGTCCATGTTTTTGAACTCATAACATGAAATCTCAGATTTTGTAATAGCAAATCACGATCTTTGCATTCATCTCCCTCGTGTTCTTGTTCTTCATGTTCATCATGTTCTTCAGAAAAGGGAAACCCAGATTTTCCCGACTTCATTCCTTTGAATGTGGCCATCGAGGCCACACCTCGGCCAGGGGATGTAGAACCTCGGCCTAGACCTGGTAGTTGCCCAGCATGTTTTCCCGAGATCATCTGCATGCGTGTGAAACTTGTTTGAAAGTGCATTCAACAGACTTTGCCATGTGTTTGTAGGATTTGGACTTGCCTTGACCCCGACGTTGAAGAACTAAGTGAGTAGTATTTTTAATAAAGCTATGTTATAATGCTTTGATGAAAGTTTCGTTTTGCTTCGTTTTGAAAAGTATTTGTAAGCATGAATGGTTATTCCTAGTTGGAAAATATATTTGTATTATCTTGTTTTGATGACATTCTTGGGAAGTCCGTACGTGCTAAGGGACTATAAGCATTTGTAGCACAAAGTTTGGAAGTTCGTACGTGCTAAGGGACTATAAGCATTGGTAGCACAAAGTTTGGAAGTCCGTACGTGATAGGGGACTCTAAGCCTTAGTAGCACAAGTCCTTAGTCTCCGGGGACTATAATGCAACGACACCATTGAATTGAGATATCTCCATTGTCTTGCCTTGTCTTGTCTTGTTTGCCACTGACGGTTCACCACGTGGGTTTTGTTTGCCGAGATGTCATCACTTGTATTATAATGATGTTAGTAAGCATCCTTTGAAACTTGACAGATTTGCTAGATGGACTTGGTCCATCCTTTGACTTGTACTAATTATGTTATGCATTGTTCGATAAAGATCTTGAATACCAGTCATGCAAACCCCTTTATTTCTTATACCATTCACTGAGTATCCAAGCTCACCCTCTCTATATATATGTAGGTGATGAGCAGGAAGGCGGTGACGCCTAGGTGTGACTCGCAAGCTTGTTTTGGGTTTTTGTTATGTCGGCCTAACTTGTATTCACGTCGGCAGTCTTGAAAATCATGCTTCTCGGCTTATAATGCTTGTAATTTACACATGTCGGCCGAAGAAGCCTTTTGATCAAGATGTAAAATGTATTTTGTACTTTATTGTATTTGTATCCAAGTTGTAATATTATGTAAAGTTGTATGCCATTCCATGTAACTTACGCACTGCTCTTATGGACCACCTGTACTTTAAAATTATTGCTTCCGCACTTGTGAGCCCCATATATAATTATACTCTGTTTGTGTGTGAATTTTGGAGGTTGGCCTTCGGTAATCCCAGATTACTGGCCATCACGGTACCAAACTAGTAGGGGCGGTTTGGGGTCGTGACAGAAACCTTGCATGAGTATTCAGCTCGTTATTGGAAGTGCTTTAATCTCATAGCCGATGATTTTAACGATTCCATGGAAGTCACAGCCTTCAAGATGGAGCTGCATCCAAACAGCCTGCTCAGAAGCTTACTAACTCGAAGGCCTCCTAAAATGGTCTAGTCCCTGATGAAAAAAGTGAGAGAATACTACAAGGTGAAGAACGATGCAATCAGGGTTAGAACCAACCTACAGGTCGAGGAATCGAAAGCAGTGCTGCTGGAGAGAACTTCGTCAAGAAGGAGTCCGGATAAAAGGGGCCGATCTAGGAGAGAGAACCGTCAGGATCCATGACAGCGGGATGAACAGTATCAACTAGAAAGCAGGCACCCAAAGTGGCCGGATAAACAATATACAGAGTTCACCGACCTAATAAGCAAAATTCTTAGCATAATTCAACATCATCCATTCTTTAAGTGGCCGGGTAAAATGTTCGGACTGCCCGATAAGAGGTGAAGGGATCAAAGGTGCGAGTATCATAAAGACTATGGACACCCGACCGATAAATTTTATGCTTTGAAAAATCATCTAGAGGAGTTGATCCAAGGAGGCTGACTAACTGAATACCTTCCAAAGACAGAGAACCCACCAAGTGTGCTCACCGTACGTCTCGACTCACAGCCCGTCGGCGTAATTCACATGATATACAGCATACCCTCATCTCTCGGCGTGAATGTGGTTCAGCTACAAGTTGCCGACTCTACCCTTGAGGCCGGCTGGCCAATCAAACGACCTCGCCTATCAAATGAGATCAACTTTTTAGATGTCGATCTCGAGGGAGTTACCACTCCGCATGATAACGCTCTAGTAATCGCTGCCAGTTAATAAGTTTGTCGTTGAGTGCATTCTAATTGACCAGGGAAGCACTTCTGAAATAAATCCTCAAACTCGGCTTGAATGATGCAAACTTGTTGCCAGCTGTAGCACGCGCCCGCGAGGGGGGGCCCGCTGTTACAGTTCGGACTCGATTTTGTGTCACGGTTCTTAATATGAACCAAAGAGTCCAAATCCGGCAAATCGTTTTGAGAAACAGATTTTTAGAAAAGAAGTGCCAAACATGGACTGCTTTGCCAGATACAGAGTCGCCACCTAAATATTTTTTATGAGGGAATTTAGGAAACCCTGACTCGGTGCCGAAGGCCACATGTCTGTCATCACCAGAGTTGCCTCGGCTCGGGAGCTAGGGTACGATTGGGGAAGGTCAGCTATGAGCACCCCCTTTCGCCCGATCCGAAGATCGGCCTCTACTAACCGTGATATCCATTTTGAAAACGTTATGTGTTCTTATCCCATTATTAGCCTAGAATTACTATGTTATGCGCACAGCAAACAAGTATAGACTAGATCGCCTAATTTGGAAATAAGCATTGCATATCCGTTTGTTTTGGGAAAATGTTTTGGAATTTGCTACCCGCAAGTAGGCTAAAACACAGATTTCAACGAGTGTTTCCAACTCAGACAATCCAACCTTCACCCACAGGCATTCAAACAGTTTATCACATAAGCATCTAGCCACATGGTAAGCATGCTGTCATGATAGCATTCACACGCATGAGATATGCTAAAGCATAAATGCTTACCGAGTACTCCGAGCCAAAACAATAAACTAGTTAGCCAACATGCATGGTCCTAGTTCATGTCAAATTGACTAATGCAACACATGCAGGATGCAATTAGAATAGGCTCGGCTAACCTAAACGTGGCATGTGAAAATGCACAAGTAGCATGTATTCAAGTTAGATTTGAAATACTAATGCAGTTAGCATGATGCGCCGAGCCCGGTGCATGCAAGACAAATGTATGAATGCACGCATGCATAGCATAAGGTATGCTAATTTAAATATGCCCTAGTCTACCATCATAAGCGGGTAAATAAAAGGGAAGAAAGACGTGGGGTTGGAAGACATACACACACTCACGCACACTTATTACACAATTGCCCTCACTCGGAGGGTCCAAATAAATATTACAGCCCGAATAATAAACGCATAAATTATTATAGAATTTCTAATTAATTAACAGAATGAATATAAAAAGAAAGGTGGCCACAGCCCCCGCCTTGGGATGCGCGAATGATGCATGCTCGAACCCGTCTCGCCCGGAAAGCCCGTACCATACCATTACTGCCTCTGTTTTCACTGCCTTGCTTCTCTGAACAGTGCCACAGTTCCAGGAAAGGTTCCTTGCATACTATAGAATACCATCGGCTGGAGGAAATTCCCACCGGCCATGTATAGTTTCCATCGGTTGCTGTTGGAGTTATCGGCCATTCACCAATGGCTGGTCGGCATTGAATTCTGCCGGTCGGCAGAAACTTCCTGCAGAAGACAGTTTTGATAGCAACAGAGGGCAGACAGTATATGGCATGGGATTTCAGGCACATGTGAGTATGGTCATGTTTCCCATCATGCTTTGAACTCAGGGAAGCATGGCCCTCGATCCTCGAGCAATCAATTGTGCATGATGGCCTAAGTGATCAAGCTTGCCATTTGATGTAAAAATGCATGCAACATACAAATGAGAACCAAGACCCTATCATGTCTAAATCAAGGGCCCCGGTGACCGAGAGTTAAGACGCATTACATCACTTATAGTATGAACGCTCCTTAACCCTCACACTTGGTTTGACACCCCAAACCAAGTAATGCAATGCATGTTATGCAAACATGGCTCAAAATGCAACATGATACTAACTATGCAAGGCATGCCAAATGCCATGCAACTACTATGGCAAACATACAATGCTAGGCATGTAAGATGCAAATGTGATGCAAATATGGACCAATATGCCATAAGGCTAGCATGGGACAACACCTTAGTGAACCAAATAAGCAACAAGCATATGATAAGCATGCAATGGTGGACTTAAACCAAAAGGGGCAGACCTCAATCCACCCCAAAACAGTGGCCAAAAGTGCCCAAAATGATGGACAAACACTCATGCCAACACGCAAGCCAATGGACCTAAGGCTAAGGCACAAAAAGAGGCACTTCACTTCCACCAATATGACCATTCATGGCATGAATTAGACAAGTAAAAACAGAATTTTAGCATGCAAAAATGGACTCCAAAAACCCACTAATATGGCAGCTTAAGTGGCTCCAATGAGATGCATGCACCAAAACTCATTTCTAGGCATAAAAGGGCACAACCTCAAAGCATGAAAGAGGTCACATATGCAGGCATACAAACATGATTTATGGACTGAAATACGGCCCTAAATGATGCCAAATCATGAGGATGGTCTAAGCTACACATGTTAGAGGGCCAATATACTCAAGGCTTACAAGCCAAAACACAAAAGGATGACACCAAACATGGCAAGCATGACTGAAACAGATGGCCAACAAGCCTTAAACATGGTAGAATAATGCCAATACCTTCATGAAATTAGGCTAACACATGCAAGAATCATGGCTTAAACACAAGATGCATTTCTAGGCCAAATAGAGGAATGTAAAGCAAGTATGTTAAGCATGCAAAAGGGCACAAATCCGACCAAAAACAGAGATGACATATGACCTAGAGACACCCAAAAAACTCTGAAATAGGGCCAAAATCAATCAAGCATGCATGTTAACCTTTAAGCCAAAAGACAAGGAAATGAGGCAATGAAGGGAGAGGGGTGTCCCTCCCCTATACAAGACTTCAAACCACCTTCCTCACCACTGAAAATCCACTGGTTTTTAGTGGTGAGAAGACCAAGATACTCAAGCAAACAAGGCCTCACAAAGGAGGCACCAAAAAGGCCAAATAAGGCCTAAGACGGTGAGTTTGAACTCAAACCACAAAACAACCTTAATGAAAGTTCTTAAGCATGAAAATATGAGCTTTGTTTATGTTATGCACAAAGCCTAAATCAGCAAGCAAGACAGGTAAAAAACTAGTGCAAGTTTGGGGAAACTAAAGCAAAGTGATTACCCTTGAAGAACACCTCAAGAACAGCCAATGCAGCCCTCTTCTTTTGATCAAAATCAGTCCAAAAACTCAAGAATCAACCCCCCAAGCCTCTCAATCTCGGAGCAAGGTGTAATGGTGTGTGTTTTAGTGCAAAAGTAAGGCCAAAATGCACTTTTGGGCTACCAAACACACACTAAGGGAGGAGAGAGTGGGAAATATAAAGAGAGATGATATATCTAGCAGATATATGTATATGAGCTCTGGTTTTTTAGGTTTAAAACTCCAACCTTAAACAATGGAGGAGGAGGGCTCTATATATAGACTAAGCAAATGGTTCTTGGCTTCTCCAAGAAGCCAAGTGAAAGGGGCAAAGGGTGCAAAGGAGTCTAGGCTTCTTGAAGAAGCTAAAACAGCTGTCAAAGCTTCTCCAAGAAGCTTAGCCAAGGGTTCATCCTTCTAGAAGGAACCAAGGGGTTCAAAGGCTCAAACCAGCCAAAACTGCACGGGGAGGAGTGATGGTGCATTCCAGCTGGCACAGCTGGCATGCACCATGCACCATGCCTCAAGGGTGCAAAGGAGTCACACCGGCCAGCAAAAGATGTCGCCGGCAAAGAAAAGTGCCGATTGGCAGTATATTATACCGACCGGCCATTGATTTTAAGAAACCAAGGCCGGCGGCACCCCTGAACAGCCGGTGATGTGTGGGGATGCCTCACAAGGCATTCCCTGCCCCTCCAAGGCAAAACACAAGTGTTTGGTATAAAACCAGACACTAAACAAGCGTGTTCGGAGATCCCGAGGCAAGGCGCGTAGCCGAGACCTTCGGGAACTCCAAACGAACACAAACATGGATGATCACCGGGTGTTCAAACGGTGACGTCCAAGTCTTGAGGACGGTCAAAAATGGGGTGTCTACACCAGCCGAGTACCCTCTCTTTGGCTTTAACACTAACCTAGAGTACCCCCTTGGAAAGATTGTCCTACCAGTACGTGCAAGCACCAAAACTCTGGAGGTTCAGTTCTTGGTTGTCAAACTCCCTTCGCCTTACAACATAATCATGGGCTGAACATGCTTTACGCAATACAAGTAGTACCGGTCACTTATCATCAATTACTCCAAGCCAAGGGATTCTTCAGCCATGTCTTCCGAGCCGACTCCAGGCAAGTTGTCCAAGTCAATAAAAATATCCTCTTCTTGCGGGCTGCCAATTTTGATTAGCTTGCTGGAGCTGACTTGTTCGAAATCCAAATGCAGTTCCCTTGTTGCTTCAGCTTGACGAACATCCGACTTGGCGCTTTCGTCTCTGTCGACTTGTTTGGCGATGGCGACTTTTACTCCACCGCCTTAATCAACGCCTTGATCGACCTATTGGTCGCCGTCAACCTATTCACTGGCTAACGAGTCCCCAATGCAGATATCCCTCAGATTGACAAAACTGGGAAATACGAGAGCCTCAAGTTGTTGTTCGCCTCTCGAAGTGGGGATATGATCGATCATCGAAAAATTCGAATAGGATGGGTCATATCTCAGTAATATATGTGCAACCCAACCTTGTCCTTGTAAATTCGGGCGGCCGACGAAGTCAAGGACAATCTTTACTCGGGCAAGCACAAGTTTGTCTGTGGAAGTAAGGGACCTTTTGAGATTGTTGCCTGCACAAGAAAGAAACGGTCAAAAGAGTGAATACCGAATAAAAATAGAAATTAGTGTGAAGTAATCGGTGACCTGGTTTGCCCTTGCGCCTAGGCACAAGAGTTTGGCGATCTTCCCCCTCGCCAAACGCCCAATTGCCGCGAACGACCTCCAACACGTCATCTACTCTTTTACCAGAGCTAGCATGCATGGTGACCAAATGGTGATTGGTGTCTTTTGCTCTCAGGAAGTATCGCCCTTGCCGACCAGAAGATTTGGCAAGGACGTAACAGTGCTGAATGGCCGAAATCCATAGGTCAAGACGGAGGCGGCGATTCAACTCTATGACACCCATTATGATTCGGTAGAAATTGACGTTTGGCTGGAATGGGATCAAACCCCATGTGACGCCCTAAAAATCAGGAACATCAGAGAATATATTAACAAATAAATACCGGGTTTATCTAAGATTATAAAATAGGAAACGTTACTAATGAGTCATTTGGTTAATAACCAAGTAAGATCCTAAGAATGTCGAAGGAGGCAATATAGCCTCCCTTCAAAGTCCAACCACCTTTAGCAAAGCTACCCTTTTGATAGATCTTAACAAGATATTAACACAAGGTCTACATGAGTTGACAATAAAAAAAGGAATAGGTAGTATATAAGATATATGTGTGTGTGTGTGTGTGTGTGTGTGTGTGTGTGTGTGTGTGTGTGTAATAATTACAAAATCATGTCTTAAATACAACATGGGATCTATCACTTACAATCTCCAAACACATTTACAAACTAGCTTCTAATCCTCCTAGGATAGCCATACGTCCTCAAATGCTTCAGCTTTATCTTCGATCGGTCTAATAGTCTTCAATACCGGGCATGAAACGCCATGAGCTTTGAATGCCCAATAAACACACACACACCCCGCCCATTTTTCCCAATCCAATACACCATTACAATTATAACAAGCAAGTAATGAAGCATGATAATCATTCGATAATATAGGATTACAAGGTTAGATGTTAGTAATCTAGAAATCTCCCAAAGAGACTTCGTCCCTCCAACCACAAGAATCGGACGCGGATTATTCGATATGCCCCCTCTTTTACTGCTTTGTTGCAGAACTCACCTCGGAGCCTACCAACGATTATCTACCACGTAGCGCCAACCAAAAGGCCTCAAAAGAGATGATAATAATCGGCCTTTCCCAAATCCCTCGTTACACCAAAATACCTAGGGTCCGAATACAACCATTCCGTTCAAGGGTTTCAAAAACCACTTATGCAAGACTTTACTTTCAAGGGGAGCACGTCTTGCTAATCAATTCAATTTGAACATAACTTTATCTCATAGTAGTGCTCATGTGATCGAAACCCCATTAGCCACCACATTAAGTTTTCCGTTAAGATTAACGTTTTAAGTTGGTTAGTACAAACAAGTAACAAAGGAATAATTTGCATAGATGTAAGCATCATCGAAGGACAAAAATAATAGGTATATAACCGTGACATATGTAATATCATATCAAGACATAATCATATATTAATAAGCATATTCATGAACACTAGAGCATAAAACACCAATGAAAAATAAAATTTCCAGATTCAGTACATCTTAAAGATTAAAATCAAAAGGGCTATTTCAATTTTTTCCCAAACTCGTCCTTTCTATGGTTCATAGAGAATTTAATCTAGTTTTCAAAATAGGTTTCGAAAATGAAATAAATTTTCTATATTTTTAGTTATTTAAGAAACACTCCAGCACTGTCCAAATTCATCAACCATTACGAAAATCGGATTTTCTCAAAAACTACTCACTCTTTTTCGATGAAACCAATTTTTCCTAAAAGATAACTCTTTAAGGAAGATTTGGACATAAACCCGAAGTCTAGGAGAGTTTTCTACATTTTTCTAGAATTTTTAAAAGTTGGTTGTAAAATAAATTTTTCATGCACAATACTCAAAATAAGAAGATTGGTGAGAAAAGGGGCCAACTAAAGGAAATTTTCCACTTCTTTTGTGATGAAAACATACTAAATAATGTATCAACAACTCATATTTTTAGAGTGATGGTATGCCTTTAGAAATAATGTGAGATATGGGAAGAAAAATGTAGTTTTGCATCTATTAAGAGAAAATACGAATAGAAGAAGGATTAAAACCCAATTCATCAACTTTGAACACATGAACACCATTACAACACTTCTTAAAATATAGTTTCAAGACTCTAATAACATGTATTTGAAAAATAAAAATAAAAGAGAGAGTTGTGTTGTGGCTTACTTGAGGCTTGGTTGGTTAGTTAACAAGACCTTCTCTTTCTTTCCTTTCTTCTAGCAAGCTCACCCTCTTCCCCTCTCTTTCTCTCAGCTGAATGAAGTGTTTGTATGTGTGTTCTTGTATGTAAAATGCTAAGGGTGAGGTTTCTTTTATAGGAAAATTAGTGCAAAAGGTCTAAAGTGCCCATTGGTTAGAATTGGATTGGATATTTTAGATTTACTTGGAATCTAATGGAATGGTGAATGGTTAGAGGCCTTAATTATACAATTAATCATGAGCTAGTTAGGATTTGGTTAGGAGTGGACTTAGGGTGGAGTCATGGTTCCATGTTTTGGGGGTACTTGCCAACACTTTTCCTTGATTTCATGGATATGATTTGAAAAAGTTATATAATTTTCTATTCCCTAGGGTGGCTGGCCATGTGAGCTGATTTGAGGGAATTGATTTATTTTTTTCTTGTGTACAATTGTTGGACATTGCAAAACATAGTGTATAATATAGGTTTAAAGGTACAAGTGTATATATATGTATATATTAGTACTAGTTTGGGGTCAATTAGCGATTTAATAAAAATGTGAGGGCTTTGGGTATAATTCATGTATTGAAACATTTATTTAAGTGTAGTATTTAATTTAATTAGGATTTTGATCTTCAATTCGGTTAAAGTTTCTTTATTTCGAATTAAACGGCTAGTCGTAATGAGAACCGAAAGCCTAGGGTTTTTTTGATCAGCAAATATAGTTAGGAAATTAATTTAATTATTATTAGGGCTTTGGTCACGATCCCTGAGTTCTCGGGTTCAATCAAGATTTGCGAGTTTTCGGTTGGCGTACGTTTTCAGCTCTACAGCTAAAATTGAAAATAAATAAGGGATCGATGGTCTATATTGAAATAGTTCAAAAGTAAGGGTCTAAATAAAATTACAAAGGTTAGGGGCCTTATAGTTAAATAATTAATATTAGCGTGTAAAAACGATTACTAAGCTATCGGGGTCGATTTGGATGCGTCTTCAATTATATGGTTAAATTTGTAAATAAACAAAGAACAAAGGGCTTTATTATAATAACTCAAAATTTAGGGATTTAATAGAGTTTACAAAAGTTAGGGGTCTCACCCTAATAATGTAATATAGACCTAAGGGTAGGGTGAAGGGGGAAACAGACTCCTCCCTCGGCAATCGCCAACAGACAATGGTGTTTTCTTCAGTCCTCTCCATGTCAACTTCACCATCTCCGACTAGGGATAGTTGAACGTCATCAAGGATGGAAAAATGACGAAAGGCAACAACTCTATCTTCAGAAAGAAGAGCCTTTAGGTGATTCACCATTGGAGGATTGGAGTAAAAGATAACAAAAAAGGAAATGCGAAGGACTAAAAGCACACAAATGAAAAAAGAAAAGAATAGAGCTTAGAAGACTTACAAACAGAAATGAAAGGGTGGCAAGCAAGAGGAAGAACGAGTAAGGTTGCAGATGAGGCCTTGGAGTTAAAAGATCATATATCTTGAGCAACAATAAAGTCCCATATGAAACGAACGGATGGAAGGAGTTCAAATCGCATTTAATGTAGAAAAAGTACGAAAAGGTGGGAAACAATAATCATTCCTTTTCATCACATCTTTTCTGGCACGACAGTAAAAAGGCGTGTCCACCGCATTCCCAGACTCCAAAGCGCTTCAAAACGTCAAACTGACCCTTCGCTGACCGAATATGCCAACTGCACAAAACCACACATAATCGAATACTCGGAGGGCAATTGTGGGAGCCAAATTTACAGTAGCCCAAAGGACACGGGTCTTAGTAACTTAGCCCAACACAATTGGGCCCAATTTGAGGTCAGCCCATTAGGCAGGACTATTGGGCCGAATTAGAGCCGACTAAGATTGGATAGAACAACCGCTAAATAACAAGCCTCAACATTTGATAGCTGAGCAGAGTAGCTCAGATAAGTCAGCGTCTCGTCTAGTTGTCGATTCCTCGCCATACAGTGCAATAGAGAAATGGGCCCCTACAGGGGATGCATAGTAGGAGATAAAAACCGGAGGAGAAACTCTATAAAATGAAAGAGAGGGCTCATGAATGAGGTATGTTCTAAATAGTTTACTTAAGAAAAAAAAGTAACCAATATATTTGGGGGGTGAAAACTAACTTGATTGTCGAAGTACTAATTTCGGCACCCCCAACCAGAGTTGTTCTTTTGTTTCAGGTGACCATCAAAGGACTGCTCTAGGATCTGCTTGGATAAAGGAGTATCCCAAATCCACTCCCCCTACAGTGTTGTTAAATCTCTTTTTGTAGTCTCATTTTGAGTTTGCAATATTAAGACTTTTATTGTATTGTTTTACTTATATATCTATATATATCTTTGTAACCTAAGTTTATTTTTCGTCAACTTATGTAGACCTTGTGTTAATATATTGTTAAGATCTGTAGAAAAGATAGCTCTACTATCTAAAGAGATTGGACTTATAAGGGAGACTATTTTGACTGCTTCGATCTTTTCTAGGATCTTACTCAGTTATTGACCGAAGGACTCATAGTGATCTTTCCTAGACTTCAATCTTAGAGTAGATTTTAAGGCGTCACACTTGTAATCTTAAAAAAACCCTGTATTTATTTGTTAATATATTCTCTGATATTTTCTATTTTGGGGGGTCACAATTACCTAATTTCATAACATAAATGTGAATAAGAAATAAAATAAAACAATTTTATAAACCAAAACTCATCCATTTCTCATAAATTATTCGTCAGAGTACTTACATTAGATTATAATACATGGAAAAACAGAAAGAAAGAAGTGTACATAAAAAAAATGTTATAAGTGCTTACATCTGTTGGAGATTTCTTAAAAGCTTCAAAACTTTATTTTTTATTTTTTTATTTTATTTTATTATTATTTTTTGTATTTATTTATTTCTTTCTTTTAATAGTCTTATTTGTTTGAATCTTTTTAAACTTGTATTTGTTTTCAAAATGAATGGGTATGTCTGTTCCCAACAGACATCAAAGAGTCTATTTAAAAGAGGACTCCTACTCAGGAAAAAAAAACAACGTATTTTGATTACATTCTCTTTCTCTTCTTTGTTACTGATACAGACTTGGCAAATCCATCTGGTGTAACTGTGCAATGTGTCAGATTCCTGTGAATTCTTAGGTTGTATCTTGTAGTCGTTTGTGATCGTTAGAATCTACACAGAGGGAGCACATAACGACTTTAGGACAACCTCTTTGACGTGCCTCTCCGAATCACACAGGCTATTTTTTGAATCTTCCTCTTCTTCTTCAGTATTTTGAATTATGTATATATGTATACATAATTTTTGAAACTGTATAAAACCTATTTTCAGAATCTATTTTATTCAATATCATTATTTTGTAAGATCGATTTAGAGTAATTATTTTTCAATTCACACAACAATCTAAAGTTGTTAAGTTTTTTTTTTTAAAAAAAATATTATTACATTTTCTATAAATTCAATTCTTAGTGTTCTGTACAAAACCCTATTTTCATTGACTTGCATAGTTTATTCCTTTTGTTAATCTTACTGGGCATAAACATAGTTGTTTTGATTAACTTTTATTGATTAATCCTAAGTGCCATTAACATATCATTAATGATAATTTTTTAACTTGTTGACTATTTTTCTTTTTTTTTTCTTTTCTAAAACCTCATAATTTTCTGAAAACAATCCATGTAAAACTGTTGTATAAAACTATTTGTTTGTTGCATGAAATTCCGTGTAAACCTGTTTGTTTCTTTAATGTTTTTTATGATTTATGATATAATAAAATAAGAGGAAAATAATAATAAAACATTTATATTACAGGCTTAATTTGTATCAAGATTTTGTCTTTGTCATCTTTTATAAATATATATTATTGAGTTGTTGGATGTTAATTGTCAATTATAAATTTAATAACATCTGTGATTGTTTGATTGTTATCTCTTAGAGGTTTTATAATTGTTTGCTCTCTTGTACCTTAACTTATTTATTTTTATAGCTAATTTAGAAGAAAATGTTAGTGTGAAACCTGAAAATTTTAATGGTAACAATTTTGAAAGATGGCAAAAACAAACAAATTATTGGTTGACCGCGTTGGGTCTTATGTCTGCTATAGAAGATCAGGATTTTGTTGGATCTTGGTTGTCACCCGAACAAATTAAATTTCATTGTTATAACAGAATCCTTAGTGTTTTGTCTGACCATTTATATGATGTGTATCAGTCAACCACCTCGACTACAAAAGAACTATGGAAAACCTTAGAGGTCGAATATGGAACTATAGATGCTAGTATTGATAGGTTCATTGTCTCTAATTTTAATGGGTATAAAATGAAAGATGACATACTTGTAGGAGACCAAATACACGAGTTTCAAGAATTACTTAGAAAAGTAGAAAATAAAGGGACAAGTTTTAGTGAGGAGTTTAAAGTGTCTTGCCTTATCGATAAATTATCTCCATCTTGGAATGACTTTGGTAAGCGTCTTAGGCACAAACAAGGAGATTTGTTATTAACTCAACTAATCAATACACTTAGGGTGGAAGAGAAGCATAGGTCAAATCTAGAAACTAGAAAACAGAAAACTCCTAAGGTAAATTTGGTGGAGAATGAGAATAAGAATAGTTCCAACAATAGGAATACCTTTCAACCTAAAGATAAAATTTTCAAGAACAACTTTAAGTTTAAATCTAGCGGTCAAAATGGAAAACACCATAATAACAACTATCAAGCCAATGTTAATAATTTTAAGGGACAAGGGAGTGGCAAAAGGTTGTGTTATGTATGTGGAAGAACCAATCATTATGCTAAGGATTGTTTTTTTAAGAAGACTGATGAGTATAAACCAATGTTCAACAATAAGCAAAGAAATCAAGGTCATAATGCTCAAGTAAATGTGATTTTGGAGAAAGAAAGAATTGTCGAACCATCTTTTAGTTATAATCCTGAAATTAATTCTACTTTTGAATATCAAGATTGGTGGTTAGATTCTGGAGGAGAAGCTTATATAATTTTGGGTATGAAATTAGGGAAAACAACCAAAGGTATTACATTAAATCAATCTGGAATCCTAGAGAAAATGCTAAAAAAGTTTGATTATTATAATCTCAAACCTGTTTCGTCTCCTTTTGATCCTAGCATGAATTTGAAGAAAAATAATGGTGTACCTGTATCTCAACTTAAATTCAAATTATTGGATCACTTCTCTATATTGCTAATAAGACTAGACTTGATATTGCCTATGCTGTTGGGAGATTAAGTAGACATACTCATAATTCTAGTAAAGATCATTGGATTATTGTGGAAGGAGTTTTTAAATATCTAAGAGGAACTCTAGATTATTCACTTTGCTTTAGTGGTTTTCCTAATGTGGTAGAAGGTTATAGCAATGCTAATTGGATAACAAATAACTTAGATGTTAAGTCTACTACTGGGTATATATTTATGTTAGGTGGAGCAGCAATATCTTGGGGTTCTAAAAAACAAACTGTTATCTTTAGAAGTACAACAGAATCAAAACTTATAGCCTTAGATACTACATGTACTGAAGCTGAGTGGATTAAAAATTTACTCATTGATATTTCATTTGTGAAAAATCCTATACCTGCTATTTCCATATATTATGACAATAGAGCTGTAATAAAACTTGTGAGACAAGCACGTACTAATAAAAAGATGAATAGACATATGCAAGTTGAATAAAAAAGTTGTATATTTGAATTATATGAAATCTGAAAAGAATATTGTTGTTCAGTTAACAAAATGTTTATCTAAGAGTGTAATCTTTGATTTATCGAGGGGGGGTGGGTTGAAGCCCATAGGGAGTCAATTAAGGAAGTAACCCGACTTCTGTGATTGGAGACCCTATGAAGGAAGTTCAACGGATAGGAATAATCCTTATAGTGTGACTCGTATTCCAACACTTTAAAGAAGGAGACCTTATTAAATTTTGTGGGAGCCGAATAATCAGGGGATGCATATAGGCCGAGTACATATTTAGAAAATCAGGATATATACTATATTCGCCCGTCTTCTACATTCTAGATGCCGAGTATCCTAATCAGCCACAAAGCCAGTTGAGCAAGGAACTGAGTGAAAGTTGGAATAGGACAAAAGGAGGGTCGAGTGAACAATCACATGACAGATCAAGAGTGGGTCCTACGCTGAGGACCAGGAGCGTATATAAATAGAGGAACAACAGCCAAAGTGAGGTATGTGAGAAAAAATCTAACTTGAGGTATAAGCAACCAAAAGAGTATACATTGACTTATCCGTCGGAGTGCTAATCCCGGCACTCCCGACCGGAGTGTTCATTCCTTTTCAGGTGACTAGCTGAGGGTCACAAGCGTCCTACAGGATCAAAAGAGTATTTCCGAACCACTTTTCCACAATAGCCGTCGTCTGTGGGAATACTCCAGCATATCCATGGCGGGCGTGACGGAAGATCCTCCGGTAGTCGCTGACGACCTTACACCACAAGATGATACCACTCCAAGCAATATGCTTGGACCAGAGAATATTACCGCACGAAGGGCCTTAAACTTCGACTCACCTTCAACTTCAGCACATGAGACAATGCAAGTGATTATGGATCAAGCAAAACAAAACGAACAAAGGTTGGAAAACATGATGGCTGAGAACGAACGCCTTCGACAGGATTTGGCCTTGGAGGTGGCAAAATCCCAACAAGCTACACGCCAAGACCCTGGCTGACCTCTGAGAAAGGACGGTCGACAACCTCAAGTTCGGAGACACGATAGTGGCAGTGATTCTGACTCATCATCTCCAGAACCTACAAAGAAGGGACAAGTCGAAATCTCCACCTCTTCTGAAGAAAGTCCGCGTGCATGGAATCAGCGCAGAAGAAATGATTCAGACGAAGAGGATCAACAAGACCTCTTTGTGCGACGGATTGCAAGGGCAGTACCACCCAAAAAGTTCAAAGCTCCATCGTTCACCCTATACGACAGGAAATCGAATCCCACTGATCACATCTGTCATTATAAGTAAGCCATGACGCTGCATGTAGACGATGAGGCCCTCATGTGCCGAATATTTCCGAGCAGTTTGGGACCATTGGCCGTTAGATGGTATTATAAATTGGAACCAACATCAATTAAGAGCTTCCATCAACTCCAAAAATCTTCAGGGCAAGGTTCATTACCAATGAGGTCCAGCCAAAGCAAGCCGATTCTCTCTGGGCAATGCAAATCAAACTAGGGGAAACCTTACGAGCGTATTCGGCGCGCTATTGGGAATGTTTTAATCTCGTAGATGATGCCTGCAATGACTCCATGGCCATCACCGCCTTTAAAATAGGGTTTCATCCTGATAGAGCCCTCCGTAGTTCCTTGACCAGAAGGCCCTCTAAAACAGTCTGGTCGTTAATGAAGAAAGTCGAGGAATACTGCAAAGTGGAAGATAACGCTTTGCGGGTCAAAGCCGAGCACAAGGCCAACAAGACGGCCCTATCTGAAATCTTTCAGCCAATAAATTATGTACCATCACGAAGCCCTGAACCACGAAAACGGACTAAACGAGACCAAAGACAAGATTCACGCCGCTCAAATGACCAATGTCCACACCGGGCTAATGAACAACTTCAAGTGGATAGCAGGTGCATAAGGTGCACGGACAAGAAGTATACGAAGTTGTCGGAGCCGATTAGCACAGTTATGTCTAAAGTTCAACATCTGCCGTTCTACAAATGGCCACCCAAGATGGTGGGACCTCCCGACACAAGGAGACGGGATAGGCGGTGCGAATATCACAAAGACCACGATCATAATACTGACAGCTGCTATGCTTTGAAAGATCACCTTAAGGAGTTAGTACAAGACAGTCAACTTAAGCAACGCATCTGAAAGAACAACTCAACCAAAATAGTAGCTTTACGGTAGGATTTACCTCCGCTCGGCGTAATTCATATGATATACAGCTTGTCGACAACCTCCGCCGTACACATAATTCAGTTGCATCCTAATCCCCATAAGCAAATCACTCCAGCGAAACGGCCCCATGAAGCTGTGAGTATTACTTTCGATGATTTAGATTTGGCCGGTGTAACGCTCCCCCACATTGATCCCGGTCACCAAACTATACGTAAACCGATTCACTGTTGAACATGTTCTCATTGACCAGGGGAGCACTTCGGAAGTTATGTACTACAAGACCTTCATCAAACTTGGCTTCACTGAGTCAGACTTGTCTCTAGCTCACTATTCGTTATTCGGCTTTAACGCTAATCTGTAATATCTGTTGGGCAAAATCACGCTTCTAGTCCAAGCGGGCTCCTGATCAGTGGATGTGGAATTTTTGATTGTCAAGCTTCCTTCACCGTACAATCTCATCATGGGACGAACTTGGCTACATACCATGGAGGTCGTGCCAAGCACCTATCATCAACTACTTCGCTTCCCAACTGAACGCGACATTGAACAAATTCGTGGTTCCCAAAAATCGACACAAGCATGTTATCTTCTTGCCGCAAAAACGCCAAGAGAGCTGGAAGTGAATTCTATTGAGGTGCCGGATCGAGAGAGCCTCAACGATGTTGGGCGGCTCCCAAGTGAAAAGGCAACCGAGGCCCTGGATCGAGTTAAAATTGACGAAAATCCTGACAAGTTCTTCATGGTCGGCGCTACCCTGAATAAAGTCGATAGGCAGCAGCTAATTTCCTTCTTACTCGGCAACCTTGATGTATTCGCGTGGTCGCCGTATGAAATGCCGGGGGTGGATCCATCTGTTTCTCAGCATCGTTTAAACGTTGATCCCAAATGTAAACTGATTATTCAGAAAAGCCGGCGTACAGCCGTAGAACACACTGCTGCTGCTGTTGAAGAAGTTAACCGGTTGCTTGATGCCGGGGCGATCTGGGAAGTGACCTATCCCACATGGATGTCGAACACTGTGGTTGTAAAGAAGAAAAATGGGACTTTGCGTGTTTGTGTGGATTTCACGGAGTTAAACAAAGCTTGTCCCAAGGATTGCTTTCCCCTCCCCAAAATAGACCAACTCGTAGATGCCACCTCACATCATCAACGTATGAGCTTCCTGGATGCCTACAGAGGCTACCATCAAATTGCCATGCATCCGGAGGACCAAAAGAAAACTGCATTCCTCATCCCAAGAGGGACCTATTGTTATAAGGTTATGCCTTTCGGGCTGAAGAATATAAGGGCAACTTACCAGCGACTAGTCACCGCCATGTTTAAGGAGCAACTCGGCTGTATTATGGAAGTGTATATTGACGATATGGTGGTCAAGTCCAAAGAAGAGCAAACTCACTTGGCCGATCTGGAAGAGACATTTGGCATTCTACGCAAGTACAAAATGAAGCTGAACGCCTTCAAATATGCATTCAGGATCGAATCCGGCAAATTCCTTGGCTTCATTGTTAACCACTGCGAAATCGAAGCCAACCCAAGGCAAATCACAGCAATCCTAGAACTTGGCCCTCCTCAGTTGGTCAAAGAGGTTCAAAAGCTGATGGAGATGGCCGCCGCACTCAACAGGTTCAACAGTCGTTCCACAGATCATCGTCGACAATTCTTTCATACCCTTCGACAAGGTAAAGCTTTTGAATGGACCTCTGAGTGCAAAGCCGCTTTGAACGGTTTGAAGACTTACCTCCGATAAGTTTCACTCTTGACAACACCTTCGGCAGGTGATCCGCTCATTTTATATCTGGCAGTTTCTGACTGGGCTGTCAGTGCCGTACTGATAAAAGAAGAACTTGGGGAACAGCGGCCAGTCTATTATGTGAGCAAAGCAATGGTTGACGCCGAAACACGTTACCTTCCGTTCGAGAAACTCATCCTTGCTCTCGTCATGGCAGCAAGAAAATTGATGCATTATTTTCAGGGGCGTACCATTGGGGTACTCACGAACTACCCCGTCCGGTCAGTACTCCGTAGTTCAGAAGCATCAGGGCGCATTTCAAAATGAGCTCTGGAGCTCAGCTAGTATGATATTCAATTTCTACCCAGAACCTCGATCAAGGGGCAAGTGCTCGCCGACTTTGTGGCCGAATTCACTGGATGCCTCGCCGACTATAAGTCTGATCAAATTCAACCTAAGCCAAATTAGAGAATTTACGTGGGGGACATTTGGCAGCTGTACTATGACGGATCATCCAGCTAACGTGCCAGTGGGGCAGGTGTAGTAATCATGGCTCCCGACCGGGCAATAATCGAGCAAGCAGTCAAACTCAGCTTTGAAGCATCGAACAACGAGACCGAATATGAAGCATTACTAACCGGCTTACGGAATGCACATCTCTTGGGTGCTCAGCGTTTGCTTATCTTTTGTGACTCAAAGTTAGTCATCAAATCAGTTGAAGGGGGAATACGCGGCCAAAAACGACCATATGGCAACTTACATGAAAACGATGAGTTCCTTGCTGGGAAAATTCCACCATCATGAATTGAACCAAATAACCCGAGATCAAAACACACATGCAGACGCCCTGGCTTGATTAGCCTTTGCCATCAACTCAGATTAAACGGACAATTGAAATAGGGTTCATCCCTAAACCGAGCATCAGCCCTTTGGAGTTAGTCCAGATCAATGTTAAAGAATTAGGGCCAAGTTGGATGGACCTTATCGCTACATTCTTGTCTTCCGAACAGCTCCCGACGGATAAGAAAAAAGCACACAAACTGCGAAATAAAGCCTTGTGATATTACTTGGATTCGCAAGAAAAGCTATACAAGAAATCCCTTTCTGGTCCATACCTAGAATGTGTTCATCCGGATAAAGTCGAGGAACTCCTGATTGAAATACATGAAGGTAGTTGTGGTACCCATTTTGGCGGATGCTCTTTGGCTCATCGAGCTGTGACACAGGGGTATTATTGGCCGACAATTAGAGCTAATGCCGAGTGTTACGTCAAGAAATGTGAACAGTGCCAGAACTTCTCCCCTTTGACCCATTTGCTTGCTGAAGAGTTAAGCCCAATAGGGACTTGACATCGTCGGACCATTACCTCGTGCCCCGGGCAACAAGCGATTTTTGATTGTCGCGACAGATTATTCATGAAATTGGTCGAAGCGAAGGCACTAACACACATTCGAGATACTGATGTGAAGCGTTTTGTATAGAGAAATATCATAACACGATTTAGTATTCTAAGAGCACTTATTTCAGACAACGGCACCCAATTTGATTGCAGCGTCTACCGAGAATTGTGCAGCAAGTATGGTATACGGCCCTATTTCTCCACCTCTGTTTATCCACAGAGCAATAGTTAAGCTGAAGCCTCCAACAAAGCCATTTTGGATGACATCAAGAAACGGTTAGAGAAAGCTAAAGGAAAGTGGGTTGAAGAGCTCCCCAGTGTGTTGTGGGCTCATCACACTACACCAAGGCGATCAACTGGAGAAATGTTGTTTGCCCTATGCTTTGGGACTCAGGCAATTGTCCCCCTGGAGATCGGCCTAGCCATTCTGAAAACGAAGGTCTTTGACTTGGGCCATAACGACATGATGCTAGCTTTGGATCTAACTCTGATTGAAGAACGACGAGACCGAGTCCTCACGTCTATGGCACGGTATCAACAGCAGCTCGCTAAAGCATACAATCAACGTGTGCATCTGCGACGTTATATACCCGGAGAACTGGTCCTGAAAAAAGCTATTCCCGCTACTAAGAACCCCGCCGACGGAAAGCTAGGTCCCAATTGGGACGGCCCCTATCAAATTGAGTCAATTGCCGGCACAAGGGCATATCGGCTCAAAGACATGTCTAGGAAGAGTCTGCCACGCCCTTGGAATTCCACGCATTTGCGTAAATTCTATCATTAACCCTACTTGTGGGGCATGATACTTGATTTGAATGTTCACCGTCTACAAATTTCATTTTTGTAATGCAAAGTCTCTTATTTTCTCACTGTGAAATTCAATTCATCAAGTTATAAGCCTCCGGATTCGGAGCGCCCTTCGTAGATATCACGATTGCCCAAGATATAAGCTTCCAGATTCGGAGCCCCATCCGTGCAAGACACGCTTCGCCCGAATAAGTCTCCGAATTCGGAGTGCCGTTCGTGGATATCACAATTGGCCAAGATATAAGTCTCCGGATTTGGAGCCTCATCAGTGAATGACACTTTTGGGCCGAACAAGTCTCTGGATTCAGAGCGCCCTTCGTGGATATCACGATTGGCCAAGATATAAGCCTCCAGATTTGGAGCCCCATCCGTGCAAGACACGCTTGGGCCGAATAAGTCTCCGAATTCGGAGCACCCTTCGTGGATATCACGATTGGCCAAGATATAAGCCTCTAGATTCGGAGCCCCATCAGTGAATGACACTTTTAGGCCGAACAAGTCTCCGAATTCGGAGCGCCTTTCGTGGATATCACGATAGGCCAAGAGATGAGCCTCCGGATTCGGAGCCCCATCAGTGAATGACACTTTTGGGCCGAACAAGTCTCTGAATTCAGAGTGCCCTTCGTAGATATCACGATTGGCTAAGATATAAGCCTCCGGATTCGAAGCCCCATCCGTGCAAGACACACTTGGGCCAAATAAGTCTCCGAATTCGGAGCGCCCTTCGTGGATGTCACGATTGGCCCAGATATAAGTCTCCGGATTCGGAGCCCCATCAGTGAATGACACTTTTGGACCGAACAAGTCTCCGAATTCGGAGCACCCTTTGTGGATATCAGAATAGGCCGAGAGATAAGCCTCCGGATTCGGAGCCCCATCCGTGCAAGACACACTTGGGCCGAATAAGTCTCCGAATTCGGAGCGCCCTTCGTGGATATCATGATTGGCCAAGATATAAGTCTCCGGATTCGGAGCCCCATCAGTGAATGACACTTTTGGGCCGAACAAGTCTCCGAATTCGGAGCACCCTTCATGGATATCACAATAGGCCGAGAGATAAGCCTCCAGATTCGGAGCCCCATCCGTGCAAGACACACTTGGGCCGAATAAGTCTCCAAATTCGGAGCGCCCTTCATGGATGTCACAATAGGCCGAGAGATAAGCCTCCGGATTCGGAGCCCCATCCGTGCAAGACACACTTGGGCCGAATAAGTCTCCAAATTCGGAGCGCCCTTCGTGGATATCACAATTGGCCAAGATATAAGTCTCCAGATTCGGAACCCCATCAGTGAATGACACTTTTGGGGCGAACAAGTCTCCGAATTTGGAGCACCCTTCGTGGATATCACAATAGGCTGAGAGATAAGCCTCCGGATTCAGAGCCACATCCGTGCAAGACACGCTTGGGCCGAATAAGTCTCCGAATTCGGAGCGCCCTTCGTGGATATCACGATTGGCCAAGATATAAGTCCCCAAATCCGGAGCCCCATCAGTGAATGACACTTTTCGGCCGAACAAGTCTCCAGATTCGGAGCACCATTCGTGGATATCACGATTGGCCAAGATATAAGTCTCCGGATCTGGAGCCCCATCAATGAATGACACTTTTGGGCCGAACAAGTCTTCGGATTCGGAGCGCCCTTCGTGGATATCACGATAAGCTGAGATGAGCCTCCGGATTCGGAGCCCCATCCGTGCAAGACATGCTTAGGCCGAATAAGTCTCCGAATTCGGAGCGCCCTTCGCGGATATCATGATTAGCCAGAACAAGTCTCCGAATGAGCCTCCGGATGCGGAGACCTTTCATAGAAATCATAATTGGCCAAAACAAGACACCTCGGAACTCGGCGTTTCTTTCATTTGTATTATGACTAACGAGCACAAACGCAATAGGCGAAAAATAGTAAATAGTATAAACAATATTCTAGTATTTAAAATGATACGTTTTATTAAATTGATCGAGATTACATAGTTTACATTCAACTTGCGTTAAAAACACTACAATAGATTCATTTTTATTCGACGTCACCTTCGTCGTCGCTTTTTTCGACTTCGTAAGTCGCAAAAGGAAAATCGTTATTCTGGTATAACGGTGACGCCGAGTTAATGCCTGTTGCCCGAAGAGCCTCCGTGCCACGGAGGGCCTTAACCCACCCGTGCTTGAATCCCCGATTCTCGCATCGACAAACTTCCACAGCAAGCTTTTCCTTCGTCTTGTCTATCCCAACTTTTCGGCCGTGTGGAAGCCTCGTTCATAAGCCGTGGCCCTCGTAGTCTCTATTGCAAACATACTTGCCGTATCTCGATCGACAATCACATGACTTATCAATCGTTGGGTCACCCATTTCTCCACAATTGGGTTAGCTGGGCCGGCCGAATGTGTCTCGGCAATCTTGGCCATCAATTCACGCTTACCCTTCTCCGTGCGAGCTTCTAAGTTCCGAATGCATTCATCCTTCTACTCTATCTCCCACCGCGCGATACGTAGACGTATGCCGACTTCATAGGCAGTATACAGCCCTCTCACCACTCCATGGATGCCTTCCCGAAACACTTCGAAATCCGGTCAACCGACCATTGACTGCTGGACTTCTAGTGGAAAAATCTGTCGAACGAACTTGACTGCCACATTTGGATCGTGCACAATTAAATCCGCTTCCATCATTGGTTTGTTCCCCACAAAAACTGTAAAACTCAACGGGCGAGGTGTCGCACCGGATTCTCCCCTCGAACACGGTTGAGGGGAGTTGCCCCATTGTTGTTTTTCCCTTCTGGGTGACCTACTTCGACGACGTGGGACTAGAGTCTCTCCCGTTCCTTCGACATCCTATTGCCCGTGCGCATAAGCTCACCACTTCAATTCATCTCTGCGTCCAGCTCAGTCAATGTCCTCCCCTCTCCTCTACTATTGAAGAATAGTCTATTTGACATTCACAGTTATTTACCCTTTCTCAATAGACTGGAGTAAGTCGAGTTTGAACACACTAATGGGACCTACGCATACGAAGCACTCACCCCATTTGTTCCCTACAAGTGCAGCACCTCCGAAGCAATCTTATTAATGCTAAAATTTTAAAAGCCTGGTGCTGATTGAATCATATGCCCCAGCCATTCAATGAGCCACCGATATTCGGCGTCCCAACTCATGCACCAGCTGGGGCAAGAGCAGGTTCATTAATCTAATCGGCCATAAGGCAAGCCCTTGCGCCGATCGGGTTAAGTGCCCCAGCCAATCCATGAGCCTCCAATATCATTCGGCGTCCCAGTTCATGCACTAGCTGGGGCAAGGGCAGATTCATTAATCTAATTGGACATAAGGCAAGCCCTTGCGCCGATCGGGTTGAGTGCCCCAGACGCTCCATGAGCTAATATCATTTGGCGTCCTAGTTCATGCACTAGCTGGGGCAAAGGCAGATTCATTAATCTAATCGGCCATAGGGCAAGCCCTTGCACCGAGGGGGTTGAGTGCCCCAGTCGCTTCATGAGCCTCCAATATCATTCAGCGTCCCAGTTCGTGCATGGCTATAATCGGCCAGACGCTGAACCCTTAAGCCGTTTCACTTGTTAGTCTATTAAATTTTCATACACCTTTACAAATTGTTAACTACTGATTCTTTTAGTTATTTGGCTAAAGAGCAAAGAGGCAGAGGATGTTTAATTGATTCGGTTGACTTATCGGATATACTATTTACTCGTATAACAAACAAAAGAGCATAAGGAATTGTCATTAATGAATTAAAGACAAATAGTATATACAGTAAACTTGAGAGCATAGAAAATTTTCATTAATAAATTGAGCGCTAATAGCAGTCATTTTACACATGAAAATTAGCTTACATTTAAAGAAGTGAAAATCTACTAACAAAAACCGACAAAAACTGTGCATCTAAGATGCCTACCAAAAACCACAATAAGCCTTAATCAATCTTCAAGGTCAGACGCCAGCGGCTGGTCCACCTGCTCATATGGAATCAGCTGCGCCAATGTCACATTCGCAGCAGTAAGGGCTTTGACCCAGCCATGTTTGAAGCCCCGATTTTCGAACTTCGGCACTTCTTCCATATAGCTTTCCAAGGCGGCATCCTTCCCAGCTTGGAATGCTTTGGAAGTCTCGGAGTCGGCTATTGCCTTTGCCTTCTTCGATTCTTCCAAGTTGGCTTCCAGCTTGGCGATTACCTCCTGGGCTAACTTGAGCGCATCCTCGCTCGTCTTTGCCCTCTCCTCGGCAACAAGCCTTAATTGGTCAGAATTTCTCGCTTGCTCGGCCTCAGAGTCGGCTCTCACTCGTTCCTCCGCCGCTTGCGCTGCCTCATAATCGGCCCTTTGAGAGGCTACCACAACCTTGTTCTTTTTATTGTCAATTTTAACTTTCAAGAGGTCAATCTGCTCTATGGCATCATGTTGATGGCAGTCGATCTCGGCTATCCTGCCCACTGTCTAGAGAACAAGGAAATAGAATTACAACAAACAAAGAATAAGAAAAATATTTATACATATATATGTATTTAGACAGAAGACTGCAGATAAGGCAAGTAATGTACCGATAAGGCCGACTGAGCGGCCAAAGCAATTAGCATTACATCTGGCTCTGCGCGAAATGCAGCTCTGTCAACCGGCAGGGATATTGAGAAGGCCATACTTAAGGCCACAGCCAGGTCCTTCAAAGCTGACACGTCAGAGGCAATCAGCATATTTCTTATCCTTGGTTGAACAGTGAACGGAACAACCAAGTCTGATTCCTCAAGGTGTGGCCGTTTGTCGCTTTGGTCCTCATCGTGCATGGCTTCTTGCTTGGCGGGGTACTTTTCTCCTTTTTGCTCAGCCTCATCCGCCCGTTCCACCTGCTCCATCTTGGCGGTTTCGATCTAAGCCGTTTCTTCTGCAATAACAGGCGGAGAAGACTCAATGACCGTGGCAGGTGGAGTTTTCGATCGGACAGCCTCGGCTCTTCTCCTGGCAGCCATCCTTTCGGTGTTTTTCCTCCGAGCAAGTTGCGTGAGCGATTCCCTGGCCATATCCTCAAGATAAGCGCAGGGAAAGTCTCCCAAGTTTATAAAAATGTCTTCGAATGAGACATCCCGTCGGCCTAATGTGGAAAAAGGGTCAGACAACTCGAGTCTGGCTTCCTCAAAGGCCGAGTTAAGATCTTCATCTACCTCAGCTTCCAACTAGTTCTGGTCCTCGATGACTGGTTCGACTTCTTGTTCTTCCACGTGTTCCGAATCAGAGGCTTCTAAACCAATCTGTCTTAGGTTTTTGAAGCTGGGGAAAATAAGGGCTGTAAGATGATCTTCACCTCTCGGAATTGGAATGTGATCTGCCGCCGAAAATGTTGCGTACGTCGGCTCGTATCGCAAAAGAATGTGGGCCGCCCTCCCTTGTTTCTGAAGGTTTGGACGGGCGACAAACTGTAGTGCGATTTTAATTTCCACAAGTATAGCGTCGTCGGCTGAAACCAACACTTTCTTCAAATCGTTGCCTGCATAAACAAAACAGTAAGAACATGGAAGGAGAGCCGAATACATATATGGTAATAGAAGAAACGAAAATGAGCTATTCAGCCACCTAGTTCGCCTTTTCGCCTTAGCATGGGACTTAGGCGATCTTTACCCTCGCCGAATTCCCAGTTGCCTCGGACAACGACCATCACATCGTCAACACGCTTGCCAAAGCTGGCAAGCATAGTCACTAAGTGATGATCGGTATCTTTGGCCCTAAGAAAATAGCGCCCCAATCGGCTAGTAGATTTGGCTAAGGCATAACAATGCCGAATTGTAGGTATACATAGGTTAATCATAAGACGTCCGTTCAACTCTATAATCCCCATTATGATGCAGAAAAAATTCACGTTAGGCTGGGAAGAAATTAGGCCCCAGTGTCGAAGGACGACCCTTAAAAATGAGTGAAGGGGAAAACAGACTCTGCCCTCAGCAATCGATAGAAGAGAAAAGATGATTGTACTCTCATCAGTCCTCTCCATATCAGTGGTGCTGTCTGCCAAAAGTGACAAATAGACGTTATTGGGGATGGAATAATGGCGTCGAAAGCCAGAAATTCGATTCACAGAAAGGAGCTCTTTCAAATGTTTTGCCATCCTAGCCAGCCTAAGGATTATGAAAAACTAAAAGTAAACAAGGAAACGGGATTGGAAGTGAAGGAGAAGAAAACTTACAGGAAGCAGAAGGGAAAATGAGAAACAAGAGGAAGTTACAGAGGTTGCAAAGTGAAGGAGTTGCACTAGAAGGTGAACCAGAAACTTTTGAGTATTCAAAACATACATTCGAAGAGACAAAGTTTTAAATCATATTAAATGGAGGAAGCGTACAAAGAGACGGGAAATTGTAATGATAACCAAAAAGCGTGTGCGTTCTGACACACATTGAAATGAGGTTAACTGCTGAATTTTTGACTTTCCAAGTTCGAAACCAAACACGCCGACTAACTGGTGTTAGTGGGGTGTTTGGGGGGCAATTGTGGGAGCTGAATAATCAGGGGATATAGATAGGCCGAGTACATATTTAGAAAATCAGGATATATGCTATATTCGCCCGTCTTCTACGTTCTAGATGCCGAGTATCCTAATCGGCCACAAAACCAGTTGAGGAAGGAGCCGAGTGAAAGTTGGAATAGGACAAAAGGAGGGCCGAGTGAACAATCACACGACGGATTAAGAGTGGTTCCTCCCTTGAGGATCGGGAGCGTATATAAATAGAGGAACAATAGCCAAAGTGAGGTATGTGAGAAAAAATCTAACTTGAGGTATAAACAACCAAAAGAGTATACATTGACTTATCCGTCGGAGTACTAATCCCGGCACCCCCGACCGGAGTGTTCATTCCTTTTCAGGTGATTAGCTGAGGATCGCGAGCGTGAGTATTTCCGAACCACTTCTCCGCAAATTTATTATTTATATTCTCCTGCTCATCCCTAAGATATCAATATTAATGTAAATGTGATGGCTAAGGAAGAGTATTTACTCTAAATGAATCCAAGGCAAGCATACTCTCGCAAGATAGACATCGGTCACTTCTATCTTTGGAGAATTCACCTAAGTGAGAGCATCGTGAAGCCACAACCATGGGAATAGGGCTATTTCCTAAAACTCTTATGAAAATCAAGATTGAGCACGCGGCTGCTAATAGTGCTAACCTGCGCCAAAGTTATGTATCATACCATATGTGTGACATGTTGAATTCTAGTAAAAAGGATTTAGTTCAAGACCTGATTCACTAAGATTCTTTCAGAATAAAACTATTAACACTAAGTGAGGTTCAAGTTTGAAAAACACCTACACCCATTGTATGGTCATAGTGTTGTCCATGTTACCATTATTGTTTTTCTATTTATTTGACGATTTTATAAAGTTTTGAATCTTGTGGGGGATTGTTGGAGATTTCTTAAAAGCTTCAAAACTTTATTTTTTATTTTATTATTATTATTTTGTATTTATTTATTTATTTTAATAGTCTTATTTGTTTTAATTTTTTTAAACTTGTATTGTTTTCAAAATGAATAGGTGTGTCTGTTTCCAACAGACATCAAAGAATCAATTTAAAAGAGGACTCTTACTCAGGATAAAAAACAACGTATTTTGATTGCATTCTCTTTCTCTTCTTTGCTGTATTTTCTATATTTCTGGGCAATTAATACAGACTTGGCAAATCCATCTGGTGCAACTGTGCATTGTGTCAGATTCCTGTGAATTCTTAGGTTGTATCTTGGAGTCGTTTGTGATCGTTAGAACCTACACGGAGGGAGTGCATAACGACTTTAGGACAGTGTCTTTGACGTGCCTCTTCGAAGCACTCAGGCTATTTTCTTCATCTTCTTCTTCTTCTTCAGTATTTTAATATATATATATATATATATATAAATTTTGAAATTGTATAAAACCTATTTTCAGAATGTATTTTATTCAATATCATTATTTTGTAAGATCAATTTAGAGTAATTATTTTTCAATTCCCATAATAACATCTTGCAAGGCCAAGGGCCTTGATCACAACAAAATATAATCGTATTCCGGCAAGTAAGCTTAATAGTTGTAAATAAAGAAATATCAAAAGAAGTTTCAGTGCTCTCTCTAGATCTCCACTTGTTTCTTAATGGGGTGGAAGTACATCATCATCACCTGTAATTTTTTAATATCCAGCTCATAAAAGGGGGTGAGCTTTTAAGTCTAGTAGGAATAATCTTAACAATATATATAAATGTTTGTTATCATTATGACCATACAATGCATGTGTTATGTACAACACCTAGAACTTACTTCTTTTGAAAACCAATGCTCAATGTACAAGTTTAAAACCCATGTCTAATTCATTTTCACATTTACCGGCATCAAGTACGAAGGGGCTATTGGACACCCATTATGTTGTCAAAACTATTTCCACATTTACTGGCCATTGAACACGGAGGGGCAATTGGACCCCCAACAATATATTCAACAATATCCCCCACATTTACCGGCACCAAGTACATAAGGGCAATTAGGCACCTCAACAATATTATGATAATATTCCCATATTTTCTAGCCTTCGAGCACAAAAGGGCAATTGGGCAACTCAACACAGACAATGCATTTTCAGAACCACACCAACTTTTAAATAACTCGACACTTGATCCAAAACCATGAGAATGCAATGTAATGCATGAGTTTGCAAACGTTATGATTTGCCTAAGGTTTAATTTCATTCAACAATAAATCACATGATAACCTTCATCAATAGTCAAAACATTAACTTCTATCAAGAAATTAAAAAAATAACAACATTGTCATCATCATTATCATCACCTACATCTCATCATTTCTAAACATGTCTCAATTCATCAACATCCTCTTAATTTCTTTGTCTTTGTTTTCATGTCATCCTCATTTCCATCATCTTTTAGTTATAAAAATTCATCTTTCATAACTAATATTGTATATAAACAAAATTATTATATTTTCATAACACAAAAATTTCCATCATTATCAACAATTTAAATTAAATCAAATCTCTATGAAATTCCATATTCCCAAGTGTTTTTCAACATAAAATCAATCTTAATCTCACTATGAAACCTTGGTTAGTTTGCAAGTTCTCTTTTAAACAAATCTCAAACCTAGGGTTTTAGAGAAAATTGAGGGGTTATCCTCTTTTTCTACTTCATCTCAGCCAAAATCAACAATTTAACACCACACACTCTAGATCTATACAAAACATTTCAAAGATTTGAGTGAAAAAACCTTTTTATATGTAACGCCCCCAAAATATAACAATAGATAATCCCATAAGGTACACCAGATATGTGAAAAACTAATAAGATTTCAGTCATTCATTAATTCTCTTGAAAACATTACAAAAGATGCCACATGCATTATACATTCATAAACTCTAAATTCTGAATATATAGAAATGAAAGGAAATTCCGATAAGTTCATACCTTAATGGCTACATATTTCCAAGACAAAAGTGAGTCATGCCCAAACAAATAAAAAGCCCGAGGCTTGTACAAAAGACATTTACAGTAAAAGAATGACAAATGAGCCTTCAACTCCAAGATCCTCCTAAGCTAAATCCTTGGCAGAGGTATACCATCAGCACTTGAAAGTTGGTTCCCAAATAGAATGAGTTAAAACCTAGTAGAGAATACCTTAACATACTGTATGATACTTAATAAAGTCATATGGTGAATGCATATGAATGCCATTTACCAAAACGTTACACTTTTTTCTTTCAAAACAATGCAATGCCATGATTATAAATCAATTCATAAAATAATACTTTTTAAAATCAAAAAACAGGGTAATGGATATACAACATTGGAAATCTCTAGGTACGTATCTACTAGTAAGCTATACAAGTACTACCAAAGCCATTTTACCAGTACTAACTGAAAGGATCGGCTCCTAACCGTGCGGGTTTTTAGACTTTCACCAAGTACACACATGCCAACATAAATTATACCATTTGAAAACCCATCTTTATACTCCCAAAACCAATCCAAATCAAACCTTAAATTAAACCCACAACCCCCAAGTCTCCACTCTTTCAAGGAACACATAACAAGGCTAAGAATCATACAAAGAGATTGATGAAATCCCAACCTCAAGATTAGAAGGAGAGATGAACAAGACCCAAAGTTTGACGGAACCGAAAACTAGAACTTTTCCGATTAGAATGTTCAACTTTATAAGCTCTACACTTTTTCCCAAAGCACTACGGTGGCAAGACCAATGGATTTGAGTGTATAAGGATGTTTAGACAAGAACTAAAGAGAATGTGTCGTGACCTGAACCCGCCCCTAGAGGTCTAGGTTATGGCCGGCCAGTAATCATAGATCACTTACGGCCTCAATGACAAAATCAAATTGTTTAATAATAAATGAGGCTTAGCAGAAGCAATAACAATAAATAAACAAGTCCATTGAGCGGTGCTTACATGATAAAGTTCATCACTTATATAGATAATTAACATCTCAAATCACACTACAATATTTACATTAACTTTAAACTTCAACTCCAAACACATAAACATGCTCTTCAAATAGCAAAACAAAAGATTTCACAAAAGGTTTGACAAAAGCTTGTCTCTGCGGGAGAACAAGCAACACCCCATCACGGAGGCACTTCTCGAATGGCTTCTCAAAAAGGGTGGACTCCCAAAGCAACTTTAGGCTTGACGATCCACATGCTCATCTACATATATATAAAGAAGAGGGGTGAGTTAGAGTCCAGTGAGTAATATCAAAATAAAGAAATTAAATCATGAAGTCCAACACATTACAAATGATATCTTGGATTTCCAAATAATCATATAACAAATTCAAATCGATCATTTATCATATCAAAAACCATTAATCATACATCATACACGGTACATCTAATAGAGTAACAAAGAGGCCTGAAGGCCTAAATCAAAGGGACTATCCAGGTCTAACAAAATGACCATCAAGGTCTAAACAAAAGGGACCATAAAGGTTTAACGAAGAGACCATTCAAGTCATTCATCAGATATCTTTGTAATCCAATAATCAAAGGGTCATGGTATTGTTTCCTCCATGCGAGGGCCTCACTAAAGGATGTCACGAATACTTGTCAAATAGGACATTCATTCATTCATATAAAAATAACATTTCATAGATATCATTCTTGAAATAATTCAAAATACATTTCAAACATATTTTATAGAGATACTACGCACAGTGGGCTTGAACTAATGTAAGCTTCGAGTGACCAACCTACACAAAATACATAGCAAATACGCATTGAAACACGATGTTCAAACAACATTATATCTTAATTCAATTTCTTAAATAGGTTCTAGGTTATGCTTTCCTTAGTGATGCCTAAACAATGCCCAAGGATTCCTAAAATAATAAGAGAATGAAATTATGCACAAGAAAGTGTTGTTCAAAAGTTGCTGAAATAGGGCAGTTCGCTCGAGCGGTCCTTTGGTCGTTCAAGCGGTTTGCATGGTCTGCAAAAGTGCTGGATGCTTGAAATCTAGGCTCGATGGTCCCTCGAGCCAAGTGTAATGAAAACTGAGTTCGCTCGAGCGGACGCTTGGTCGTTCGAGCGATTGTGCAATGTTCTGCAAAAATACTAGATGATCTCTAAGTGCGCTTGAGCGAAGATTTCATCGCTTAAGCGATGTAGTCGAATTTTGGATTTTCAAAACAATGTTTTAAGCTTCAAAATATAAGTTTCTAAGTGAAAAACTTCCATGGTTGATACAAACTCTTGAAAACACTTAGAAAAATAAACATAAATATAAAATCAATTTGAAACCATTAGCTAAAAACACCATGTATTGCCAAAATTGAAACCAAAATCTCCATGCGTGTGGTGTTCCAAACTCTTTTCTTCAAAATTCTCAAAATATGAACTCAAGCCTTCAAACTTCTCAAAATCAAAGAGATAAATACAATTTAACTTCAAATCAAACAAAAATGTTAGAATTCATGCTTAGGATAATGAATTATGACGAAATTATGCATGCATGTCATTTTAAGCCAATTCTCACTATTTTCAAGTTAATTCTACAAATTCTCTTACAAAATCTTAATTCTCACATTGAATACACTTCTTAGTTGGATTAAACTCAAGAATTAGAAGTTAAATACACACCTAGAGTTTGAATTTAGAGTTCTACTTCACCAATTCTTCAATTCTTCTTATTCTCTTTCTTTCTCTAGAGTTTGAAAACTCTCTCTCTCTCTCTCTCTCTCTCTCTCTCTATAATTTTAGCAAAATGTTGATCATGAACTCTTCCCTACTCTTATATCATATATATATATATATATATATATATTTTAGATTAGTTCAAATTAATTAAGCTAGCTTAAGACTAATTAACCCCACTCAATTCTAATGATTTATTCTAAAAACTTCCCAAAAAGTTCTAAATATTCAAATTAGCCTATTTAACTCATCAATTTCTATTTATGGATTCATTTAGGTCTTCAATTTCAAATTCGAATATGATTTTTCAATAGATATTCCAACAACAAACAGATATAAGAAAAAATTAAAGCACATAAACATGCAATTTCACATAATAATAATGCACTTAATGATATGCATGTCGGTGCCGTCACAGAGAGAGTGAAAAAATTTGATAAAGAAACTTTCTAGAGAGAGAGAGAGATCAAAAAGTAAAAGAAAATATCATTTTCCCATATTGATATACGCACAGACCGCTCGAGCAATCGAAACACTGCTCGAGCATCAAATACACGGAATCGTTCGAGCGACCAAATCATGGCTCGAACGTACAATGACCCCCTTCCAATAGTTCAGACCTACAAAGATACCGCTCGGGCAAAAGAAATACCGCTTAAGCGGTAGACACAAAAAATCGCTCGAGTGACCAAACTATTGCTCGAGCGAAGAACACCCCATTCCCAAAAGTTCAGATACAAATACAGATACTGAAAGGAACCAAAGATCGTTCGAGCACTCCTAAAAAGAACACAACAAAATCCCTTTTAAAAAATAACTCCCAACCTATTTCAAACAATCTCACAACCATAATATCAACTCTCTAAACAACAATATAAGAAAAGAATGGGCATAAACAACCACAATGAACACCATATTCTGAATGAAAGAGTATAGAGGGTCGGGTCTTAACTTGGGCCGCTATATCATACAATAGTACATTTATATCCAAAAATCTCTAACTCATACAAACCCATTACTACAAAAATAATACACAATCATACCAAATCATAGATATATAAAGTTAAGAGAACTCCTACCTCAAAGATGAGAGTGAATAGGTGAAGACCTAAACTTTGACGATGATGAAAATGTGATCTACTAGGCTCAAAATGTTGATATCGATGCGTTTTACGTTTTTACCTCAAGAACTAGGGGTAGATTTTAAGAAAAATAAGATGAAATCTATGCTTGAAAAGCTTGGTGGTTCGAAAATGGGAGAAGAAGAGAGAAGAGAGAAGAGAGAGTGAAAGTGAAAGTGAAAGTGAAAAATGATAAGAAATCTGACCAAAAAGGTGATTTAAACCGCTCGAGTAGTCAAATCTGAGCTCGAACGGTGAATGGAGGCTTACAGTATCTCTACTTTTAACAGACCACTTGAGCGGTCAAATGTGTGCTCGAGAGGTGAATCAATACTTGTAGGATCTCTCTCCAATTTAAATTTCAGAGATGCCACAGTCTATAGACCGCTCGAGCGGTCAAACTTGCACTCAAACAGACTATAACCATAGCTTAGGTGTGTAAATTTTGAATGGACATAACTCTCTCATCCAAACTCCATTTTGGGTCGTTCTTATATCTAATTTGAAACCTCAGAAATAAGCTTTCCAATGGTTTTAGTCTCACATCAAAATTCAAAGTGTGAAGAGAGAAAATTATAAAAGAGTGATGACTACTCAAAGGACGATTATCTGTATCAAGGTTTTTAGTTCAATTCTACCCTACCATCACAATACCACACCAATCAACACTCTGATGTCGATCAAGGAGGTTCTAATTATAATAATAAGAGAATCAAAATAAATTTCATTAGCTCAAGGAGGACAAAGTGTTACAAATTCTTTCAAATTTGCAGGACTCATTGTATTTTTTTGAAACTTTAAGAGAGGTGAGTGTAATTTACCAAAGAAGTTAAGAAAGTCAAAAGAAAAAAAACTTAAAATTAAAACGTCATCAAAATATTTAAAAAAAAAACTAAAAAAATAAGATATACACCTGAGTCATTCATGTTTTTTCATATAATTAAAAAAGTTATTCTCAAACAAATTCGTTTTATTTGATTTGATTTTTAGAATTAATTTTTGTAAATTTGTTTCAAAAGATTGAAAATTAATTTGATGTAAAAAAATATAAAATACTAATCATATTCACATGATTTTATCTTTTTTGGGACAAAATTTCTAAAAAATTAAGAAATATCTTTAAAGTGTTTATTTTTGTGAAACTAATTTGTATTTAAAAAAAATCAAACAGAATCATTAATTATTTTTTTCACCTTATGAAAAATATAAAAAATCACTTAAAAAAAGAAAAGAAAATAAAAGAAAAGAGCCAACCCCTAAACTACGTTAGAATCTCAAACAATAGTCATATCTTTTAGCCTTTGTTTGGTAAGATGGTGGAGACTAATTTACATACTAAAATATAAAAGAGGCAAAAAAGTCAGTAAGATAAAATATCACATTTTAAACCATAATCATTTTACCTTTTTTTTTTTTTTTCCCCCTGACAAAACTACAAAAAAATTAAAAGTTTATCCCAAACAAAATTTTTTTAGCCAGACTAAAATAGTCAAAAAGTCAGACTAAAAATGTTTTTCCTACATAAAGCCTTAAAAAGAGGGCTACTAACTGCCCAAACCTTTTTACTTTGGACCCCCCATTTTTTAATTTCATTTTATTACAATTTTGTCCTAACGTCAAATTTCAATTTTGTCTCCATCCTCATCTTCCCAAGTCTAACTTTAACCCTAATATTACCACTACTTCCATTCCGACTGACACCTTCCAGCGACCAACCCACCACCACTTCCACTTTCGCCAAGTGCCTCTAAACTACCACTTCCACTTCCTACCGTCACGACACCCACTCTCTATAACCTTGATTATCGCAATCTTTATCCTCACCAACGACCTATATTCAAAACCAGATAGATGAGCAACCCATATTAACTTTCTTTTGCAATCTTCATCTTCATTCTCTGGAACCTACTCTCTTTTCTCTTTTTCGTGCGCGACTCTTTTTTTCTCTTCCCGTCGATTTCTCTTTTACCTCACAGTATGGTCGATTTCTCTTTGTTTAGTTACACAAAGCCGAACTTGTTAAATATGTTCGGTGCTCCACAACTAAACATATGCCTTTTGTTTGGATATATACTACTGAACATCAGGCTTTTGTTTAGAATTGGTTTTTCGAGTGGCGGTGAGAGTGGTTGTGAAGGCAAAAAGAGGAGTCGTGGTGCCTGCTAGAATGTGAGAGAAGTCCCAGAAGAGCGAGGGTCGAAATCGGAAGGAAAAGTAGGGGGTTGTTCGTAATGGAGGGACGTTGGGAGAGGGTCGTCAGAGTGAGGGAGGAGCAGTTGGAGGAAGGAAAAAGGAGTTGCAGGTGTAGGAGCGGGGTTCAGAGGGTATATTTGGGATTATGGTAGGGTCCAAAAAAATAAAAAATAAAAATAAAGAGAGAAACAATTTTGATGGGGGGGCCAAAGAATTGGAAAGTCCAAAATAAAAAGGTAGAAACATTTAGGTAGCGTTTGGTAACGTTTACGTTTTTGGTTTATATTTACAAAAATTTTATAAACTTGTTTATTTTTAGAAAAATATAAACTACAAACGCGTTTGGTTTGAACAAAAAGTTGAAAATTTTTAAAATCATAAACTAAAAAATATGTTTGTTCATGCCTAAAATATTTATATTTATTTTTTATTATTTATGACAATGGGATCATACACATTATAATTGAAAAAAAAAATTAATTGGAAAAAAAATTATCTGAAAAAAAACTTAATTGGAAAAAAAATTATTTGAAAAAAAAACTTAATTGAAAAAAAAATAATTGGAAAAAATTATTTGCAAAAAAAAAATTTAATTAAAAAAAATTATTAGTCAAAATTTTAAATTTCTATTTAAAAACTAACGTAAACTCATTTTATGAGTTTACATTTTTTTCTTAAATTTATAAATTGAGTCAATCATTTATAAATTAAAAAAATTATCAAATAAATTTTTATGACAATTTTTAAAATTTTTATAAATATAAACTAGAAACTAAAAACGAAATACACTCAAAAAGTCATCTTTAAAAAGGGGAACTTACCAATAAGTTCTATCTACAAAATTCAAGACCCATCTAATCCTCAAACAAAACACTCGCACCAATTAGTCCTATATATTTTTAATTATTACTAATTTTTTTTTATTTAATTTACAAACACTGTTATATCCTACTACCATCGGACTTCCGTCAAACGGTCATCGGAGACTCGTTGGAATGTTCAACATCACCAGGAGTATCGTCGAGAAGTCGCCGAAGTATCGCCGGAAGTTCATCGGAGTGTTAAGAATGTTTACTAAAAAAGAAAATGTAGAAAAAGAAAAAGAGTTCATCGCCAGTGTTATTTCTTAAAATTTTTTTCAATTAGAGCAGAAAAAGAGAAGTGTATAGCAGAGAAAATGTAGAAAAAAATAAGAGATCGAAGGAGAAAGGCAGATATAGAGAGAGAATTGTACACCGACAACTATTTTTTGTTTAGATCTAGTTAAATCTGATCTAAGAGCATCTCCAACGGTAATAGGCATTTTACCTATCTAAATATTACTATAAAGTATATATTTTATTTTGCCTATCAACTATTTCATATTTCTACTTAAACCATGCTCTTTATTTTAGCTATTCATCTAAATACTATTAATTTTATAAAATGCCACATCAGCAACAAAGATGGAGGGAAATAAATATATTTTGCCTAGTCTTGAAGGCTAGCTACATGTAGCTAGTGAATGTGAGTTGAGCTAAAATGCCTAATCATATGTCTAGTGCATTGGAGTTGAAAAAAATAAGTTATACTAGGCATTTTGACTAACAAGCATGATATGCCTAGTGGGTTGGAGATGCTCTAAGTAGATCTACTCATCTTCTTTGTCGAAAATATATCAGTAAGGAGTCGACGGTCGGTGATTGTCGGTAAATTCTAATCGATGGTAGTCGTTGGTCGTCGGTGACTATATATCAAAAAGAGAAAGAGAAGAAGTAAGATATGGTTACCCGTCAATGATTACCGAAATCACAAAGATCAAAAGAGGCAGAAAAGAAGAGAGGCAGAGAAGAAGAATAACATTATAGGACTTTTGGGTATAAATAAAAGATTATGGAATTAAATAGACTATAAGTTTTTTCAAAAAAAACTTCTTAGTAGTTTTTCCCATTAAAAATAAGCCAAACTGATCCTTAAGTTTGCCCAGTTCCAATAGGCCCACAAACTTTCTCATCCCTCTAAAACCCTCGTCACTTCTTCAATCTAGAGAGAGAGAGCGAGAGTCAAACAAATTTGGAAATATCGGGATATAGATAGCGACTGGCACACGGACAGATAGAGGGAGAGATGGAAATCGAAACCCTAGGGACGCAAATCTATTGAATAAGGTTTGCTTTTACTCTGATTGAAGTTTATATCTTTCATGCATTTGGCTAGGTATCTATTTCTATACTATATATATACCTATATCATGCGTTTTCTTGGATTTAAGAGTCTGAATGCGATTGATTTGGTTTAACTTTGATTAACCGAGAAGTTTTGACATGGGATCGCTTAATATGTTGCTGTTTCTACTTTGATTTAGACTGGTCCGTCTATCCACTTGTTTGCTAAAAGTTCCAACTAGAAACCCAGAAATTTGAAGTGAAATGTTGGAGGAGAAAGAAAATGTGTTTTAGATATTTGACAAATTCAAGAAAAATTGAAAACTTAGGTTTTCGATTTGTCAACCCATACAATGGAATTGAAGAAGTTGCCATTTCCTACTTAAAGTGTGAAAGCAACCAAATTTCTTGCTCTTAGTGAAAGCCCAGTGAAATTTTGGAGGAGAAGGGAACTCTTTCTTTCTTTCTTTCTGTTTTAGATTATTTGACAAATTCAGGAATAAAAGAAAATAAAAATAAGGTTTTGGATTTGTAAACCCATATGATGGAATTGAAGTTTTCATTTCCTACATGATTTGTGAAAGCAACCAAATTTCTCTCTCCAAGTCAAGGCCCAGAAATTTGAAGTGAATTTTTAGAGTGGAAAGGCCCAGAAATTGGATCTTGGATTTGTGGATCCATATGATGGAATTGAAGAAGTTATCATTTTTACTTAATTTGTGAAAGCAACCAAATTTCTTGCTCCACTTTCTTGGTTAAGGTTCAATGCGAAATTGTGCTTTAAAAATAATTCCCTACGCGTACACATTGAAAATTGCATGACCCTGATATATATTTTTGCATTCCCATATGCATTACATTCTGGTCCACTTCTTTTGTACTTAATACTTCACTGTTGTTTGAAATTACCATTTATGGGTCATACTTTTAAATATTGGTTTCTTTTTAAATATAAGTTTTTCTCCCATGCTTTTTTTGGGGTGGGGAATCGGGAGGAGCTCTTAATATTTGACTTGAGCAAAACAACCATGAAAATCTTAGTACCTATGAGGATTAACACCATTCTAAGGTATTTCTCTTTTATGTCATAGTTACTTTCTATTCTACAATCCTTCAATGTTTTCATTGGTGGATGTCACACATCTGTATATTGTTTTTTCTTTTTTGCCTTTAGGTTCATTTAGCTGTTATTGTTGTATTTTTAGTGACAAAATTAGATATTTATTGTTGAATTATACTATCCTTTTGGGACCAAAATTTGTGTGTCTGAAAGGAAACTTTTTTGGCATTAAATTGTTGCCCCCTAAAAGTGCATTTATTAGTTACATTTTTAAAATTTTGTCGCTAAAAGTAGAGGTGCAAATGAACTGAACTCTTCACGAACAGGCTTGGCTTGGCTTGTTAAGGGCTCGGTTCGGCTCGTTTAGTAAACGAACCGAGTTTGAGCTTGAATATTAGGCTCGTTTAGTAACCGAGCCAACCTCAAGCTTGAATAAGCTGGGTTGGTTTATCTTTATTTAAATTATATAATAAATGTATTATTTATATATTGAATAATATATAAATAATATGTTAAATAATATAAATATTAATTTTTATTTAAATAATATAGATAATATGTTAAAAAAAAATCTCATCGGGCCGAGCCGAGCCTGAGTTCGAGTTTGAGTTCATTAATATTAACGAGTTGAGCTGAGCTCGAGCTTAGCTCAATAAACGAGCTCGATAAGCAAACGAGCCGACCTCGAGCTTAGCAAGGTTTGCCTCAGCTCGGCTTGGCTCGTTTGCAGCTCTAACTAAAAGTTTTTTTTTTTTTTTTAAAAAAAAACTTTTGGGGACGACTTTTTAGGTACGACGCTTGTGATGACAGGAATTGTCCCTAAATGTTTCTTTTAGCAAAATGTTTCACTTTTGGGGACAAACAAAATTTTGGTTCTTATATGTTGTGGTGAACAAAACAATCTTTAATATCTTTATAGAAAATAACAAACAAAAGGAATGAAGTTTTAATTCTGCAAATCAAAATTGCTAAGCTTTGCTAAGAGTCTTAATTATGACTATCAAAAGATATGTAATTAAAAAAAAAAAAAAAATCTTACCACATGCAAAATATCACTTGTCTGAAAAGATTTTTGCCTATAAGTTGAATATACTCTCCTTTCGTCGTGGATAACCTTTTTTTGAGGGTTTTTGTATGGCCCCTCCGCTTCAGATTTCAACATGTGTCTTTTTGTTGGTTTCTGTCTCTATATTTTATTTACAAATATTTTGTTGGCCTTTTTCTTTACTTGTGTTACCAAAAAACACTAATACTCTAAACCCTATAAGTTGAATATACTCTCCATTCATTATGGATAACCTTTTTTTGAGGGTTTTTCTATGGCCCCTCCTCAGATTTTAACGCGTGTCATTTTGTTGGCTTTTGTCTCTATATTTTATTTTATTATTTTATTTATAAATATTTTGTTGGCCTTTTCCTTTACTTGTGTTACCGAAAAAACACTAATACCCTAACTAATTATGTATTGATATGTACGTTCTAAAACATGGTACATTTTCGTTCCAAAACGGTAAATTTAGTAATCCGAAGCGATCCCAAAAGTTTTTTTCAATATATTTCCTTAAATGATTTTTTAAGAGGAAAAAAATCAAATATAATGAACTAAAATATAATGTGAGTTAAGTTTTGACAAGATAAAACATAAAAAATGAGCCATAATGCTCGTAGAAATGTTTTGCTACATGAAAAAATAATTACATTTTATTGGATGCCTAATAGTTAAAAGAAAATTACTCTAGAAATATCTTAGGCTCCGTTTGTTTGGGGTTATAGGGAGGGGATTGGAATTACTAATCTCTTGGTATTACTAACGGGGTGTTTGTTTTGAGAGATGGGGAGGGGGACTATTAATCCCTTGGTATTAGTAGTCCCCTTGGAAGGGGGATTAGTAAGGAGGAGATAGAGATGGTATTAGAAAAATAGTGAGGGGATTAGAAATTTTTTTATTTTTTATATATTGGGATTTTTTTTAAAAATATTAATGTTTAATTTTTTATATTTTTATTTGTTTTATTATTTTATATAAAAATAATTTAACAATTCCTCACTATCAATCCCCTCACTATTAATCCCCTCACTATGAATTCCCTCCATTCTATTTCTGAAAACAAACAGGGCCTTAAATTCTTAAATATAATGTATACAAGTCTACCCCTATCGTATCACGTTCCCGTTTCCATTCCACGAACCGGAACGACTCACGTTCCAAGTAACATATACTATTGTCAAATACAAACTTTCTACATGTCATGTCAAATTCAAAAGTGGCATTAAAAATTCAATTTTATGAGTGCTTAATTATGTAAAAGGTTCAATTTATGATTGATTTTTGAAAAGCGATGTAATGGTTGCTAGCAATTCAATCATGTGTTGTTTGCCTTGTTGGAGACCATTGACACTGTATATCGCATTATGGTCTATCATGTAGCGCCTTTTTTAGCGAACACTATTTTGTTGTGTATCTTAATTTGGTATTTGCTGTCTTGAAGGAGCCTACCGATATTTTTCTCATTAATTTTGGGTCAGTACAATATTTTCGTCATTAATTATGGTTAGTAGCCCACATTTTGAAGTAAATTGGCCCAAAATGAGCCGGTTTCGAACTTATTTTCTCATTGTTAATAGCCAATTTCAAAGAAAACAAAAACTGTATGGCTTTATTTGCTCAAAAACAAAAATTGTAACTTCAGCAGTATTCATCAATAACATCAAAACTTTAAATCAATTACCTGAAGCTTAAATACCCAGAATTTGAAAATTCAATATACACAATTTGAAAATAACATTAAAAATGGCTAAATAGCCTACCTGCCACAAAAAATAAGTTTTAACTACTTGCTAAAGATCCAGAATTCAAAAGCTAAATGTCCTAAATATCCAAAATTTAAAAGCTAAAGCTAGTTCCTAAAAGCCAAATTTCCTGTAAGTGTAAGGTTGACTGGACTCTAGCAGCTGGTTAAGCAGTTGGCTAAGGCACGAGGCACTGAACATTGAACAATACAACTTATCACAAAAATTAAAAAACATAGCCAGCAACAGCCATAGTATTGCCAGCTACAAAATAAAAAGTTAAAAAAGAAAGCAACCCAAGTCTGTTATTGTTTAGAATTAGTTACATTAATCCATATGAGAAACTAGAATACTGGCTATACAAAGGACAAAAAAATGTTGTGCATTAAAAACCAGAAATCTGTGCTTCTACATGCTCTTGCTTTGTATAAGAAAGAAATTGAAATTCAATTTGAGATTCTAAATACAAAGGGAAAAGATACAAAAATGTAAGCAACATTTTATACAATTTCTTTATGAAGCCGTTTTCAATGCTATAACCCCAAGGGTTTGGCCAAACGGGTATAAAGACTTGAGGATAATATCTAAGGTCTCAAGTTTGTGTCACTTGGAGGTTTGCCCAGTCGTTAACTTTAGGGCTCTAGGATTAGTGGTGTGCAAAAGCTGCCTTGGATACTCAGTTATCAAAAATAAAAAAAAAATGATAATAATAATAAAAATGCTAAACATTAATAGTGCTTGTTGGGGTTGGGCTTGAGCTTGTGTTTGATCCTAGAAAAACCGAAAATAAGTAATAGTCAATATTGATCGCAGAAATTTATAGAAAGTTAACTACACACTATTACCTGATTTCCACTATTATCAAATCGAGAATCGTATCTTTAATCAAAATCCTAACTTTGTGAATTGTGAATCAAATTCAATTGAGAATCGTTAAAGATTCAATGCAAATTATAAAAAAATGATGTTACATAATCGTATATATGAAAATAATAAAATAAATTGATTTTGTTATGTTTTAGAATAGCAACAAAAAGAAATTTATTTATTAATTAAAAAGATATGACAAAGGGAGGACAAGGTGTCCTCATACAAGAGAAAACAACAAAGACAAAAGAAGACGATAAATAAGTAAGCATTCCAAAAAACTAAAGATTGACAAATAGCTATCCAATCCTTGGAAATCATAAAAAGCGGAACCCCTTTAAATGGGGAGAGAAATAAGCCCAAAAAAGAAGCCAAGTGACATGCCTTCCCCCATAATGCACCCGAATCTGCCTCCTTGTCTTCAAAAATTCGTTCATCCCTCTCCAACCAAATAATCTAGAAGATAGCAAAGACAATGTAGGACCACAATGATTTGGCTTTTCTATTGCCACAAAGGCCCCAAAAATCAATTAAAAGCATATGCGTACAAACACTTGGAGGATTCTAGAAAGACTCTGACCAAGGATCTCCCCCCAATAGTAACCCCAAATACTTGAAAGGTAATTAATTCTCAATGGGACATCCTTAAATGTTTGCCACCTCTTGGACATAACCTTGCTTCAGATTAATACCAACAACTAGGGATGGCAACGGGGGGGTGGGTATGGGTTGGGGGACCCTTACTGCACCCCCACTCTTGTTTTGTGAACATTGTCTCATTCTTGACCCTACCCGACCTCTCTCCCACTCTCGTCCCACCCCCACTTAGTATAATCCCACCCTGACCCTCCTGCTCAATATAACTTTACAACTTATATTTTTAGTATTGAATTTTAATTTTATAACTTTGGATGAAAAATTACTTATATATAACAATTGGTGTTGTTTGACATTGATTTTAGTGGAATTGTAGAATAAATGGAGAGAGAAAAGTGTGGTATCATCAAGAAAACTTAAAATAGAAGGAAAAAAAATGATCCATAATTTTTTTATATCATTCAAAAATAATAAAAATATATAAAAAAATGAGACATTTTTTTAATAATACATAATACATATAATTGAGTCGGGATTATCCTCCCCATACCTGACTCGAATCCTATCGGGTCTTTTATTCTCACCCCAAACCTGACCCTAGCCTATTGAGAAACTCCCAAACCCATTTTATTAGGTTTGGAGAGGGTCGGGGACCCGTTGGGTCGGGGTGTTTTGCCATCCTTACCAACAACACTACTCTTATGAAGATTGACCTTAAGACAAGACACAATTTTAATTAAAAATTCTTGTAAGTGCTAAAAGATTACCAACCTCACTTTACTCTCCCGATGAAAAAAAGGATAGTATCATTCACAAACTATAAATGAGAAACACAAATCTTATCCCTTCCAACTACAAAACCCTCAACCACACCCTTTTCCCCAGCCTTATCAATCATTCTCCCAACACATCCACTACCAATATAAAAAGAAAAGGGGACAGGGGGTTGCCCTACCTTAACCCCCTAGATGCCGGAAAAGTGTTCCATGCTCTCCCATTCACAATGATGGACATAAAATAGTTCTTGTCAAGGATATGATTATACTATCTAACTGGGCAGACACTGCCTTTATATCAAGAGGCGCGGGTCCAAATCCAACCTACTGGATAATTATTCAAACCATATTATAATCTCTCTTGACATTCAAAAACTGAACTAGGAACCCTTATAGAGTATGATATGAAGAAAGAATTAAGTGAATTTTTTTTTATTTATTTTGAAACTTAAAAACAATTTAAAAGGAGTGCATGGTTATTATTCAAAAGAAGTTCATAGAAAAAAAAAGTTTTGAAATTATTGGGTCCGATTGACCCGAATAATGTAATACTGGACAATATTTATTTCACTAAAATAGCAATAGATAATTCATGGGTGTAAGTTACTTTAACATTAAGTTTCTTCAGAAGATGTATTATGACTTTTTTTGGAGGAAAAAAAAATGAGAAAAAAGGTAAAGGACATTTTGTGTTTAACTAGATCTGATTAAATTCTATTGAAAACTCTTTGATCACCAAAATAACAACAAATCAAGCATAAGTATTGGTTATTTTATACTAGACACTCTTAACAAGTTGTATTGTATATTATTTTCACCAAAAAGAAAGTAAAAAAGGGTTAGAATGTGTCAGATAATATAGTTTAAAAAATTGTATAAATCGTAAAAAGTGAATCAAATTGTGAATTGTTTGTAAATCATGCAATTCTCAATTGATTCTATCCCGAAATAGATTCACCCAGAGATTTGTATCTATTTTTGATAAATTGCAAATTGAATCGCGAATTGTAAGATTTTGATAATAGAGCCTGATTCATATTGATCAAATCGTTCAATGTCATCCATGCCTTGCGGCATCCTCCGTACTAAATGTTGACTCTGAAGCAGCAAATAGGCATGGCTAACCCATCATGTGCCACTTGTGGCAACACTTGATATTTTGAGGAATTAGTTTTCCACCATCCCAATATATCAAACTTCTCATCTTTTGCACCTTAACGAAAGTTAGCTAAGTACATATCCACCTCAGACTTGCACAAGATAGAATATTCTACTTCCAAATATGAATTGAATTGAGATGTTGTAAGTGAACGAGTTAAATGATCTCTCACTTAACCCATCTTTTGATTTACCATTTTAGGCCCATACAATTGGGAAAAGCAGACACACCAATTTTTTTTTTTTTTTTTTTTTTTTTGGGATCAAGAATCACCACAACAATACTAGAAGATATATTTTATCTCCCATTCCCTCAATACTCGTCAAATTTTGCTTTCATATATTTGACCATTAAAGACAACAATTCGTCCTCTTTTGAATATTTTTTAGCCAATTGCTCATGTTTGGATCACAAACATTTCATCAAAGAAACATTTTGAAGTAACATAAAGCAAGAGACCATCAACCATGACCATGTTACTAAATATACAAGCAATAGAGCATTAGATCTATGATTGCTACTAGATATACAAACAACATAGCATTAGAGCATGCTACTGGATACATTGCTCTAATGTTGAAGTGTCTATTGTTTAGAACCAATGTAAATACAAGTAATCAAAATATTAGAGTACATGCGAAAAAAAGAAAGAAAGAAGGTCATGCTTAAAAAAGAGAAAAGAGTATGTGAACTAAAAGACCAAGAGATGAAGAGCGAAGCTAATTTAAAAAACATGTACAGGGAGCATGTGTGAAAATAAAAACTTTCAAAAAAAGAAACTAAGGCCTCGTTTGGGAATAGACTATTTTATTAATTTTTTGGCTTTTTGGTTAAAATATGAGGTAAAAAAAACTAGTATGTTTGGGGTGGCTTTTTGGCTTTTTACGAAAAGATGTGCAAAAAGTAGAGAGAAAATGAAATCTTTGACTTTTTTGTATAGGTTATATTCTTTTTGGCTTTTTGGCTAAAATGTTAACTTGCCAAACGAGACCTAAGCATGCTTAAAAAAAAAAAAAAATTCAGAGTATACATGAAAAAAACCCAAGAGGCAAGAGCATTAGAGCAAAGTTAATTAAAAAAAAAAAAAAAATTGAACGGAGAACATGCTTAAATAAAAGAAGCAGAGACCGATTCAATAGATACTTAGACATTAGAACTGTCTTAATTATAGAGTATGCAGAGACCTAAATGAGAAAGAGAGAGTTGAGGGACATAGGTTGTTGACCTCAGGCTATGAGAGGTGGTTGAAGCAGCAGAGCTGAGGGGATGCCAAAGTAAGGAGGGTCCTGCAATAACAATCAAATTTGACACCCAAAATTTGAAAAATAGAAGAAAACAATATGGATACACATCAATGATCATTCAACTTCTTGATGTAAGAACTAGTAACAAAAAGTTTCAAATAAAAACACAAAAACCTGACCTTGGGTTTATGTTAGTTTGAGATGAATGCACCACCGGAAACTCGATTTTGAGAGACTCGCTTTCAGATTATGATCACAATGGGAGATTAAGAGTATAACGTGATGACTGAGGGGAGTTTTGGACTGAGATCATTTTAGGGTTAGGGTTTTCTTAGAGAAAGAGAGAGAGAGAGAGAGAGACCAATGGTCTGTTGGAGAAGACTTTGACTTTTGAGTGATAGGGTTAGGTGAGATAATGTGTTATCTCTACTGTCAAAAGGATTAAAACACATAGCATGGTAAATTTGATTGTAAATATAGCCGGTTTGGTCGGTTTTGACAAGTTCAAAATATCAATACCTGCCCCTTGAACCAAAACCTGGAAAACTTACTTCTTATGGACTGAGCCCAGCAAAGTGGTTTTGGAAACTGTTCGTATCTTGTTCGTGTCAAGTGGGTGGGTCGAGTTATGCCGTTCCCTAAACACCTCTAGTTACTAGAAAATAGTAACTCTTTAAGGGTGTTTTTCGTGACGTTTATGGTTACAGTTTTTTGTTTATATTTACAAAATTTCTGAAAATTGTAAATAAAAACTCGTTTGGTATCTATTTTCATTTTTTAAAACTTGTTAACAATTTACAAAATTTCTTAAACTGTTGTAATCATGAAATGAATTTTTTTTTCTTCCACCCCGTCCAGGCACCACCCATCTTTGGCCACCATCTCTTGCTTGAATCCATCATTGGCCACCAGCTTCGGCTGCTGTCCACTATCTCTAACCATTGCAACCACCTTTGGCCATCTTCTCCAGTGACCAACAACCATCTCCGGCCACTGCCAACCACCTCTAGCGGTTGGAAACAACTTCTGATTATCACATCCATGCGGTCAATAATCACATCTGGCCATAATATGTGATTATCAATAACTACCTTCCGCTAACACCTCCTATTGGCAGCCCCTTCACTTTTTTTCAAAACAAAATTTTAAAACTTTTTTTTTTTGGGGGAATAAATTTTAAAACTCAAGTGTACCAAAGTTGTTTTTTTTTTTTTTTTTTTTTTTGTTTTTTTGTTTTCATTTTTAGCAAAAATAAACATAATTTATTTAATGTTTCTGTAAACAAGAAATAAAAAACTGTAAACGTTACCAAACGACAACTAAGTGTTTATGTTTTGGAAATTACATTTGAAACATTGTAAACTTACGTTCCACAATACTAAATTTTGTGATTCAAAGTGATCCAACCTTCTTTCCCTAATTTCCAAATTGAGAGAATTTATAGAGTGAAATTTGGTAGGAGAATAGCTACAAAAAAGGTTGCAATAACACATTGATAGCTCATATAGGATGCACGCAGATGTGTTTTTACACAACTAATTTTAATATTAGAAAACTTGAACATAAGTATAAAAATATGCATTTTTATATATTCTTATATGTGATCTATACGAGCCTCTGTTACTGTACCACATTCGATAGCAAGCCGTGTTACACATTGTTGTTTCTGTTCTGCCTCACATTGTGTGGGATCATAACATTTCTCAATACCATGACATGAATTGTGCCGTTGGCACATTAAATTGAAACGACCAACCCTCCATTGTAGCAAATGTTTTTTTCTGGCTAGTCTTGTCTGGTACTTATGGAGGCTATACCTCTCAATATTTTTTTTTTCTATATAACATTGGGAATGGTATGGTGGCAATTGGTCAGGTTGGGTTTTCAACATGTAGTAACACACGTTAGCTTGAATACAATATCCTGAAAGCAAGCCAAGCAGACTCCTCTAAGCAACTATCTCCTTGCCCAATAAGACTCCTATAGACAGAAGCCACTGTGAATCAGCCATTCAACTTCTAACCCAAACCAAAGAATACTTTGTCCTCGCTTGAATAGGACATCCTGAAAGCAAGCCAAGCAACTTTGCTCCTGAATCCACCTCCCAGCTCTGTAAAGCCCTCCTAACTTCGAAGCCCATACTACACTTCCCTGATCCAAAGGCCAACACTCTTTAACAAAAGGTCCTTTATTCACAACAACTATATATATATATATATATCAAGAAAGACTTCTCTTGAAGCACTATGTCCACACCAACTACCTTGTCAAAATCTCACCCGATAACAACACTGATAGATGTAAGTTTACGGTAATCATGCCATGCCTTCATATTGCCCTTTCAAATCCCCACCTCATAAGGCCCTCTAGGCTCTGCAGACCCTTATACCTATCACTCCCGTACTTCCCACCACCATCCTCCACAAAACTCTTCTCTCTTAAAAGGAAACCTCTATAACCATAAGCATAACCATTCCCCTATTGCCCAACCTACCTTCCTCTTTAGGCAAATGTATTACTTTTCAATCAACTAGATGATACTCGTGCTCTTCCGCCAATCTTCCTTTCAAAACACACAAAGGAAATCCCTCATCAATTTTTTCAACAGTTAATGATTAATGAAATACGTGGGCAAGTTGGACAATGTGCTCTTAATAAAAGACCCGACCACCCTTAGACAAGTACTGCCTCTTTCAACAAAGAACCTGTTCTCAAATCTTTCCACTGCCTTGGTTCCCAAATCGCCTTGGCTTTGAAGGAAGCCCCAAGCAGAAGACACAAATAAGAAGGTTGCCTACCTAACACCCCAATTTTATAGCCAAAGCATCCACACTACTCAGTGAGATAAGCTCACTCTTGGCCAAGTTAAGCTAAAGTCTTGATATCACCTCAAAGCAAAGCAACATACACCTTGGAAGTCTCAGTTCCCTGCAAGCTTCATAAAAAAACCCTTGCACTGCTGGAAGAATGCCATATTGAAATCAGAGCCTTGTCCCCATTAAGGCTGTTCAGAGCCTTAAGCACCTCATACTCCATGAAAGTTCTCTCAAGCAAGCCCATCGCCTCCTCATCAATAGAAGAAAACTCCAAACCATCAATAAAAAAGGTCATCTCACCTTTGGCCATGCATACAACCTATTATAAAAATTCACATTGTCACGAGAGACCACCTCCTCCATAGCTTGTTCCACCCCATCAATGCCAAGCCTCCCAATATGATCTCTCAATCTGAGTATTAGCCATCCTGTGGAAACTTTTGTATTTATATCCCCTTCTCTGAGACCAAGGGAACAAACTTGCAGCATATTGCCTTCTGTATCCACCCTTCTCACCTTTCTTTTAAGGAGAGCCTCTCTTTTTCTCCCTTGTCCAAAATCCTTTTTTCTTTCAGGAGCAATCGTCACTTCTACCTTTACTAACAATTCCTTATTTGAGGACTTCAAGTTCTCTTTAACATTCTGTGTCTTTCTAGTAAGGCAATGGGGATCCTACTACCCTACACCCCTCCCACCATTATTTCTCCATATCCACAAACCCCTGCTTCCGGAGTCACATATTCTCATTGTGAAAATGGCTTGGCCTGCTTGATAGGCCACTGCAATCAAGAAGAATAGGCACATGTTCCAATGTTGGCCTAGGTAGACAAGATTGGCTCACATCTATATAATGCTCTTCTTCCTCTGGAGACGATCAATCCTGGACAGGTATGATTGCTGCTCCAAGTATGCCTTGCTCCATCCAAAGGCAAATCAACCAAGGACTGTTGATGCCTTCACATGCTAGGTTCTCATGAGGCTTACGACATGGAAATCCCCTCTCACAGAAGACTTCTTCACTCTAGAGTCTAGATAGCTTTTCCCATGTAATTTTGTCTGTATTCTCTATAGGACCATAGACACCTTGTAAGGCCCAAATGAGTCCATCCTCCACATTTATGTACAGACAGGGAATTGAATACTCTGCAACCTTATCATCCTTTTTCTCCAACACCCTAGAATTCCACATCACCTGGACCCCAGCTAGACCATTAACCCCCCAAACAGACTCGCTCCACATTAGGGTTGGAAACAGGGCAGGGTGGGGTGCCGGTGGGGTCAGTTTTGACTAACCCCATCCTCAATCCCTAAATAAGATATTTTCTTGCCATCCCTAGTGGGATATATTTTCGTCCTACCATCCCAATCCCTAATGGTGGTTTTTCCCACCCAGCTGTCTCCTGCCTGGGTCTGCAATCTGCTTGTTATTGTTTTGAAACATTTAATTTTTATCCCAATTTCGATTTATATTCTATAACAATGTCATTAAGCTAGTACTGTTGACTGTTTTTGTCAATAATGCAATTATACAACAGTGGGCAGTAGACACAACAGATTCAAAGTTTCTTCAAGCACATGCTAATACTACTTTAAAACATAGCCACAACAAACATGAAATACGTAGCATCAGCTGGTAGTAATTAATATAGGTCCAAGACACGAGATTGTCTGTCAATACCCCCTTTGTCCATGGAAAAAAGAGAGACAACTCGGCAATCAAAACTACAGTCTGATAAACTAGTATTTCAATGTTCAAAATGACAATTCTAATCTAGTGTTCTGGACCAAAACAAAAATTTAAATAAAAATAACCAGCAGCCCCCAACAACAGCAAGCTCAACAACGTTAAGTTAGCCACTCACAGCTGTGAGCACAACGGAAGTAAATCCGCAACTTAACAGAAGCAAGAGCGGCGGCAGTAAGTCAGCAACTTAACAGTGGCTAGTCAGCAACTCCAGCTTTAATTCTTAAATCCAATTTCCGGCTTTTATGCTCTTGAAATAGAATAAAAAGAAAAGTAATAAGTTGTATTACTAATATACTTCAAGCCTATGATTACAATCAAATAACAAATGTATGCCATAATGTCAACACAACAATAAATGTAAGTTATGATGGCAATTACCGCATGAGTCATGCTCTGCTCCACTTGTCTAAGTCTATATCATCATATATTGTGGCATAGTCAAGTAATTCCATCATTGAATCACCTAAAAAGACAAATCACAAAATAAATATTGGAATTGTTAAATGCAGGTAGAAAAAATGAAATTATTATATGTTGATTATCGTCAATCGTTGCAGCCTACAACCAACTTTGTGCACACATTAATGCTTCGAATGTCTGGTAATGAAGTCTACTCTGATGTGGATACACCAGCCTACTATTAGTGCTAAATCCAGACATAAGAGCAGTAGTGGATACAACTATTGTCACGCCCTGGGTCTGATGACCTGGATTTGTGAGCAATAATTTAATACTATGATGATGTACTTGACAAGACACTTGAGAGGTTAATTAAATGAGATTATTAATGAGTAATGAGTTACCTTTTAATAAAAGAATTTGATTTGAATATATTTATGTAGTGCATTTGCTATGGCATGGTCTGGTGATTGTACATGCACCTTGTACGTTCATTCACAAAATCATTCCCAACTAAAGCTTCTATAATCCAAAAATAGTCATACAAACAAAGAATCTTCTAAGGCTTACAACCCGAGCCTTACAAATAGATTTTAGAATTGCATTCCAATAACAAAAGAATCGGGATTTCTCATAATAGCTCCAAGTCTTGTAGTAGGGTACAGGGTGAAAATTTTATCTAAAATGAGTACCACTCCACGTCCCTTTACTCTGCTCCAATCAATACGACAACCAAAATAATCTTAAGTGAAGAGAGTTCACTATTTATTGTTACATGCATAAATAGCCACGAGAGATCACAACTGTCCCTTGGGTTTGGGCTCAGCTCTTGAAAATTAAGGGGTGAGTTCACAAACCCAGTAGGAGATAATCTTCTACAGTTCTATATGCAATTATGGAGTACAATGGTGTAGGTGTACAGTTAAATCTATGGGATGTCAACATGTGTAAAACGATGGATGATGGTGCATGAGAATGAACTAGAACAAAAATTACATTTTAAATAAACAGGTGCAATCTGATAATCATACATTTTCTCCATAATGAGTTCAATGATTTGATTTATACTCAACCACACCATACAGACACTCAGTTTGCGTGACCCCACTTCCGTGCACTTCTCATTGGAGTTAGTCATGCAAAATTATTCAGTGTGTTTGGTTTGAGTTTTTTCGATTAAGTTTTTTGAAAACTGAGTTTTTTTATTTCTTAGTGAATATTTTTAAAATTTTAGACATTTTTTTACTTTTTAGATGCACCTTACTTAGATGTATCTAAAAAGTAAAAAATTTATGAAAAAATATTTTAAAAAATTAATAAATATCTAAAAATACAAAAAATGTATTGAATTCTCGTTTTTTTTTTGTATTTTTGTATTTTTGGTATTTAGTGAATTTTTAAAAGATTTTTTTCACAATGTTTTTACTTTTTAGGTATATTTATGTTAGTTATGTTTAAAAAGTAAAAAAAATTGCTTAAAATATTTTTAAAAATTCAGTAAAAACAAAAATACACGAAAAATAAGAAATTAGAATTTTCTGAAAAGTGTTTTTGGAAAAGAGGAACCAAGCAAAGTGATTGCTTTTCCCGTTGTTAGCCGGAAGGATTTGTTATCCATTTGGCCAAGAATGAAGGATCTGATCTTTCATTCTGAAGCCTCAAGCCGAACTTGCTAAATTTCACAAACCAGTACACAGAATATTCATACCACACGTGGTAGTGCCCAATATAAAAATCAATTCACCCGGTCTATACTCAATACACCCATGTGTGATTATTCAAGAGTGCAACAAAATAGATATCGTTTATGTCAATTTTGCTCCAATGAAATTCTAGGCATGCAAATTTGTAATTTCAAGTATGTAATTTCTCAAATTTGGGGCTTTTTCTCCAAACTAGTCCAATACTCAAATTATCAATCAGTCATGCTAGAAATAACACAAATTACAACTTTAAGCAACAAAAACATCGGTAGATGCATTATTCTAAGAAGATGTAGCACATAGAGATGAAAACAAAGAAAATACATAATAACATATAGAAAAGTGAAAAGAATCCCTGCCTCAACCAAAGGGAGGAGAGGAAAGAAAACCCTAGGTGTGAAACCTTGGTGAAATGCAAATTTGGAAAGATGGAGGTGAAGCCTTCGGTGTGCTCCACAACTTTAATTCTTGGACCAAAAACGAACCCTCACTCTAACTTGATCAAACCCAAGCTTGAAGTTCTCAACAATGGTGGAAAGAGAGAAAGAGAAGAGAGAGATATAGAGAGAGTAACTGAGAAAATAGTGTAAAATCTAATGTAAAATTGTGTCAAAAAGTGGGAAAAGGTGTGGAGGAGAGGCTGCCACGTCGTTGTGAAAACCCAAACCCTTGACGTGCTGGTCATGCAGATCCCTTGGGCTTCTTGAGCGGATATTTACAGAGAAGACTAGCTCGCAAGGCTCTATCTTTGCTCATGTGGAACCTTAAGATTGCTTGCGTGAATCTGCTGTACAAATTACCCTTGTGCTTTGACTCAATCTGTTCGTACAACACTTTTCCACCACTCAAGCAATAACTTCAGATTTTGGTTTTAAATCTAAATTTTTCATTCCCAATCATTAAAATGAAATACAAATCAACAATATAATGGGGGTGTTTGTTTCAGCTTTTCAGAGCCAACTTATGGCTTTTAGCTTGGAAAAAGTTATTTTGGACTGTTTGGTTAAACTTATTTCAAACAGCTTCTGATTCTAACAGTTTATTTTAACTCAAAAAAGCTGATTTTGAGAAGCTGCACACCCCTTGCTTCTGATTATCAACTTCTGCTGTGGACATGTTAATTTATGGTTATACTCTTAAATTTTTTTATTTTTTATTTTTTTAAAAATAGAAAAAGACTCAAATGGACTATAGATTATTATTATTTTTTTTTTATGAGAAATGTAGACAAACAAAAAATAAAAATTAATTGAAAAAGCTATTTCACAGCTTATTTAACAAACACTACTCAGCAACTTAAATCTATAATCCAACAGCTACATCAAACAGATTAACAACTTCTGATTAAAGTCATAATCTATAATCTGTTAAGTTATAATCTATAAGCTTGTTTTAACAGCTACACCAAACGGGGCCAATAAACAAGGTTCAATCAAATCCTTTCAACCTTGGGCGCACTGAAAAGAAACAAATAAATGATCGATTCCATAAATCATGACAAGAAGGATTTGGATTCAAATAATCCCAAACTAGGTAATGTTCATTTAAAATAAGGTTTGGAAACCCTGAGTTTTACCGTTATAGTTAAAATATCCCTAGTTAGTACCTGTAAGATTGGATACTTCAGTACATTAGATTTCCGCTGGCACCAACTTGAGACATCAAAGCTTGGGGTTCTTGGTAAGACATCGTCTAAATATTTGTCCAATTCTAATCTTACATTCTACATTTTATTACCCATTTTTTCCTCCTTACTAAGAAACAAATCATACTCATATAGTGTCTTAAAGTACTTGAAATTTGAATTGTTGGTAAAAAAATTCTTAAAGTGCAACAATAAAAAAGCTTTTAATAGTTAAAGCGAAACACACTTACAAAAGTGTGCTTAGAGCACTATATTTTTTTTTTGCATTTTTTAATAAGTTCAAATTGCAATTTTTTTGGTGTAATCTTTTAAGTCGTAATCTTTAGATCATAATAGTATTGGATGGACCCTCAATTTTGTTTTTGATCGGTCGACAATTTTTTTTATTATTAAAAATGTGATTGTATGAAAGGGGTTCGGGAATGTCGTTTGAAAGTTCGAAGGTTGCCGGAAAGTTTGAAGGCTCCCTGGAATATTCGAAGCTCGCTAGAAAACTCATGAATTCTCTAGAAATGGAAGGGTGAGGCTAAGATTCTGTAGTAGTAGCAATAACTCAAGAGAATGGAGATGATGGAGGATGAAAGATTTGGTGAAGAAGGCAAAGAGATTAGAGAGAGGATTGGCAATAGCTCCCATGGATCTCCCACTTTCACTCTCAAGGATCAATCAACTATGGAGATGACTCTAATTGTCCTCTCAAAGTTATGTGTGAGTGCCTATTTATAGACAACTCAAAAGCTACCCCTTCGAGGAGGTGGTAATCGATTAAGGTAACACATGGAAGCACATGGGGCGAATATTCTCTGTAAACAATTCATCCGAGGAAGTGGTTTCCCAAGGATCTCTCATTTATTTCTCTAGTCTAGATAACTCTGAGAATGATAAAACCCTCGAGAATGACATCAACTTCGCGGCGAATCCTTTTTCTTAGCCACACGAAACCAAAAAGAATGCAAATAATGTTTTTGGCTTATCTATGAATGAGGTAGAGCCATGTATATATAATGAAACAATATTACAAAAATAGGAAACGAAACTATAAAGGCACTAAATCCGTGATTTACACACAATCACCGATTTTATACACACTACTTTAATTACTGTTAGAATATTGAATTTTGTTCTTTTGTTCTATTGTTAATATTTACTTAAGTTGAGGGTATGATGGTCATATTGCTATGTTAGGGTTTTGTATATATATTTGACTGAGGCTAATGCTTATTTCAATATATAAAACTTCTTCTTCTTCTTCTTCTTCCTCCTAAATCTCTATCCTAAATTCCTTCATTTTACATTTTAACTTGGTATCAGAGCAACCTATTTTTCATTAAAAAGGTTTGTACAGACTCTGGAAATCGATTTAAGGTGATCGAGACGTGTTGATGTCATCAGTCGTGCGATGACGTCAGCATGATGTATGCACTGTATGGACGGGTCCTTCACCCCTAGACTCGAAATTGCCTCCTGATATTTATGGTAATTTTTGTGGAATTTTTTGATCATCTCTGATTTGAGTTTTAGATTTTTGAAAGTTTTTTCATGTTTTTGGGACTGTTTTTCAAATCTGCTATTGGGATTGTTTTTTTTAATTTTTTCTTGCTGGAACCTCTTCCTTAGGAGCCGAATATCATCACCCTAGGGTTTTTTGATCTTAATTTGAGGTTTTGCTATTGTTGGGTTGATGTTTTGTTCGATTATTGCGTATTTTGTGGTCCAGCAGCACTGTTTCTTCACTTTTACCTATTGAGGGTTCCTATATAAGGGCTGAAATCCTTCTAGCAAGGGATATTTGTCATCTATTTCTTGATTTCTATTATTGAGTTGGTGTGTTAATCTAATTTGGGTCTAAATCTGGTGGCAGACCTGTGCTCTCCTTACTCTTGTCTATTTTTGTTGTGAATTTTTGTTTTTTTGAGCTAGTTCTGTGTCTATATTGGTGATTGATCATTATGGTTGAGATTGAGGCTAAGGCTATAACTACGGGTAAGGATGAAGACATGCCTAAATCTATCACTACCAAGAAATTGAATGGTGCCAATTATTTGGCTTGGGCCCATGCCGTCAAGATTTTCTTACGTGGTGAGAAGAAGTCCCGCTTCATTAGCGAACTCTCGCCTCTTACTGATGATCCAGCTTATGATGATTGGTGTAGTGAGGATTCTTGTATTATGGGTTGGATTTGGCATAGTCTAGAACCACATGTTGCGACTACCGTGGAATTTTGTGATACCTCTAAGGACATTTGGGACTCCCTTACTGAATCTTTTTCAAATCAAAGTAATGCCTCTCGGGTCTATGAGTTATATGAATAGATTTTTGCTATACGCCAATCTGGACGGTCTCTCCCTGATTATTATAGTAGTTTCAAGACTTTGTGGGATCAATTACTGCAGCATCGACCGTTCACTACTGATGTGAACAAGCAGAAGCAACATTGGGAGGAGTTTATGATGGCTTCTTTACTTTTGGCTTAGATCCTGAGTTGCGAGGGTTCAAGGATTAGATTCTTGCAAGTGAGACTTCACCTTCAGCTGCCAATGCCTATTCTAGTCTGTTACGCTCTTCATTGGGATAAGCACAATCCACTTCTGGGTCCTCTACTTTATCATCTTCTGCATTGGTTTCTAGTAGTGGTGATCATGGGTCTACTTGCGGGGGTTTCATGGTTCATCTGGTTCCCGGGGCTCTTATTCTGGTTCATGGGGCTCTCGTGGAGGTGGACCTCATAGTGGTGGCGGTAGTAGTGGTTCTAGTTCTCATACACGTGGTGATCGCAAGTGTACTCATTGTGGTTCCCAAGGTCATACTGAACCTGGGTGTTGGCAGAAATATGGCAAATCTGATCATGTCCATCATGTTATGGATGTCCCATCCTCACAATCTTCCTTGTTGTCCACTGGCTCGAATGCTTCTCTGGTTAATTCTCATGAGACACTCACTACTCAGATTAGTGAGCTTACTGCTCTTGTCCAGTCTTTCCGGCCTAGTCTACCTTCATCCTCTACTGCTACCATGGCTAGTTCAGGTAATATTGCATGTGTGGCTAAGTCCCCTCAGCCTTGGCTCCTAGACTCTGGTGCTAGTTCCCATGTCTCTGGTAATTCCTCTCTTTTTGATACTTTTAGACTTGTTGATCATATCATTATGCTAGCTGATGGATCTTCTCGGCCTGTCTGTGGTCAAGGTCCACTCCATCCCTCTCTATCCCTTTCTTTACCTTCTGGTCTTTATGTTCCTAAATTTTCATTTAATTTGCTTTCTGTTAGCCAATTAATTCAAGCTCTCCATTGTTCGATAACCTTTTCTCCTACTTCATGTGTTTTGCAGGACCTCCAGACCAAGAGGATGATTGGTTCGAGGCATGAGAAGGATGGTTTATACTTTTTCGACATTGAGACCTCTCTTCATCCTCCATCTGTTGTGTTGAGTGCTAGTGTATCTCCCCTTCAGTGGCATTTTTGCTTGGGTCATCCCTCCTTGGCTAAGCTCAAGTTAGCTGTTCTGGGCTTGAGTCATGTTTCTCAGATTGAGTGTGAAGCCTATCAATTTGGGAAGCATCATCGTAGTTCTTTTCCTAGTCGTAGTGTTAGTTGTGTGTCTGAGTCGTTTGCTCTTGTTCATACAAATATTTGAGGTCCTTCTAGAACTCTCACTGTTAATGGGTTCTTTTATTTTGTTATTTTTGTAGATGATTACTGTCGGATGACTTGGTTGTTTTTAATGAAACATAGATCTGATTTGCCTTCCATCATCCCTAAGTTTTATAATGAAATCTTTACTCAATTTGGCCAACTTATTAAGATATTTCAATCTGATAATGCCTTAGAATATGTGCAATCTATTGTAACTACCCTTTGTGATACTTATGGTATTATCCATCAAACTAGTTGTTCTCATACATCTCAAAATGGTGTTGCAGAGCAGAAACACCGCCATTTGTTAGATGTTGCTTGCACCCTGATGTTTAATATGCATGTCCCCAAACAGTTTTGGGGGCAATGCAGTTCTCACCGCTTGTTTGCTTATTAACCGCATGCCCTCTAGTGTTGTACACACATCTCCCTATTCTCTGTTATATCCCATAACATCTCATTTTCCTTTATCTCATCGCATTTTTGGTTGTGTGGCTTTTGTCTATGTTCTTGACCTTGGTTTGGATAAGTTATCTCCTTGAGCACGCAAGTGTTTGTTCTTAGGCTATTCTCGCACTTAGAAAGGGTATTGGTGTTATCATCTTGAATTACGTCACTACTTTGTCAGTGTTGTTGACGTTTCATTTTTTGAGTTTACTCCGTTTTTTTCTTCCTTTGGATAACAGTTATCTCTTGATCTTCTCTCTTCTCATGTGGGGGAGCCAGCCTCTTTCACTCCTACTCTTCCTTCTTATACTCCTTTCACCTCCACTCCTATGTCCTCTCCATCTCCTCTCGCTTCTATCCCTCCTTTGCAGGTTTATCAACGGTCTCAGGCTCGTCACATTGTGCCTTATGGCCCGACCAGTTCATCTCCTTCGTCTGAGGCCCCTATTCCACTTGCTGATATGCCATCTGATGATCTTCCTATTGCACTCCGCAAAGGTAAACGAACTTGCACTCAACATCTTATTGCTCATTTCATTTCTTATGATCGCCTCTCTCCTGGTCTTCACTAGTTTGCTTGTAGCATGTCTAGTATTTCCATTCTCGCACCTATCAACAGGCTATGTCCATCTCTGGTTGGAAGCATGCCATGGATGAGGAATGCATGCTCTTCATCAGAATCAGACATGGGAACTTACCTCTCTGCCATCTGGCAAATCTATTGTGGGTTGTCGTTGGATCTATACTGTTAAGTATCTTCCTGATGGAACTATTGAGCGACTTAAGGCTCGCCTGTTAGCTAAAGGCTACACCCAGATCTATGGTGTTGATTACTTGGAGACTTTCACTCCTGTGGCTCGTCTTAATTATGTTTAGATTCTTCTCTCTGTTGCAGTTAATTAGTCTTGGCCTTTATATCAGCTTGATATCAAGAATGCCTTTCTCCATGGTGATCTCCAAGAGGAGGTCTATATGGATCAATCCCCTGGCTATGTTGTTCCCAGCCAAGAGCATCTTGTTTGTCGATTGCGGAAGGCCTTGCATGGTTTTAAGTAGTTCCCTCGTGCCTGGTTTAATCGCTTTAGTGTTGTGGTGCTTGCTTATGGATTTCACCGTTCAACCTTTGATCACTCTGTTTTTGTTCGCCACGCGTCTACTGGGAGTATTGTTCTTATTGTCTATGTGGATGACATCATCATTTCAGGGAGTGACTCCATTGGTATTATATTGCTGATTTGAAGCAGTATTTGGGACAAGTATTTGGGACAACAATTTCACACGAAAGACTTGGGCCTTTTTCGGTATTTTCTTGGGATTAAAGTTGCTCGCTCTTCTCAGGGCTTGTTTCTTTCTTAACAGAAGTATGTTCTTGATCTTCTTACTGAGATTGGCTTCTTAGGCACTCGCCTCAGTGATACTCCCATGGATTCTAGTGTCAAGCTTGACGGTGACACTGGAGACTTATTGCCCGATATTGGTCGTTATCGTCGGTTGGTTAGGAAGTTAATCTATCTCACTGTCATTCGTCTTCATATTTACCTATGCCATGAGTGTGGTCAGTCAATTTATGCATGCTCCCCATCAACCCCATTTTGTGGTTGTGTGTCGCATCTTGCAATACTTAAAGCGTGCTCCCGGTCAGGGTTTGCTCTATCGCCCCTCTTCCTCTTTGTCTGTCATTGGCTTCAGTGCTGCCTTTTGGGTTGGTAATAAGACTGACCACCGTTCCACCTCAGGCTATTGTATTTTTGTTGGTGGTAATCTTGTTACTTGGCGTAGCAAGAAACAGACTGTTGTTGCTCCTTCTAGTGCCAAGGCTGAGTATCGTGCCATGGCTCATAATGCTTTTGAGATGCTCTGGGTTCAGTCTTCTTTTCTAAGATTTTGACTTTTCTGTTCCCACTCCTATGACCATGTCTTGTGACAATCAAGCTACTATCTTCATTGCCAATAATCATGTGTTTCATGAACGCACCAAACATGTTGAAGTTGATTGCCATTTTATTCGTGATCTCTTACTCCACAAACAACTTGTGACTCCTCCTGTTTGTTTTGAGGATCAATTGGGTGATATTCTAACCAAGCCTTTGGCTCGGCCTTTGTTTTGTCGTTTATCCGTCAAGCTGGGCATGTTCGATCTCTATGCTCCACTTTGAGGAGGAGTGTTAGAATGCTGAATTTTGTTCTTTTGTTCTATTGTTAATATTTACTTAAGTTGAGGGTACGATGGTCATATTGTTATGTAAGGGTTTTGTATATATATTTGACTGATGTAAAGTTGAGGCTAATGCTTATTTCAATATACAAAACTTCGTCTTCTTCCTCCTCTTCCTCCTAAATCCCAACCCTAAATTCCTTCATTTTATATTCTAACTATTACAATATTGTTATTTCCTAAATTCAACATTCTCCCTCAAGCTGGTCTCAAAATACTCAATAAATGTAGCTTGCTAATTGATGACTTGAGTAATGTCGGGTCTATAGACTTAGTGAACATGTCTGTTAACTGTTGAGAAGAAGAGAAAGGATGGACTCACAATATCAGTCTGAACCTTTTCTTGAATGAAATGTATATCAACCTCTATATGATTAGTATGCTTATGTAGGACAGAATTAGAAGATAACATAATAGCAGACAGTCACAAAACGAAGAGGTAGGAGCAGTCTCCTCAAATCCCTACTCTGCTAGAATAGAATGAAGGCATAGAATCTCATATGTTACTTGTGCCATAGCCCAATACTCGGCTTCTGCAGAAGACTTAGAAACAATTGCCTGCTTCTTACTTTTCCATGATATAAGATGATCCCCATAGAAAGTGCAAAAGTCAAAAGTAGAACGCCTACCAATTCTAGATCATGCATAGTCAGCATCAATGAAAAAGGAGAGTCCAGACTGAGGATCAGCTATGAAGAATAATCTCAAGCCAAGAGAGGTCTTCAAATATCTCAAAATGTGATGAACCAAATCAAGATATTATGTATGAGGTGCATGCATGAATTGACTAACAACACTAACCGCAAATGTCAAGTTAGGTTTAGTGTTGGTCAAATAAATGAGACGCCTAACAAGACGCTGATACATGCTTGGGTCCTTTAGCAACTCACCAAACTCTAATGTGAGCTTGACATTAGGATCTATAGGAGTAGGAGTTTACACCCTAACATACCAATATCCTGAAGTAGGTCAAGAGTGTACTTCCTTTGAGATAAAGAAATCCCTTGTCGTGAGCGAGCCACCTCAATCCCTAGAAAATACTTGAGGCTTCCATGGTTCTAGTGTGTCGATTTTGGAAAGCTCCAAGCCCGCAAGTGTTCTGGGGCTCATTAACGAAGTAACTTCTAGATTGCTTTTGAATTCGTTCGAAGCCAAATGCTTCAAATCTCTAGGTGAGTCCGAGCTCAATAACTCTCTAGGTTCGTGGATTCAAACCATTTCGAGACAAAGCAATTATCTCGGAGAACGGATCTCCTCTGAGGGTTTTACCTCTTCTAAATGCAATGGTTAATTCTCTTGGATGCCCATATGATCTAGGCCTTCTTGGATGGGCTTTCTTTAGAGATATGGGCTTGTTGGCTCCTCCTCAGCTCAATTTGTTTACTCTCTTTCGGGCCCATTTAGTAGGATTCACTTGGGCTTATTGGCCGATGATTTCCGCGAGCCCATTTATTTTGGGTTTTTTTACTGGACTTCGATTGGGCGCACTTAATTCCATGTCTTGTGTTAACCCCTCTTACAGTGATCAAGTACTAGAAGAGGGAATAAGTTCACCAAAATCAGGAAAGAAAAAAAC